>NC_042615.1:356172398-356494223 GCF_901001135.1 Rhinatrema bivittatum | reverse complement strand
GAAAGGGAATAATTGGGAGAAGAGAGGGAACATGGAGGGGAACATGGAGGGGAAGTGACAGGGTGAAAGAGCCACACTACGTCAGTTTTGGGAATGTGCATTTCTTCTATATTTGCATTTTGCTTAGTGTAAGATTAAATGTATTTCTGTTTCTAGTTCTCCAGTTTTGCACTGCATGCAGAGTGGCTTTTTGGGACTACCATTCCAGTTTTTGTCTCCATATGGCTAAATTGTGTTTATTTTTGTTCTGTATTGGGTGAAGGTCAGTCTGTCTGTGTTCTGTGAGTGACTGAGGTGAGGTATTTCACTAGCACGAAGGCCTTTGTGTCAGTCTGGTTTATTGCGTTTTCTCAACAAGACATGCATTGGTGGTGCACGGCTGACTTTTCATAGGCTGCTTGAGTCTTCGGAGTTAGTGCTGCTATGATATGGCAGGTTTGCTACACATGTGCCAAGTGGGTTTTGTTTTTTTTCTGGTTTTGTATTTTACAATGCACCTGGTAGTAGTGGGAGTTTGTGCTGCTGTTACTGAGCTGACATCAGAATATATTTTCTATAAAAGTAAGTCGTATGGGGAAATATCCTACTACTGCTCTGCACACGTTTAGGGGTGCAGGTAGAGTATAAGTTTGCATTTAGCCCCATGTCAGTCGTGTGTTCACTGTACAATGCACGTGAGCATCATCTGTCAGGTGGGTCCAGACAGAAAAAAGGCTGAGAACCACTACTGTGTGCATATCCTGAAAACCACATCGACCTGTGGCACTCGAGGACTAGCGTTACTTAGTCAGTAGACCCCAGTCAAGGAATGTCACTATGGCCGGGCTAAGCAAGCTGGGAGAGGATATAAATCTTAGGAGGAAAAAACACAGCTCCTTGCAAATAGAGACTCACAGTGGTATAGCCTAAGAGAGGCCATTTCCCACTGAGCTGGAATACCAAAGCAACAGAAGGAAACTGCTGGGTCAAGAAAAGTCATCATTTTTGTTTAAAAGCACATCAATCTCAAATCGCTTTGTGTTTCTACTTTTTATCACAATTCATAATTGTACAATCTTTCAGTTCTGATGCTAAAATAATAAGGAGGTAACTGGCTGTGTAGCCAGATAAAGTTATCCAGCTAACTTTGCTGGAATATTCAGTGGCGCACCCACAGCAGGGAATATGCCCAGCTATGTCAAAGGGAGCCGGAAGAGTTCAAGTGGCTAACTTTAGCACTGCTTTTCGGCAGTCCTAAAGTTATCCGGCTATGTTAGCTGGATAACAGGGCTGTGCATTTGTTTGAAACGTTACATTTTCAAAATGGAAAGAAAGAAAGAAAAGACAATGAAATATGAAGTTTGACAACTTCTTATGTTCTTCAATTTCAATGGTTTTACTTTTGTTTTGTTTTGAAAAACAATCAGCATGAAAAGGGGGGAAAAAACCCCTTTGTTGCCAGTTCAGGCCTCCCCAGAGCCCCCCCCCCCCCCCCCCCCCCCCGAGGCTTCTCTGGGGCCTCTCCAGGACATCCCAGAAGCTACCATAGGGATCCCCGAGGCCTCTCTGGAGTTGTCCCAAAAACAAGTTGCTGACTGCCCCTTCCGCCAAAAAGTAAAAAAACAGCCAGTGACCTCCTAACTCCTCCAAAAAGGTTGCTATTGCTGGATCCTGTGATTCCTCTGACTCCCTTCCATCAAGCTAGGTTGAGAGAACATTGCACAAATCTCATCTTTGGGTGAGTTTCCTCACTCCGAAGGTCATCAAATCTTCACAAGAGAGCACTGTACTGTTCCTATGTCTAACTTTGAATGTCAAAGTGACCCCTAACCCCTACACTACCTAAACCCCACCTCGAGTTACTAGGTGGGCCTCCCATAGAGATATAAATACCTATCTAGCATGAGCGGATTACAGCTAGGTTCTCTCTTTCTCTCTCTCTCTCATGTAGCTGGACAAATCACTCTAAATATAGAGCTTAGTACGCTTTCAAACATATGGAGGTTCTGAAATAGGGACTTGAAGGGTCTCATAATCTCTAGCACTTCATCTTTTATGTTGATGTCTAAAAGGTATCACAAGCTACTCAGACTTCAGTTTTCTTCACTCCTGCTACTAGAAGTTTATTTTTTGAGAATTTACAATGGTGGGGGCAACCGCACTAAATCTACTGCGGGGTCAGAGAAGGTGAGTATCGGTGGCGACAAAGATCCCTGTTGCTCCTCCCGCTCTCCTACCAGGTCCTAGGCTGCCTGATGTGCTTCGTGTGCAGCTGCTTCACTAAGTGTTTGTGGTCGTGCATGCACATCATGAAGTGTGCATATATCAACGGATGGACAAAGCCTCCACACTAGTGAAACATGTCTAAAAAACAGCAAGGAATTAGTAATTAAGAACATTATAACCAGAGTTTCCGTTTTCCTGTGATTCCACAGTTATGATAAGGACAGCAAAATCTAGTTCTTCCTGCAGAATTAACCAGTTGCTATTATGACCCGGCTTTGCCTGGCACTAATATTTTCCCTAAGATTCCATCATAGGCAGGGGGAGGGGATTTTTTTTTGAGAATCCTCCCAAAGCTGTAACCCCACCTTTTGGGGAGAGTCTTCAGTGGGGTATAAAATCCCCTGGAGCATGCTCAGTGATTTAGTGGGTCCCTGCCTCATCCCTGGAGGTTTGGAGACTTGAAGGAAGATATGGAGTGAGATTTATTTTTGAAGAGATTTTTTTGGAGAACACTGATAAGTCTAGAGCAGAGCTTCTAAATCTTTTTTATATCAAGGCACACTTTCAAGTTTGCTTGATTCTTGTGGTGCACTGAACCAAATTTTACAATGTCATATATATTCATAACTGCTGGTCACTGGTCATGTGACTTTGAAAATGCCAGGAAATTTACTTTTAACTAAATTGAACAACACTACCTTCCTTACCCAAGGGCCAGCCCAAACAGCACTCTTTTTCTCTCTAAACCCAACCACCCAACCTCCTTCAAGATTCAATCCCAATCTCCTTCTCCCCAACACCCAGTGTTCCCTTTAAGGATTGGTTTGCTGTGTGCAAAAATGTTTTGCATGTGAGCAAAGGTTTTTGGTTGCATTACCCTGTGAGCACTACTTTCATTAATGCTAAAAGCAACTCAATCCTTAAAGGGAACATTGGCTAAGTCCATCCCTTGTTTAAAATAATCGCCTAACTTCTACTAACAGCAGTGAAAATAAATTGTGTATGAAAAAATATTTTCAGCAATAACATTCAAAACCACTTTCTTCATGCAGGTGAAATTAATAAAGAGCAACCTTTTGTTAAAATAGAAATGAAGAAGGGATGACCATAATTCTGTGAAAGCCAGTGATAAGTACCATCATTTTCACAGCAAGAATTGTTACACAAGACAGACCTTCACCAAAACAAAACAGAAAGTCCATAAAATATAAATAGAAATGTGCCAACAAATCTGAACCACAAGCCCAATTGTATTGTGCAGTGCAACAATGGAAAAACAGAAACATCATTCCTCATAAAACATCAAGAAAATCAAGAAATAAAACATTCATAATATTAAAATCATACTAATAAAAAAAAAAAATGCTAAACAGCCAACAAATATCCAATAATTTAAAAAAAGTGTTATAAATGTCCCAAAACATCAATAAAGTATTTTAAAGCAGCAGAAACATCAAACATCACCCAATAAATAAAATAAAAAGGATTTTAAAAACTCCTGCTCTCCATACCTGGGATCTTTTGATTTCCAGTCACCCTAAGATTGTCGTGGATTGGGGGAGGGAGGGCTGCACAAACTATCTACTCACTCTCTCTCACACACACAAATAACACATTAATTTTCTCACACACTCCCTCTCTCATATATATGCCAATGCTCTCACACACTTTCCCTCTCTCTCGCTTACACAGGTTCTCTCTCCCTCACAGACACATTATGTTGTTTGTGCCTGTGAATGTCTGTATGTGACTCATAGGCTTTCATAGGCACACACACTCACACAGGCACACACCACAGGCTCTCACACAAGAAGGCTCCTAATCTCTCTTTTTCTTTTTTTCAGGATTACACACAGTCAGGTTCACAATCTCTCTGACACACATAGGCACACACACAAGCAGGTTCCCAATCTTTCTCTCTCACACAGAGGCACATATTCAAGCAGACTCCCACTCTCTCTCTCTCCCTTACACAGGCACACACATAAGCAGGCTCCCAAACTCTCTCTTTCTCACAGGCACACTCCCAAATTGGCTCATATCTCTCACACAACTGTGCCTCTTCTCATTCTTCAACCCTGAGGGCCTTGGCTTCAGTGGCAATGGCAGTTGTGTCTCTGGGTTGTTGTTGTTTTTTTTATTATTACTTTGGCCCCGCTGGCAGCCGGTAGTGGGATTCTCTCTTTTTCAATTTCATTTTCTCTCCACTGGCTGGGGTTCTGGCAGCATCCTGCAGAGGGAAGAGCTTCCCCCTGGGATTCGGAAGGCCTGCATGAAAGATCATTTTGCTTGAGTAAACAGAGAAAACCAAGTTGGGGGGGAGAGAAGAATTATGGACTCGACCAGAGAACTCAAGAGACCTAGAAGTTTAGAGATTTGGATTTGGATTACAGCTTGAGAGTTTTTGGACCAGTTGGAGTTTTTGAGCTTGGGGATATTTTTCCATCTTTTGACCAGTTTATGCTGGAACTACACTCCAGTTACCAAACCCTTCAAGGGGAGGGGTTACTTAACAATGTTTTGTGGTGCAGGTGTGCAAAGACCTGTACAGAGTTGCAGAAAGGACAAGGAATCTATGATTTTTCTTACTTAAATTTTCCTGATACTGTTTCTAATTTATACCATTTTGGCCTGGATATTCATCTTTAAGTTAAAGTAAACTGTTTGTGCTGAACACCTATTTGACTATCTTTGATTTAGTTTCCTGCCTTGCTCTTGCTGAATGGACAGTGAGTGGGCTGACTTCTATGAGACATTTTTGTTAATAGTCTCCTCTTTGGTCTTATTCTGGGTTCTCCTACACCTGGTGAGCATCATTTGTTGCATTTGGCTGGTTGCAGGTCCGTCCTGCGACTGGCCCCTCTTACTTTCAGCCTCGGGTCGAAGGGGGCCCACCGACAACATGACTGGGCCCCGGGTGAAGGTACGGCTGGCCACCACGCAGGCCCAACACACCGTGCTAAGAATGCTGTTCATCTGAGTGGGGTGTCCTTAGGCCCGCTCGCACAGCTCAGGCACTTTAAAGGGCCCGTGGTGAGAAATCCACCGTGGCGCCCCAGAAGACATCACAGGCCTTCCCCTGTATAAGGCCTGCTCTGTCCTGCCTCAGAAGCTTTGGCAGTAGGTCGAACTCCTTGGAGTAGCTGATTGACTCTTCATTCCTGGTTCCGGTTCCTGCTCCTGTTCCTGTTCCAGTGCCTTCCTTTTTGTGTTCCTGGTTCTTTCCTGTATCTTCAGAGTTCCTGCGTTCCTGTCTTGTGGTTCCTCGTCCATCTTCAGTGTCTTTCTGCTGTTCTACCCTGCCTTTTTCCCCCGGATGGACTTTTTGGCTTTACCTCAGTTCGGATCCCTGGCTTTGTTTTTGTTTGGATTCCTGGCTTGACTTCGGACTGCTCCTCAACAATGTTTGACTTTTGCCTGTCCTGTGACCACTGCTTGCTCCTTGTCTTGTTGAACTCCACCTGCCCCTACTCTGCCTGCTCTCACCTCTTTTGTCTGCTGCCTGTCTCAACCACTGCTTGGACTGACTTTCTTCTATTTCCACTGGCCATCAACATCTTCTGCAACAAATTCATCTCTTCACAGAGGCCCACGCCTAAGTCCAGCTGGCCCCAGCACCCGAGGGCTCAACCTAAGGGGAATGAGGGCTGGTATTGGCAAAGTTCCCGTTGGGCCTCTGCTCCAGCCAGCTCTACTTGCCATAGTGAGGACCTGCAGGACCCCTCCCTGTGGGTAGCTCCAACCTCGCCTCGATTCAAGGGTCCACTTCTGCAACATAATTCAGCTGGCGTGTGGATCTGTACCAGACTGACTACACCAGTGGCCCAAGAAGTTAGCTTCCCCCCTTCTAGACTTCAACCGCAGTAAACCGTAGCACCCCTGGATAATGCAAACAGCCCAAATGAGGACCTGGCTACACTGTGAAACTTCAAAATACCATCAATGTACTGACCATACCAAATATTTGTTCCTTCTTTACTGATCTACTTCTCCTACTCCCTCCATGGACCTTCTCCCCCAATGCCACCATTAACTCCCTTCATCTCTTGTGAAGTATGAAGAGCAAATTGGGGCAATTCCCTGGTCTTGCAGATGCAGAAACCAATGGGACTGAGCTGGCTAGCATGTGCATGCAAGCCTTGTCCTATGCATGGACATCGGGGGGGGGGGGGGGGGGGGCCTGACATGACGTTTGTGAGTCCATGCTGGCCAATTCAACCCCAGCAGCTACTGCCTGCTGCTGCTGCTGGATCAGGGACTATTCCCAACACTCTCTCTGTAGTTCATGAGAGATGAGATCTGTGGAAGGGAAGAGGAAGGGTGAACCAGAGGCAGGAAGATCAGCGGAGGCAGCCAGTGCAGAAGACTCACATCTTTGAGGGGAAGTGGAGGGGAAGAGAGAAAGTCCTTCACCTCTCCCCAATTCCTCATCACTCTCCTCCCTCTTGTCCCCCAGCCATGATATATCCTCCTCCCTAGCCTCCCCTCATCCATCTTGTCTATTCCATTTCCCCCTTTTCCCTCCCATTCCCAACTCCATTCTTCCCCATTCTTTTCTCCCTGCTCCTTTCCTCCATCCCCAATTCTCTCTTCTTTCCCCCATCCCTGATTCCTTTCTCCCTTCCCATCACCAGTCCCTGAGAACCCTTCTCTGCCATCCATAGAACAAAATAAATTATCCAAATGCACAAAATGATCAGAAAGCTATTTTATTCACATATAAAATATAATTTACATATTACACTTAAGTTTCAACGATTTGGGCTTTAAGCACATAAAGCAGCAGTGTATGCGTGTAACTGCTCTTTATGCAGGCCAATCCACTTTTCAAAAGGTAGGAAAAATGCATGCACTGCCAAGGTTATAACTAAATATATGCACAGAAAAAAAAATGGGTGGTCCAAGGGCAAGATCCAGATGAACATGTATATCACATATTTTATAAGCTCAATACACACATTCTGTGTATGTCATCAAACCTATGCATTTGCATTAGTTAAACCTCACTTGTTGTTTTGCGTTGTGGTCTGTGCAGGAGTGTGGTGAGTCAGTGTTTGTACTTCTCTGTCACTTGTGTGCTAGCAGTAACGGCTAAGGTTCTTATCAAACTCATTTTGACAGATGGAGTCAGCCAATCAGTAGTCACTTCCAGTTTAAGCCTCACACACACTCCCCATATCCTCCATAGAAATGAACTGGATAAGCTCTGCCTAGGCCCCGCCCTAGTCACGCCCCCTTCCATGCCCCTCCATATCACCAGAAATGGCCTTGACCATGTACCTACCAGCCATTTTTTGTTTACATCATTACAGATGATCCTAATCATGTCTCCATTTCCTCTTTTTCCTACATCACTGATGAGTTTGCACAGAAATTAACCCCTGCCCCTTTCACATCTCTGCCTAGAATTCAGAGCACTGTATACAATTTCCAGCAGGCAGACTAAAGATAGGGTCAAACTAGACAATGTGAGAGTCCCCATGGCATATTTAAATCTGTGGCTTACAAGTTTGTTAGTAATACCCTCATTCAAAGAGGTTAAACAGTCTACACCTGTCATAGGGAGTTTTATTGTCTTGCACCACTTCTCTGGAATAGTTTAACAAGTGAGCTTTATCTCATGAAAAACTTAATAACCTTTCAAAAGGACTGAATACCTGGCATTTCCCACAAGTTAACCTTTCAGTGTAATACTTGTTTGAGATTAGGGCTATCCTGTCCTGACCCATATTAAAAGAAAATAAGGTTATAGCTGTTTCTAATCTAACTATAATAAAGACGAAAGTTGTCCCCCACCTGCATCACTGGTATGCAAATTGAACTCCTGTCCTCTTCCTCCCTATACTCTCCAGCTCCACCCTTCTCTCGCTGTATTATCCAATCCACTTGCTACTACCACATATGGAAATTGAGCTCCACCCCTCTCTCTGGCTGTACTCTCCAGCTCTGCCCCCCCCCCCCATCTCTCTCTCTGAATTTTCCAATCCCCTCTCTACTACCACCACACAGTACACCCAAGCTCAGCCTGCAGTTTCTACTAGAACACATCTCAATCATGCACTTTCTATACTTCACAGTATTTCACCATCCTTGGATGGGCTTTTACTACTCGTGAAATAATGTAGGTTAGATAAGGGGCATCTGTTATTTATTTGTTGGTATTGTGTTCTATTTTATTTAAACAAGTTACTGTTTAAAGAGACTGGAATTATTTTTTAAAATATTGTTAAAAGGGGATTTGAGTATGAATGTTTTTTATGAAAATGTTAATTTCTGTTTTCGTTTGGCTTTTATATTGCCTTACTTGCACTTTGTCTAAGGTACTTTTGGCAAATGAGCAGGAAAAACAAATTCTTCAAATATATAAATAAATAAAATAATGTTATTTTTGCGAAAAATCTGCTCAAGCTTTGTAAGTGTTCTGGATGTTTTCAGCTCATGAGAGAAACTGTGTGGGACAAACAGTAGCCATGATGAAATGAGGATACATCTGATGTTACTGGCAAAGCATGGTAAGTAGTTTTCCTGTTGCCACAGAGACTGGGAACTGTGCAAAAAGCAGACATAACATTTGTAGCTCAGCTGATGTTAGAGTTGAAGTTTCAAGCCTGCCAGACTAATCCAGTGCTTTCCAACCTTTTCAAGCCCAAGGCACACCTGCATTAACAAAAATATTGTCTGGCACCTCAGCTTCTGCGGAGCAGGCAGTGTGGATGTGGGAAGAACTCATATGTTGCTAGATTTGCTCCTATTTATTTATTTATTCTTTGTATCCCACCTTTAATCAAAGACATCAAAGCATATTACATATAAAACCTTGCACTTAAAATCAATCCAATAAGACCAGACAAGAGGGAACTAGCTATTCCTCTCCCATCACTCATACTCTTATCAGCTTATCTCTGAGTCCTACTCAGTTCCAAAAGCAACCGAAAATTACCATGCTTTAACAGATTCCAAAGGTCAAGAAATGAACTTCAACTCTAAGCTCTTGCAGCAAAAGTTGCAAGCATACAGTCTAAAACCTCGTTGGCGAGTCAGTACAAGGTTAGCCAATGGCCCAGATGGTAAAGCCAGCAGAGCTTTCTGGGATGACCTCAAATATCTTCCTGGCACATATGGAACCTGCAGTCAATAACCGCAAATTCCTCACTCTCATCACCCCATCTGCATGCCTCTTCTGGCATCGGAGGTTGAATTCCAAGTTGCCTTTGTCAGCTCTCCATAGCTTCAGCACATATGTCAGCAACACTTTCTCAGGCATCTGCCACAATTTGGACCTGTTGCTGGGCAAAGAGGAGCCTTCCCTTAGTGCCACCTCTTCTTGCCTTCTGTTAATCTCTATTTCACTTTCTTCATAGTTTCTCAGCTGCCTTTTAACATGGGTACATTGCCCACCTTCCCCAGCAACTCATCCTGCAGATGCTCTTCACTTCCTATGGACTTCTCTCCTTCTCTACCTTCAGCTCCTCTCCACACATGGACTCCACTCTTTATTCCAGTCCTTCAGTTTGTTGCCATGAACAGATCTCCCCACTTCCGAACTTCAACTTCCTCTGCTTATAGATAGAAGAAAGCAGACATCTTTGCAGTGTGGGATAGGCAATAGGCTCAGTTAGTTACCTTGGCTGTTGCATGTGGCTGCCAGAGCTCCTCCATTACTGCTGCTCCCAACACTCAAAGTCACATCCAGTGCTCGGTGTACACTCTCCCCATCTCACTCAGCCTGGGGATAAGACAGAGGATGGAAGAACTCATAAGAGGAGGCTCAGGAAGGAGAAGAGGAGGAGGTGCTGTATTTATTTATTTATTTGTTTTATTTAAAAATGTTTATATACCACTTTTACAATATAAAAATTAATCAAAATGGTTTACATACAGAACATACATAATAAATATAAATCTCAAACAATACAGTATAAAAACTAGAACATAACAAAACATATGAAAAAAGAAAACTACTACAAACTAAAATAATATCTAACTAGTATTTAAGCACCAACCTCAAAAATGGCTGGATTTTAAAAGGGTTATTTTGCAGAGGCTCGGCGGCGTGCACAAGCCCCGGGACGCACGTAAGTCCCGGGGCTTCGCAAAGGGGGCATGTCGGGGGCATGCCGGGTGGGCGGCGCTATTTTCGGAGAGTTCTGGGGGGCGTGTCAGGGGCGTGACGCCAGCCCGGGGGCATGGTTGAGGCCTCCGGACCAGCCTCCGGGTCGGGTGATGGCGCACCAGCAGCCCGCTGGCGCGCGCAAAGTTACGTCTGCCTCCGGCCGGCGTAACTTTGCCAACAAAGGGAGGGGGAAGGGTTAGATAGGGCCGGGGGGGGGGGGGGGGGAGCGGGGGGTGGGTTAGGTAGGGGAAGGGAGGGGAAGGGAGGGAAAGGTGCGGGGGGGGGTAGAAGGAAAGTTCCATCCGAGGCCACTCTGATTTCGGAGCAGCCTCGGAGGGAACGGGCAGCGCGCACAGGGCTCGGCGCGCGCAAGTTGCACAAATGTGCACCCCCTTGCGCACGCCGACCCCGGATTTTATAAGATACGCGCGGCTACGCACGTATCTTATAAAATCCAGCGTAGTTTTGTTCGAGCCCCATAAAAATGAATCAAAGGAGGAAAGAAGTAACATTTCTGTTGAGTGACCTTTATGGAAACCATGTTGGCCAGGGTGAGAAAGTCTGAGATTTGAGATAATACTACTGATTCTATGAGTTTGGCTAAGGATGGAAGCGATGCGATAGGTCTAAGATTGTTAGGGTCTAGGGAATCTTTCATTATGTTTTTTGTTATTGGGAGAATTGAAGTTTGTTTTAAACTATCCGGAAACAAGCCTGACTCAAGAGATTGGTTTACCAGTGCACACAGAAAGTTGCAGGTGAGAGACCCCATGGATTTGAAAAGAGAACCAGAGCATGGATTCAATGGAGAATTAGAGATTTTTTGCTTCTGGATCACGGACAGTGTAGTTGATGCAGATACCAGAGTGAATTCTGACCAATTACGATCTGAGGGTGGGCTTCCGAAAGTAGGATAGGGTAGATGTGTAACATCCTTGGATATATTATTGACTTTGCTTTTAAAATGAGTAGCAATCTTGTTACAGGTAAGGGCTTCATATTTAGTAAATTTTTGGTGTCCAAAATGGTTATTGACAATATTAAAAAGTGCAGATGGATTTCCGTTAGCAAATGAAATTTTACTAGCATATTATGTTTTTTTTGGCTATGTTCAATTCTTTATTATATTGACATAAAGTACGAAAGTATGTATTTTTTGCATCTGAAGTTTTTTTGCGTCGCCAATTACATTATTTTTGTCTCAGCAGAGTTTTAAAGGAATGAAGGGACTTAGTGTACCAAGGAGCATTAGGCTTCTCTTTTTTTGAGTGAGAATTTTTTTAAAGGAGCTATTGAATCTTGTGTTGTAATGATAGCTGTATTCCAGGTTGTGACAATGTCATTAATATTGTGCAATATGAGTGCTGCACAAAACAGGGCCTAGATATCTGTTCCCTGCAAGTTGCCTGTTAATTTCCACTCTCCAGGGAGAGGCATGGGTGACTGTATACTTGTGCTCAGAAAGGAGCTCCTGCCCACTCAAGAGCCAATACTGGCATCTCTTATCGCTGTGAGATGCTAAGAGCAGAATCTGGGCACTGGTTTGGAGCTGAGCATCAGGCAATGTTGACTCTTCTATGGCATATCTGATCAGATCTAAAGGCACACCTGGGTGCCATAGTGCACTGGTTGGGAATCACTGCCAGAAAGAGACATTAACTGAAGGGGATAAGTTATGGTGAAGTCGAAGAGCAGTGGACAAAACTAAAAGGAGATATTATAAGGGTAGGGTCCTTCATTTTCGGTTTATATCTTTTTTTTATTTTTCCTGGGAATTGATCATGGTTTATTATGACAAGAACAAAAACAGGAGAAAATCACTGGAAAAAAACCCACATTATTTTTCATGATAAATATTGGAGTTTATTTTGGTAGTTTAGAAGCCAGGACAGTAAAACAATATTAAGCAGATTCTCTCACCCACCCACTCAGCAGTATCCCTCTTTCTTCCCCCATCCCCTGACTAGAGTTCAATGACTTTCGTACCATTTTGCAAACACTTGATTATTGTAATTCCCTTCTACTCGGATTACCGTATCAGACCTCTACAATTATTACAAAGTGCGACCACAAGAATTCTATGTGGAGGAAAGAAATACAATCATATAACACCTACCCTCAATGCTTTACACTGGCTCCCAATCAAACATCAAATCGACTACAAAGTCTTATGTCTAATTCATAAATCATTAAATTATGAAAAAAATGAATGGCTAAATGCCTCATGCTATCTGCATACCCCTGATTGGAACCTAAGGTCTGCAAACAAAGGACTACTCACTAGGGATGTGAATCGTTATCTGACGATTGAAAATATCATCCGATATTTTCAATATCGTCAGATATTGGGGGGGTATCCAGGTGCACTGGATGGCCCGCGCCATTTTTAAAGATGGCACCGGCCGTCCATTGCTCCTACCATGTGACAGGGACCGGCCAATGGCACGGATACCCTGTCACATGCTAAGGGCAAAGGGCCATCGGCGCCATTTTGTTTACTGGCAGCCGACGGCCCGAGCGCGGGAGAATGCTCCTGGGACGCCCGCTGGACCACCAGATATTTAAAAATTTGGGGGGGGGGGGGGCCGGAGGGTGGGGGGATACTAACAAACTCATTTTAAAGAGTCAGCTGTATTTTTTGGTTATCGGCTCGGGCGCAGCCGATAAAAAAAAAAACCCGATCGGACTGCAAGATAAAAATTTCACAATGTGAATCGGAACCGGAATCCGAACCGATACTGGATCCGATTCACATCTCTACTATTCATAGTCCCCACCATAAGAAATGCCCACTTATCAGAAGTTAGAGAGAGAGTGATCTCGATTGCAGGCCCAAAATTGTGGAACTTCTTACCTTGTGAGCTAAGGCTTCATAAAGATTTTGTTGTTTTTAAAAAGAACTTGAAAACATGTATTTATTTATTTATTTATTTATTTAAGATTTTTATATACATCATATCGGTTTACATTGCAACTGAAAGATTGAAAATACAATGAACAGGGGCGGGGGAGGGGAGTATACATAATTACAGAGATACAATAGTACGGAAAGTGCAAAAAACAGCAGAGATAATAAACAGAGATAAAACATGGTTAATTTAAAAGGCCTATGGCAGTTGAGATTCATTCAACAGTCTGGCATGCTCTTATTCAATGTTTTACCTGATATTTTATTTTGATTTTATGCTATTTTACTTTTTATATTCAATTTTATTTTGTTTACTTAAGGATTTTATATTTGTAAATTTTCTTTCTATTCAAGTTTTTGTTTCAACCTTCGTTAAGATTGTTTTACAGATTGACGGTATATAAAAGCAATAAATAAATAAATAGCATGTCCTTCCCTCTTTCTCTGCCCAGTCCAAGAATCTTCCTCTCTCCCTCCACCGCACTTGCATTCATGCTTGCCGGTGGTGGCTCCTCTGCCCTCCATCTTTGGCAGCATCCCTGCTGAGGCTCCCAAGCTCTGCGGCACGGCACTTCTGCTTTAGAGTGGGGCCAGCGAGCCTGCTGGGAAGTGCTTCCGGTGGGAGTGCCGGCTTCAAATACCACGTTGGCAGCACTGGACAAGCGGGTACTTTGGCTGCTTGGAGGGGAGGCGTGACTTGAAAGGTTGCATCGGTAGCACCAGAGAGTGAGAGCTTTCGTTTTGGGTGTAGAAGTTGAAAAACAACATGTGATTTGGTCCACACTGTCTTCTAGTAGTGGTGGAAGGCCTTGAAACACTGCATCCATATCTCTGGAGCTGCTCTTTAATCAGCCTAAAAGTTGGATAAAAAGTGGTTTAAACCGATTTTCGGCTTTGGAAAAATTGGGGAATTTATGGATGAAAACTGATTTAAAGTGAAAATAAAGAACCCTATGTAAGGGCAACTAACCTTTTTGTTAGAAAATTAAAACAAAAGAAAGAAAAGAGAAAAATAGGCCAGCATGATTTTCTAAAGAAGTGGCAAAAAAAGATAAGTGAAAAAAGGTTAGCGTTCATAAACTACAAAAAACTGCAGAAAGAGGAAGACAAACAACAGAGGCCAGCATATTCAAAGCATGTTTAGTGCTAAATAGCTGGATAAGTAGGACTTATCTAGCTAACTAGCAGCCACTGAATATCCACTTATACTCAGCAGCCTCTAGATAGCCAGATAAGTTACTTATCCAGCTATCCGGTTATCCGGCTAAGTAGCGAATTGTACATAGATATTCAGCGTCATAGCTGTGCTGCTGAATATCCCATGTAACTTAGCCAGATATGTTATATGTGGCTAAGTTACATATCCAGCTAGCTTTGAATATCCACCCCTATATTTGGAAAAGCTAAGATAATCTAGAACAGTTGTCAATTAAGCAAAGCTGCCAATGGAATAAAAAATAGCTAATATGATAAAATAACAGGGGCGAGACGTTTTTCAGATATATTAGTGACAGACAACGGTGCAAAAATGGGATCATAAGACTCAAAGGTGAATAGGAGGAAAGTGGACTTGCTAGGCAAATATATCTTTTCAATGTTTACTGAGGAAGAGCTTATAGTAGGACCACAGAAAACTGCCGCAAATAGGAATGGAAGTTATTTAGGTATCAAATAATTTCCAGAAGACTGTCTTCATGCGAATCTAGCAAAGCTAAAAGTAGATAAAGCAATGGGGCCAGATCAGATACATTTGAGGGTATTAAGGGAATTTAGGAAAGTTCTGGAGCCTTCGTTGTCTGATCTTTTCAACTCTTCTTTAGAATTGGGGATGGTTCCAAAGGACTGGAGATATGTAGAGGGGGTTTCTCTTCACAAAAGAGGATGTACTGGTAGGAGGAGTCTGAAAACTACAGGCCAGTTACTCTGACTTCAGTTGTTAGTAAATTAGTGGAATTGCTCTACAAAAAGATTGCCGTGCAATTTCTGGAATGCAATGGATTACAAGACCCGAGGCGGCATGGTTTTACTGCAGAAGATCTTGTCAGATGAATCTAATCAACTTTTTTGATTGGGTGAGCAGAGTGTTGGATCGGGGAGCGCATTAGATGTTGTGTGCTTGGATTTTACACAATTTTGCGCTGGAAACTCATAAATAAATAGAGTGTCCTAGGTATGAGTCCCAAAGACACTAATTGTATAAGAAACTGGTTGAGTGGGTAGCATTTTCTATAGCATGAAAAGTTCAAGGACAAGGGATCATCATATAAGCTCCTGGATAGGGCACATAGAATGTGAATTCTGGCACCTGAATAATCTGAGGAACAGTTTTTGTTAGGGTCGAAAAAGAATTGGGCCAGGTAGAGGGTGTAATCGACCCTGGCCCAGAGGCAAGGAAGGTGTATAATGTACTGAGTAAGATAGGGACCTCTCATCCAGAGGCAAGGAAATTGTATAATGTACTGAGTAAGATAGGGACCTCTCATCCAGAGGCAAGGAAGTTGTATAATGTACTGAGTAAGATAGGGACCTCTCATCCAGAGGCAAGGAAGTTGTATAATGTACTGAGTAAGATAGGGACCTCTCATCCAGAGGCAAGGAAATTGTATAATGTACTGAGTAAGATAGGGACCTCACATCCAGAGGCAAGGAAATTGTATAATGTACTGAGTAAGATAGGGACCTCTCATCCAGAGGCAAGGAAGTTGTATAATGTACTGAGTAAGATAGGGACCTCTCATCCAGAGGCAAGGAAGCTGTATAATGTACTGAGTAAGATAGGGACCTCTCATCCAGAGGCAAGGAAATTGTATAATGTACTGAGTAAGATAGGGACCTCTCATCCAGAGGCAAGGAAGGTGTATAATGTACTGAGTAAGATAGGGACCTCTCATCCAGAGGCAAGGAAATTGTATAATGTACTGAGTAAGATAGGGACCTCTCATCCAGAGGCAAGGAAGTTGTATAATGTACTGAGTAAGATAGGGACCTCTCATCCAGAGGCAAGGAAGCTGTATAATGTACTGAGTAAGATAAGGACCTCTCATCCAGAGGCAAGGAAATTGTATAATGTACTGAGTAAGATAGGGACCTCTCATCCAGAGGCAAGGAAGCTGTATAATGTACTGAGTAAGATAGGGACCTCTCATCCAGAGGCAAGGAAGGTGTATAATGTACTGAGTAAGATAGGGACCTCTCATCCAGAGGCAAGGAAATTGTATAATGTACTGAGTAAGATAGGGACCTCTCATCCAGAGGCAAGGAAATTGTATAATGTACTGAGTAAGATAGGGACCTCTCATCCAGAGGCAAGGAAGGTGTATAATGTACTGAGTAAGATAGGGACCTCTCATCCAGAGGCAAGGAAGCTGTATAATGTACTGAGTAAGATAGGGACCTCTCATCCAGAGGCAAGGAAGGTGTATAATGTACTGAGTAAGATAGGGACCTCTCATCCAGAGGCAAGGAAGCTGTATAATGTACTGAGTAAGATAGGGACCTCTCATCCAGAGGCAAGGAAGGTGCATAATGTACTGAGTAAGATAGGGACCTCTCATCCAGAGGCAAGGAAGCTGTATAATGTACTGAGTAAGATAGGGACCTCTCATCCAGAGGCAAGGAAGTTGTATAATGTACTGAGTAAGATAGGGACCTCACCCTATGAGAATGCCCTCTAGGACTTCCTCTGACTGTGTCTGCTCACTACCCAAAAATTTACCGTAAACCAGGAAATAGAGACTTACTCTGAGGATATACTGTATTCCAGCAAACAAATCTTTTATTTTCTGGTGATACCAGCAAAGTATGTAACATAGAATGAAAGGCACTGATTATATCAGAGTGTTTAGGCTGCTACAGTTAGGCTGCAATAGTTACAAAAATGATATTCACCTTCCCCTTGGTTACTTAGGAGATCTACGTGCAAATATTCCCCTCTCTTCACTCCAATAGCTCAAAGTATACAAAGTGAACACAGTTCCCCCTTTCTTCAGACATTAATTCTCCCTTTTCTTATTAGACCATGGCTCTCCCAGTCTTAGCATAGCGTATACCACAATAGGTGCTTCAGTACGTACTCAATGAACACACAATAATTCTGTTCAGTTACAAAAGGAATTTCTGTTATGGTTCAGAATTTCTTCCCAATGCCATCCAAACAATAGCAAAGGTTTTCCCTCATGTCCAATCTGAGGCTTCCTCACACTATTTTCTTCCCACCAACTGTGGAATCTCTGGACTCTCCTCCCCCTCTAGGACTCAGGTTGGGGCCCCTGGTTGTTTCCCCTTGAGGCGAAAAGCTCGTGCTCAGAAACAAGACCACCCTGGGGGAACCTACACCCTAGATGAACTCCGTCCAACTCTTTGTGCCAAATGCAAAACCCAGCATTTCATAGTGGAGGAAAACTCCTTTTACAGGACTTCTCTTCCCATCCTTCTTAAGAGAGAGCAAAACCCATTAAGTTTCATTAAGCACTTTTCCCACATCTTACTCCATACAAAGGCATTGTGTAATTTTACCAGACAGGATGCCATCTAGTGGCTATTCATGATACCACGCTTTCCACTGCAGTGTGTTAGTAACCGACAACTTCCGCTCTTCTATACCACACTCCCCATTCTTTCCACAAGTCCGTTGTGTCCAAGTAGAGGTTACGTAGTCTCCCCCTCCCAGAATCCTTTCCAAGGCTTGTCTTAGTGACATATAGGGCTTCTTCTTGGGAGATCCGTCACAATCACGTGAAGCTGAAGGGAGAAAACCTTAAAAGGAATGTGAGAAAACAACTTTTTTCACTGGGAAGGTGTTTGACACCTGGACCAGACTTCCAGTGGAGGCAGGGTAAGTCTTTGATAGATGCAGGAGGCAACAATACAAAATTAGAAGCTACTAATTTTGTATTGTTGCCTCCACGGCTTGGTTAGATAGCCTCCCTTGTTGCTTTGATAGATGCAGAACAGAGGGAGAGTGAAGGACTAGTGGGTCCGAGTGGAGGACTGGGGAGGGGTGGGAACGGTTTAAATATTGAGGACAAGTGGGATTCCAGCAGCAGACCAGGATGTGACTCTAGGGACCACCTGCTTGCAGACTCCACTTTCCAGAAGGAGCCAGATGGTGTGAAAAGGCTGATTGTACCAGCCAATAAAAAACTGATTAACCGACATGCAGGACAGGCCAGAAAGAAACCAGCCAGTGCCAAGTCCCCTGGGAGTGCAGGGCCGGTAGCGATCATCACCCTGTTGCCAACCTCAAAGGCTAGCCCTATGGCAAAATGAAAGCATACATGGACAAATGTTAGGGCTGAAGCCTTGACAACTGGCATTACTGTTCACAAGTTTCATACTTACGCTAGCTCAACCCCTTTCTGTGTCTGTTGCCATGTGTCCAGTATATACGCACATAAGAACATAAGAAAATGCCATACTGGGTCAGACCAAGGGTCCATCAAGCCCAGCATCCTGTTTCCAACAGTGGCCAATCCAGGCCATAAGAACCTGGCAAGTACCCAAAAACTAAGTCTATTCCATGTTACCATTGCTAATGGCAGTGGCTATTCTCTAAGTCAACTTAATTAATAGCAGGTAATGGACTTCTCCTCCAAGAACTTATCCAATCCTTTTTTAAACACAGCTATACTAACTGCACTGACCACATCCTCTGGCAATAAATGCAAAGGGACCTTAGTGGCAGGAGAAGGAAGAGAGAAGATCACAGATTGAGTAACACCTGTGACAAAAGGGACAGACTGAGCAGATTAAGGGGCCCTTTCTTTTCATGCTCTTCAAACAGCACTTTCTAGGAAAGAGGTTTTATGTAAAGAAATATAGATGGTGCTGTGAAAGCATTATAATACAGAGTCATTTACTCTGAGGCCACTGCAATCAGGTCCTCTTAGGATTTATTTACCAAAAGTTCTCAATTGCTCTTTTTCTTCCCATTTTCTCAAGTGAGTACATTCCTGACAATTGCATGTAGAAATTATCTTTGAAGCAGTCAAAGCAGGTGGCAGGCACCAAGAGTGTGCACACTCCATGGGGCAGATTTTCAAGGCCCGGCGGCGCACATAAAGCCCCGGGGCTTGTAAAAAGGGGCGGGGGATGGGCTGTGCGCGCATGTTATAAAATCAGGCGTACGTCTTAAAATCCGGCCCCAAATGCGCACATTCACATTTGGAAGGGACCAACTTGGCCCCTTTTCTTGAACACGTGTGCATTTTTCAGATGTGTGCTACGGGCTTGTACATGAGGAAACGTCTTTGTACTCGCCGTACTTTCTCCGCTGCCAGTGACTATCCAGTGATGTGTGTTTGAGATGCGTGCTTCTTTCTGTTCCCCTCTGGTTGTTTTAAACATTCGAGAATGTGAAGCGCTGGTGATTAGACACTACTGTGTTACTAAATATACAGTAAAAATATGTTCAGCTTATCTGATGGGATTCTTTTACAGTGCATGACCAGTAAACAGTGTGTGCACAAGGGCACTGTGCTTCATAGCAGCAGACCTTTGTTTTATGTCTCTTAGGCTGGCGCAGACATCAAAATAAATCCTTCTCTGCAACTCCCCACCTCCCTGCCTTACCGCCATTACTGGCGGGCCATGATGCCAATGACCAAAAGCGAGCAGAAAATCAGGACTTTGCTGCCAACATCTTTCTATATACGGCCCTTTCTCTGCTTCATCTGTGCTGCATTAAGTATCTTGGTTCTTTCATCTCGTATCTCTGAAAGTTCTATGGCAAACCTTTCGTAAAATGTTAGGATATCGCAGCTCCAGAAAATGTTGTCTAAATGGAAAGGGGGGGGGGGGGCCCCATGCCCTCCAATCAAATGAAAGTACGCAGACGTAGCTGCGACATTATGGATGAGGAAGTGAATGAGAGGAGAAGGCTGAGGAAGTAACTGTACTTCAACTTTTCTCTGTCTAGTAATCGAACCCCTGGCTAACCGTGCCAGTTTATTATGCTGTTTATTCTTGCACAGTTCTTCAGAACTGTTGGTTTCCTGTTATTTAAAAAGACACATGTTCAATTAAAAAAAAAAAAGTTTAACTCTGCTGCTGAATCTGATGTAGCGTCTGAACGTGCAGTGAAGAATGAAGGAAAGTAAACGTCAAATGTGCCCCTGGATAGACGATCAGGGACCCAAGGATCACAACAGTTTTGCCATTGGCAAAAAAGTAGGGGACACTTTTTTTTTTTTTAAAGTCCATGTTATCAGCAGATCATTTTATTAGATATCTAATACAAATAATTGTATGAATGCCTGGGTAGATATGCACATTTTCTAAGTGAGAAAGGCCATGCATCCCTAGTAGAGAAAAATAATTCAAAACTGTGATGGATTTAGGGTCCCTTCTTCTTAAGAACTGTATTTCCAGAAAAACGGAATTGAAGAAACTATTAGAGAGTGTTATGACTTTATGTATGGTTTGTCTGAGAGGCCATTGGGGGCTGCAGTGGAGCTCATCCCACTGCAGCCCAAAACACAAGAAGCTGCGGAGACCACGGTGCAGCTCAGCCTACTGCAGCCCAAAGCCCCATCGGAAGCCTCTGTGGAACTCATCCCAATTCAGGAGCAGTATGCAGGCGAGACTGGAACAGGCTTAGACAGGAGCAGACTAAGAAGGACAGGACAAGACAAGTACAACACAGAACATGAACATTAAGATCCGGAGGCAGTGTTACAGGAAAGGAAAGCCCCAAGGGGAAAGGCCTAGATAGGCCACAAAACAAGGCAAAGCACAGGAAGGTCCTTAGGCTGCAAGGCAAGGCTGAGGTCAGAAGGCCTGAAGGCCACAAGACAAGGCAAGGCAAAGGTAGGGATCCGATGCAGAAGCATTGACGTAAAAGACTGACAGAGTTAAGTCTGGATGTGGTGCAGGCAGGAAGAAGAGGCCTGGTCAGCCTGAAGGGTATGCTTGCTGGGGCTCCCTGGTGGATGGGAGGCTGCATAGCAGCCGGAACTGTAACAGATGTGTGTCGGCTGTTTTGACATACTTATTCTTTTACTTAGTATGGTTTTAATATTATGAATGATATTTTATATCTCCTGATTTTATTGCTTGATGTTTTGCGAGGAATAATGATGGTTTCTGTTTTTCTATTGTTGCACTGCATAATATAGCCAGGCTTGTAGTTCCCAGTACAGTTTTTGTTGGCACATTTCTATTTATACTTTATGGTCTTTCTATTCTGTATTTGGTTAGGGTGTGTATTTTAAAGGTCCAGTACTTTTGCAACTTTAACTCTTGCTGTGAAAATTATGGTATTTATCACTGGCTTTTATGGCACTATGGTTATCTCTTCCTCATTTCTATTTTAAACAGAAGTTTGTTCTTTATTAATTTCACTTGTATGTAGAAAATGATTTTGAATGTTTTTGCAGAAAAATTATTTTTTCATTCATATATTCTATTGTTGTAACTGCCAATATGCAGATTAAACAATTATTTTAAGGGATGGATGTTGCGCAGGAGGTGGCACCCTGAGGCCGAGGTGGGGTTGACGCTACCCATAGGGGAGGCTCGAGGTTGGAGGCGGCGGCCTACCGCCGCGAGGGAAGTGGAGCCAGACGCTGGAACAGGCAGAAGAGGGTAAAGAGGGCCTGGCCGCGGGCCTGCCCTCTTACCCTTTTGTTCCCTTTAAGGATTGAGTTGCTGTGAGCTTAAAATTGATAGGCTTTTCACTCAAAGAAAGTAGTGCTCACAGTGTAATGTAACTAAATATTTTTGCTCACAGCAACTCAATCCTTAGATCTACTACTGCTCAAACATGAATAGTTAGAAGAGCATAAGAGGGCTGAATTAAATATTTTTTAATAGTTCCAATAAAACCTTATTTCAATCAAACTATAGATCTTATTTAAAAAAAAAAAAAAAAAAGACTTTCCTCATTCTTCTTCTGTGGAAAAAGTAATGAATAAGGACTTACATTATCGTATCATTTCAAGTGTCTATTCTACCCTCATCCAAGAAGGACCCAGTGGCTCACATCAGCATATAAAATGCAATCAGGTCCAATGCATTAAGAAATTGTGTGCTGGTTTTTAGTACACATTTTTAACAGCCAGATTAACATTTTTTTTAAACTCCCAATGCAGTAAGCTAATGAACTACAAATGCATTGGGAGTTAAAAAAGCATCTTTCAGAGTACAAAACATGTCCAATGCACATTTTAACCCCACAAGGGGAGGAGGCGTCCATGACATGCTATAAATGATGGCAGCTGCCACCACTTAGACGGATAAATACTGATTTAGCCAGCTCTCTTGCAGTGGGTAGCTGTTGCCAAACAGCTGAATAAGTCAGTACTTATCCAGCTCTCAGGCGTGGGTGACTGCTACTTAGCTTGATAAGTATTTATCCTGCTAAGTAGCAGTAAACTGACTTATCTAGCAGCTGATACCCTCTGCCAGATTGCCGGATAAGTCAGTTCTTATCCGGGTAAATGGCGATAACTGCTACATAGCCAGATAAGTATAGACTTATCCGGGTAAGTGGCAGCAGCTGCCAACACTTACCCGGATAAGTCATGCTGCTGCACGTGGGCCTTTGGCCCGAGGTGGAGTTGGCGCAACCTGTGGGGCGAACCCCGCAGGTCCCCGAGGCGAGGCCGGTCGGGAAGCAGAGGCAAACGGACGCTTCACCAGGGCCAGCCCACGTTCCCCGCAGGTTGAACCCTTGGGTGCCGGGGTCGGTTGGACTTTCTGAGTGGCTGGTCTTGAGGGCGACCAAGGAAGTAGGGCGAGGCCAAATCTGTTCCGAGGTCTGGGCAAGCGGCTGAAGGCGAGGTCAAATCTGTTCCGAGGTCTGGGCAAGCGGCTGAAGGCGAGGTCAGTTCCGGTCTGAGGTCGAAGAGAAGGAAGAAACACAAAGGCTACTTGGAGGGCTAGTCCACACAGGAGGCCAGAAGCAAGTAGTAAGAACTAGTTGCCAAGTCGTAGGGTGACCGGGGGAGCTCCCTTAAGAAGGCCAGGAGTCCTGACATCAGCTAGGGGCCAGGCCTGGTTTTCCCGCTGCGGCCCCTTTAAGAGGCGGAGTCTTGGCGCAAGCGTGAGCCAAGGGACACCCGGGAGGATCGGAGTTGGTGGCGTCGGGAGCTCTACGCGGTCGAGGGAAGGCCCGAGCAGATGGAGAGCAGCAGCAGTGGCTTGCCGCTGCGGCAAGAGCCCCCCGAGGAAGCCAGAGAGCCAGAATGCGGGTAAGAGGAGGCACCGGTGGCCCATTAGGGCAAGTAGTGCTAAAAAGTCAGTACTTATCTGCAGACATTTTTTAACTTTTTAAAAACATTTTTTCCTGTATTATAAGGGTTTTAAGTGCCAGTGCAATAGCACTGGAAACGTGACTCCAGCTCTGACCCAGGACTTAAGTTTCCAGCACTAAAAAAAGTGTGATGGTCAGATGCAGTCTCTCTGCATCAGGGAGTACTGCTTAATGCCCTCATTTGCATAGGTAGGGGCGGATTGGTCAGTCGAGACTTCAGGCATGCCCTGGTGGGCCGGTCCAGTGCATCATGTGGTTTGTGATGATCGCAGCGGTCCCATGCTTGCCAGGCTGTTGCAACCAACACCAGGCCTTGGTCGCGCTTTTCGCATAAGACTTTACATAAGAGGTAACGGTGACCCCATCAGTGCACCACTAAGGAGGAGACTGCAATGCAGCTGTGTCAGCGGGGGCCACAAGGCTCAAAGAGCTGGTGGTTACTGTTCACCAGAGGCCCAAGGAAGAGGTCTGTAATTGGGTCAGTGGGGCTACACAACCCAAGGAGGAGGAGGAGGTGTTGGACCAAGGAGACAGGGCTGCAGCTGTGTCAGCGAGGCCACATGACCCAAGGTGAAGGAAGAGGCTGCATGGCTTGAGGAGGAAAGGCTGCAGCTGTGTCGCCTACACCTGCATGGCCTGAAGAGGAATCAGCTGCTCTACCGGCTGGGCCCGTGTGGCCCAGGTGGAGACTGTTGTATCAACTACCCTGTGGGACAGAAGAAAGAAGGCTGCTCCTGCCTGCATCCTGAAAACTCTGGAGGAAAGACAGCATTTATGCTTGTGTGTGTGTGTGTGTGTGTGTGTGTGTGTGTGTGTGTGTGTGTGTGAGAGAGAGAGACAGAGAGAATGTGTGTGAAACAACATGAGTGTGCATGTGTGTGAATGACTGGCAAAGAGCATGAGTGTGCAAATATGTATGTTTGTGTATGTGAGAAAGCATAAATAAGTAAGAGTGTGTGTATGTGTGTGAGAGAAAGTATAAGTATGCGTATGTGAGTGAGAGACAGAATGAGTGTGCATGATTGTGTGAGAGCATGTGTGTATGTGAGAGACAAACTATGTGTGTGTGAGAGAGATACAGGGCATGTGTGTGCGTGTGTAAGACAGCATGTGTGAGTGTGTGTGTATGAGAGAGAAAATGTGTTTCTGTGTGAGTGTGTGTGTGTATGTGTGTATGTGTGAGAGTGAGAGAGAGAGAGATGCTGCACAAGGCCAAGAGGAGGTTCTTGTTGCCTGTATGCTTGAGAGGGAGAGAGAGAATGTGTTGTGTATGAGGAAGCATGTGAAGGTGTGTGTGTGTGTGTGTGTGTGTGTGTGTATTTAAGAGAGCATGTGTGTGTGTGAGCAAGCGAGTGTATGCATGTTGGAGAGTGTGTGTATGTGAGAAAGAAGGAGAAGAAAGATTGTGCGCTCCCTTTCCCCACTAATCCATAACAATCTCAGGGTGACTGGAAATCAAAAGTTCCCGGGTATGGAGAGCAAGGGATTTTTTTATTCTTATTTGTTGTCTGCTGTTTTAAATATTTTATTGGTGCTTGTGAAATTTTCTTTTTAATTTGTATATGAGTTTTTAATTACTGGATATTCTTTTTGCCAGCAGTTTTAAAATATTTATTCTTTCTCCAAGTATGGTTTTATTATGATGTTTTATTGTTGATGTTTTATGTGAATTATGATGGGTGTGGGGAGTGGGGAGTGGGGAATGCAGGGGGTAGGAGAAGGTTAGGACCTATGGGCCCATGCCCTGGATCTTTGAAGAACCTACCAATGCCTCTGCTTTCCATTATTGAAGTTTCCCATGGTGGCGGCTTCCTACTCTTCTTCCCACTGCTGTCTTGGAGACTCAAATCACTTCTAACCTTCATCACGGAGGCAGAAAACAGGGTAGCCGCCTTGGGTTGTGTCTCTCCCTTCAGGAGGCCTTCCGCTGCTGCCTCACTGTCGCCTCCATGCTGCAAGTCTTTTGCTCCTCTGTTGCAGGTCTCGCTAGTCCTTGGGTCACAGCAAAAAAAATATATATATCGAGGCATACGACCTACCCCTCCCTAAGGTAAGGAATGCCTCCACCCGCAGCAACAGGCAGCCAGTTCACCAGGCCCCTGTTTACCTGGAGCTTTTCCTGCATCTCCCTAGCAACCAATGTGAGTAAAAAAAAAATGTTTAAAATAAAGTTAATAGGCTACTGCTCCTGCTTCTGCACTTTTTTTGGTGGTGGGGGGAAAGAGTATGTGAGTGATCCAGTCAGAGCCTGTGAGTGTGTGTGACTATATGTGAGTAAGCAATAAGAATGTATGACTCAGTGTGTGAGAAAATGTGATCATTTGGTTGCCAGCATACACGAAAGTGTGCACCTGTGACTGAGTGTATGTGTGTATCAGTGAGCATGTGAAAAAGTGTGTGTGAGACTGAGCATTTGTGTCAGTGAGTGTCTGAGAGAGTGTGTGAGACTGAGCATTTGTGTCAGCATGTGTGAACGTGTCAATCAGTGAGCATGTGTAATAGTGTGTGTATGTGTTACTGGGTGGATAAATGAGTCAGTCAGTGTGTGTGACTGTGTGTGCCTGAACATGGAAATGTGTCAGTGATTGTGTGAGAGTGTGTTTGTGTTAAATGTGTGTATATGAGAGCGAGAGGAGAAAGTCTGTGCAAATGGAACTAGTAATAAACATAGAAAAAACAGAATTCATACACCTTCAACGAAAAAAATTGTAAGAATTCAAAACCCCATTAACCTTAATAATAATAAATCAGTGGAGTTAACTGATAAGGCTAGAAACCTAGGGGTGATTATAGACACAGAACTCAGCCTTAAGCAACACATAGCGATAAAAACAAGAGAAGGCTACGCCAAACTAATGATACTCAGAAGGCTAAAACCCTTATTAACTCAAGAACACTTTCGTACAGTACTACAAGCACTAATATTTGCTAGCACGGACTACTGTAACACACTTTTTCTTGGATTACCATATACCACAATAAGACCACTACAAATACTACAGAACTCGGCTGCCAGAATACTTACTGGGAAAGGCAGAAGAGATCATATCACCCAAACACTGGCCGACTTACATTGGCTCCCAATAGAACAAAGAGTGCAATTCAAAACACTATGCACAATTCATAAACTAATAAATGACGAAAATGCCGACTGGCTAAACACCGCACTTCGATTACATGTCCCTCAAAGGAATCTCAGGTCTGCCGATAAAGCACTACTAACCATACCCTCAGTAAAAACTGCAAAGTTGACCCAGGTCAGAGAGAGAGCACTATCATTGACAGGACCATTATTATGGAACACATTACCACTTGAGCTAAGACTAATGAAAGATTTAAAACTCTTCAAAAAAAAGCTTAAAAACTTGGCTCTTCAAAAAAGCATTCCACAGTAAGGTCGCAGAAGAAACAACAAATACATTCAGCTGAAAGTCACCTATAAAAGCAGAGTTATTTGTCTTTTTATTTTAATTTTGCTATTTTACTCATAATTAAAAATTAATTTATAAACAGTATGCACATATACGATTAGAACGGCAATCAGAAATAGCATTTCCAACCCACTTTTCAACTAGAGTATATTATTGAACAATGTAACCGTAAAATATTGGCACCGCTTGGATAACTTAGAAAACTATCAAACCTACATCGTGCCTAAATGTAAACCGTTGTGATGGTCTACTACTAAACGACGGTATAGAAAAGTTTTTAAATAAATAAAAATAAATAAATAAACATTCCTCACTCCTGACCATCTCAGGGCTTTTGGAATCAAAAGAAAAAGTTCTGAGGCATTTTATTTATATTAATTTAAGAGTAGGAGATTTTTTATCTTTATTGGTTTTAATTCTTGGGTGTTTGATGTGTCTGCTGTTTTGAAATATTTTATTGGTCTTTGGGAAAATTTTGTAAACATTTTATATGAAATTTTAATTATTGGATATTCTATTCATCAACTATTTGAAATATGTGTAGTGGGTTCCCCATTCTCGGTACTTTAGCCTTACCTAGGGATTCTATGGGTCCGGGTTCAGTCTAGTCTGGGAGGAAGAATAATCTTCCAGGGCCCCTAGTGTTTCAAAATCTTCTCTCATCCCAGACTCACACTGGAGGTAGAGGACCTCCAAAAGGTGCCAAAGTGTCCAGAGAAGGAGCAAAAAAGTCAATAACAGCAAGAGTAGATGGAATGATTCATACTAGTGTTCAGCCAAACAGTTCCATCACTGGGTGGAATAATCATCAGAGAAAAAATCACTTGAAGTCCAAGGATGATGTTCAAATGAAAAGCTTTACTGTAATTTAAATAGAATGATCCAAGTCACAATTCCAAAAATTAAAAGCAACACAAAAAAGGTAGCGGCAATGAAAATTATTGTCAGTTTGTCCATCTTGGGTGTTAGCTCCCTTCTCACTTCCCTTGCACCATTATCCATGGAGAAAAATTCCTCCCCATGAAATGTGGGATAACTGGAATGGAGTTCCAGCATAAAGTCAATCACCAGACAGAATATCCCCAGACACAGAAACTGCAGGAAAAAAGTCCCCAAGCACAAAAACATTAAAATTCTCCAATGGGTCAAAATCCTAAACTTCTTTCTCAACTTGGAAAAATCTCAAAAGGGTTTAGCCCCTTGAGTCCTTATTTCAAAAGTATCAAAATTCTTCTTAGCCTCGCTTCTTGAGGAAGCTTAGGCACAAGATTCTATCCCCAATCCTTTGGGATACAAAGGATTGAGGATAGAATGCCCTTCCCTTCAGACCGGTCAAGTTCAGAATCCAAAAATTTCTATCAAAAGTCATTCAGTGCCCAACTATGAAAGTGATGAGCAGGAGGCCCACCAAAAAGTATCAGTCAGTCTCCTCGAGACCCTGGGAAGAATTTCAAACTCCACTCTCCTTCCAATCCAAACTGCTGAAAAGTAGCTGAAATCTTGAAGGGATCTCTTTCTCCTACTCCTCCAACAACTATCTTGAGATTTTGGGGAAATTTCTAGCTCCTTTATTCTCTTCACTCTCTCTCTCCAATCCCTCTCCTTACCCACTGAAGCACTGAGCATGCTCTCTGGGATTATATACCCAGTTGCCATTCCCCCCAAAAGGTGTGGTTACAGCAATTGGAGGAATCCTTATTTGCAAAACCCCTTCTATTAGGCCTAATTAGAAAAATCACTGGGGAAACGGTTAATGACTGGCAAAGCCCGGTCACACGTATTATTTTTATTAGCATGTTTTTCTCTATTATGTTTGATGTTTTATACTTCTTGATTTTGTTTGTTGTTTTATGAAAAATTGTGATATTTCTGTTTTTCCATTGATATACTGCATACAGAGTCTGACTTGTTGTGGTTTCCAGTTCAATTTTGTCTGCGTGTTTGTATTTATATTTTATGGTCTCTTTATTCTATATTTGGTGAAGGTCTGACTGTGTTCTTCGTGTGTGACCGAGGTGAGGAATTCTGCTAGCGTGTAGTTTCTGTGTAGGGATCAGTAGCAACCTAACTTGTTCTATTTTCCTAATAGGAGGTATATTGGTGTTTGAGGGCCTCGTATAATATTCGTAATGATGCCTTTTCATAAGTAGGATTGTTACTGTTTGAGTGCTGGCAATTAGTGCTATTTTGGTATGGGAGGCTTATTATATTGTAATTCAGTTTATGCTAAATTTTCCAAGGGCCAAGGCCACACCTAACAATAGGCCTACTACCATATGAGTTCCAAATGTGTTTTGCGGGGTTTTGTGGTTAGCACCACAGTAGTGCATGTAAATATACTATATATGTTGTATATAAATAGGGGTAGATTTTCAAATAGAGCGAATTGGCCTACTTTTGCTGGCGCATCAGGTGCAAGCAAAAGTAAGCTGGATTTTAGTAGATACGCGCGGAGCCGCGCGTATCCGCTAAAAACCTGGATTGGCGCGCGCAAGGCTATTGATTTTGTATAGCCGGCGCGCGCTGAGCCGCGCAGCCTACCCCCGTTCCCTCCGAGGCCGCTCCGAAATCGGAGCGGCCTCGGAGGGAACTTCCTTTTGCCCTCCCCTCACCTTCCCCTCCCTTCCCCTACCTAACCCACCCACCCGGCCCTGTCTAAGCCCCCCCCTTACCTTTGTCGGGGGATTTACGCCTCCCTGAGGGAGGCGTAAATCCCCGCGCGCCAGCGGGCCTCTTGCGCGCCGGGACGCGACCTGGGGGCGGGTACGGAGGGCGCGGCCATGCCCCCGGACCGCCCCGGGCCGTAGCCATGCCCCCGTACCCGCCCCCAAAATGCTGCCGACACGCCCCCTAAACGCCGCAACGACCGGGCCCGCCCCCCTCCGAGAACCCCGGGACTTACGCGAGTCCCGGGGCTCTGCGCGCGCCGGTGAGCCTATGTAAAATAGGCTCACCGGCGCGCAGGGCCCTGCTCGCCTAAATCCGCCCGGATTTGGGCGGATTTAGGCGAGCAGGGCTCTGAAAATCCGCCCCATAATGTTTTAGTTCAGAAGACTTTACTTTGAATGTAAATCAATTATAAATGCATACTTTTTCATTATGTGTGGGAGGGGTGGGGGGATGCAAGACCTAATACTCATGCCCTGGCTGCACTGGTTCCATGTGGGAAAGCAGGAACCCATCTCGAGCTTTGTGTCAGTGGCTCTCCCCAGTCTCAGCTGCAGCAGTGATGCCTGCAATCTTCGCTATGGCTAAATTGTCTTTGTTGTAATCCCAGAAGAATTCAGAGGCCTGAATCATTTCTGATCCTCTCTACCCAGGAGTAAGTAGGCAGAGCAGAGCCTGGAGAACCATAACTGTAAAAGCAGCACACCAAGTAGCACACAGTCAATGGGAAAGTGCTGGAGTAGCAGGGGAGACAGGGGGCGGAGAATTGGAGGCAAGTTACAGTCACAGAAAGGGAGGAGGTGAGTCGGGAGGAAATTTCTATGCATTGTTAGGGGCCGATGCAATACGGTGCGCTCAGCCAAGCGCAATGTTAACCTGCAGTCGGACGTGGGTAGATTAGGCGCTAATCAATCCCCTATTGCAATAAGAGGATTAGCGCATATTCTACGTGTGTCCAACGTGGAGCGAATCTAATAGCGCTCATCACATGCAAATCCCCTCTTTCTTCGCGACTTTATTGCATCGGCCCCTATGTGAGGCTTCTGCTGAGGTGGCTGGGCTGAGCTCTGAGAGGGGCAGATGGCTGTGGAGCCAGTGTGTCTCCTGGAAAGTGCGGATGCAGAGAAGGGATGAGAAAGGGAAGGGATGCTGCGGGCTGGGGAAGGGCTGGCAGCAAGCAAGAAATTTACATAATGATGCAGGGGGCACTCACTAGAAGGGTAATTTTCAAAAGGATTTACATACCTAAAACTGGGTTTTACACATGTAAATGCAGTTTACGCCTGTAAGTGGGCTTTTGAAAATTGATACAACATATGTCATTGAACTGTCAATAGGTCTTAGATGCGTAAATGTGCTGTAAGTTCATAAATGGACTTTTGAAAATTGCTACAATAGTATGTTACATTTACACATGTAATTCCTTTGAAAATTACCTCCTAAGTGAGCACATGAGCAGCAGCACAACAGCAGAATGTATCTGAGCCACTGGATGGCAATGTGGTTGCTTCATTACTTGGCAACTTGTTCAAGAGATGATTGGTTGGCAAGAGACTTTAACAACAGGTCAGGAATCCAGGATATACAGTATATAATGAGAGAGATAGAGACAGGATGGAAGCAGCTCAGAGAAAGGCAACCAAAATAGTGAGGGGTCGCCATCAAAAGCCATATGAGATGAAACTGAAGGACTTGAATATGTATATCCTGGAGGAGAGGAGAGGAGAGGAGAGAGAGGGGAGATACAATGCAGACCTTCAAATTCCTGAAAGGCATTAATGATACACAAGAATAAAACCTTTTCCAAAGGAAAGAAATCTGTAGAACTAGGGTCATGATATAAAACTCCGAGGGGTTAGGAACAATATTAGGAAATATTTCTCCAAGGGTGGTGGATGTATGGAAAGCCTTCCTGGAAGAAGTGATGAAGAGAAGAAAGGTAATGAAGTTCAAAAGGGTGTGGGATAAACACAGAGGATCCACAGTATCTAAAGGATGGAAATGAAGAAAGGAGGTAACCAGCATGAGGAAGCAAATATTGCCCTAAAAGAAAATAAACAAAAACTTGCTGGGCAAACTGGAAGGATCACATGAGTCTTTTTCTGCTGTCATTTACTGTGTTAACCAGACTTGTGAAGGGCACGGGGCCAACCAGATTAATGGATGGAAGGAGCACTGCAAATAAGTTTGCTCATCCCTGGTCTATGGTGCACTCTACTTCTTAGTTATTTAGGGAAAATGTGGAATTTATGTTAGAGATATTTTGGCTCCAGGTCACATGATGGACCTCTCACGGGTTGGCTTGGCATGCTTTTAGGAGCTGTTGAAACACTTGCTGCACAGACAGCCCACAAAGGTGTCAGATATGTTACCTTCGGATCTATTTTTAAAAAATCCCCTGGGCTGATATTTTCCTGCAATCCGCCCCTGTGCATGGGATTTTCATCCGAGGGTGCTAATCAGTAATCCCCTTTAGAAATGTTCATTTTCTACACGTAAAACCCTTGCTGCACTGGCAGTAAGTTTTGCATACAGAAAATGTGCGTTGAAGTGAGGGAGAAAGGTGAATTCAGCTGAACGTGCATCAGCAAGTATAAAAATAGCAATAACAATACAAATACAAGTATCATCGCAATGCAATAAATTCCTTAAACCTGTATCTTTATCATTGTGCCCTAATGAAGCAGATGATTGTTAATGCTCCCTAAATATCTGTGCTCTTTCTCTCTCTCTCTCGCAAATATAAATCAAATGTACACAGTACATTACCCATTTGGTAAACATTTTATTTTCACTTTTCCTGTTGAGAGGAGTAGCAAAACCTCTAGTGAAAAGTCCTAGGTTCTGTTTTCCAAAGTTTTGCCAAAGGCACACAACAGGATAAAAAAAAAATAGGAGAACAGACTCCAGTGTGTTTTTCGATGAGAAAACAATTGTAAATCTGTGTTCTGGCCTCATACTCACAGCGAGGACTCTTCTTTTAGAATATTATTGCTGATTACTGGTATCTAGACTATTGACTGCACAAACTAACAGTACAGAAGCAAGTATCCAAAACTTGATCTGACTTTCCTCTTTTCCATTACTTTAAGAATATAATTTCCTATTTATGGTTTACCATTAAGGACTTTATATTTCAATATACAGAGCCAATGTCTCTTCTTAACAGAGACATAAATAAAAATTGTTTTTAAATTGTTTAGTTCCACTAACTGTATTCATGATCCTATTACAACTGAAATTTGCAGTCCCCTTGCCACCTGGGATTGTTCCCATCCCACCTATGACATCATCAGTGAGGCAGCTATGACATCATCACTAAAGGGCCCAGCACGTCACCGGAGGCGACATTGAACATCATCGCTACCTTTGCATCATCGTGGGAGCTTTGCCTTGCCTGCCTGCTTGCTGCTAGGATTTTAACTGCTCTTACCATCGGCAGACCCCTTGCCGCCCGGGACTGTCCCCCACCCTGCTGTTCCCACCCCGCCTCTGACTTCATCAGTGAGGCGCCGGTTAAAGGCTACAGCGCATCACCAGAGGCGACACTGAACATTCACTACCTCTGTCTGTTTGGATCGCTACCTCTACATCATCGTGGGAGCTTTGCCTTGCCTGCCTGCTTGTGTTGCGCTTGCCGGCCAGGGATCCCACGACCGGCCGCGCTCACCTTTCAATGCAACGTTCCCCTCGCACCACTCAGGAACCACCGCCAACCCACAGCACATGTAGCCGGTCCTTCAGCCACCGCCGCCACTCCCCCTCTTCTTCGCAGCTTGGAGCCGATGCCGCCAACTTTCTGCACCCGCTGGCATTCCCTTAGGAGCATGCACGCCTCTCTTCTCCTCTTAAAGGGACTGCGGCGGGAAAACCTCCGCGGTCCTCCCTGTTGACACCAGCACTCCCAAGCTACTTAGGCCAGGCATTGCCATTGCTCCAGGCTTCTACAACAGGTTGATCTCCATGCAAGTAGCTGGTTGCTTGAGTCTGTGTTCCTGACTCCGTGTTCCTGACTCTGTGCTCCTGTCCTCGTACTCTGACCCGTTGTCTCTCCTTCCCTTGGATTGACTCTTGGCTTTGACTACGGACCTCCTCCTGGACTTGTTTGATCACTGCCTGCCCCAACTATGGTACATTTCTTGGACTTGCTTGTTCACTGCCTGCCTTGACCCTTGGGCTGCCTGCTGAATTCCGTTGCTAGCTGCCCGCCCTGACCCTTGGAATATCCCAACTCTTCTTCTATTGGCCGTCCATCGTAGGATCCTTCGTCACTAGAGACCTGGGCCTAAGCCCAACCAGCTCCAGCACCCAAGGGCTCAACCAGCGGGGAACAAGGGCTGGTAGTGGTGAAGGTTCTGTTGGGTCTACACACTGACCAATACTGCCCGCCATTGACTAGGCCCTGCAGAGCTCCTCTCTGCAGGTAGCATCAACCTTATCTCGGTCCAAGAGTCCATACATTCAACAGCTTGCTGCTGGGATTTTAGATGCTCTTACCATCAGCAGTCCCCTTGCCGCACGGGATTGTTCCTGCCCTGCCTCTGATGTCATCAGTGAACATAAGAACATAAGAAATTGCCATGCTGGGTCAGACCAAGGGTCCATCAAGCCCAGCATCCTGTTTCCAACAGAGGCCAAACTAGGCCACAAGAACCTGGCAATTACCCAAACACTAAGAAGATCCCATGCTACTGATGCAATTAATAGCAGTGGCTATTCCCTAAGTAGACTTGATTAATAGCAGTTAATGGACTTTTCCTCCAATAATTTATCCAAACCTTTTTTGAACCCAGCTACACTAACTGCACTAACCACATCCTCTGGCAACAAATTCCAGAGCTTTATTGTGCGTTGACTGAAAAAGAATTTTCTCTGATTAGTCTTAAATGTGAAGAGCAGGTTAAAGGGCCCAGCGCCTCGCCAGAGAATACATTGAACAATCACTGCCTCTGCCTGTTTGGATTGCTCCCTCTGCATCATCATGGGAACTTTGCCTTGTCTGCCTGCTTGCTGCTGGGATTTTAGCTGCTCTTTCCATCGGCAGTCTCCTTGCCACTCGGGATTAGTCCTGCCCCACCTCTGATGTCATCAGTGAGATGCCGGTTAAAGGGCCCAGCGCGTCACCAGAGGTGCCACGTACCAGAGCATCTCATGCTGAAGGAGTACGACAAATGGGCTTGCTCCTTTGTGCACCCCTTTGTGTAACCTCATACGACTCTCTCCCTCTTATCCTCAGAAACCTTAATTCCAACTATTTCTACATCCAGGTTGTACTTTTTATGTGCTCCATTTTACTTCTGTTTGTATAAGTCTGTTACTTGAATACCATGGAAGTCTGTCCCATCACTGGTAATAGATGTTATGGTCATTTGAACACATACCATCGCAAACCGCCTCACCACCCTAAGTCTTCGTTAATTTCCTTTCTACCGTCCTGTAAACAACTGCTGTAATGCTAGCATCACTTTCAATCTTAGTTTTCAATGCCCAGTTTATCAGAAAAAAAGTGCCGATTATCCATGACCTTAAATTCTGATGTCATTATCTCAGAAACTTGGCTCTGTAATTATGACAACATAATTTTAAGTAACATCTGCCAAACTGGTTACATTCCTTTTTCAGTTCCTCGGCTGAATCGGTGTGGAGGAGGTTTGCTTACAATTGTCTGGGCCGCCCTGCACCCTAGCAAGAAGGCCCTGACGTTTAACATCCCCCTCAAACTATTGCTTATCTCTACTACTATTTACTGTCTTCCCGGTTTACTCAATCATGATTTATCCCCTCTATTAGAGTCCTTATCCCCTCTATTAGAGTCCTTAGCCACTCAATCATGATTTATCCCCTCTATTAGAGTCCTTAGCCACACTACCTGTTGACTTAACCAATACCATTATTGCTAGTAACTTTAACTTACACAACCCACGTCCTCCAGCAGCATTACACCTGCTTGAATTTCTAACTGGGTTAGGTTGGACACAATTGATTAATGAGCCTACCCACAGATTAGGTCCAATTTTACAGCCCAGATAATGCTAATTTGACAGTGTCTACTCAGATTGTATCCTGGTCAGACCATTTTGTTATCCAAATAACAGGTAATCTTAAACACGAATATTCCAGAACATTTAACGAATCCAAAAGAATATATACAAGAAAAAAGGTGGATCCTGAAGCTTTAGCTACTATTAATAAAAGATATTTGAGAATATATTTCACCTGCTTTAGCTCAAATTGTTAACCTATCACTTACCACTGGTACCTTTCTGAATACCCTAAAACAAACCTCTATCTTACCTAACATCTATTCCTAAAAAGAAATCAACAGACCCCACAGATTTTTCAAACTATCATCTGATAGCCTCTTTACCTACCTTAGCCAAAGTGATTGAATCCATATCCTCCATCAGCTGAGTAAATACATAAATAATAACAACATCCTTCACCCAAATCAACAAGGATTCCATAAAGAACACAGTACTGAATCTCTCCTTCTTTCCTCTTGTGACTCTATTATCCGTGGCTTTGACTCCATCATGGACTATATCATAATTTTTCTGGACATTTCTGCAGCATTTGATACTCTAAATCATGAAATTCTTTATGCTAACTTTCAACATATTGGTATCAATGGTACTGTTCTTCAATGGTTTAAGTCATTTCTATCTCACTGTCCTCAACAAGATAATCTCGGGCAATGTCACGCAAACTGGTACTATATTAATTCAGGTGTTCTACAAGGTTTTGCTCTGTCAGCTATCTTATTCAACATTTAGCTGTTGCCTCTTTGTCATCTTCTGTCTGGCCTAGGTATAAATTTCAAAATATATGCAGATGATATTCAATTCATTCTACCTTGTACTTCTTCCTGGTCTGATACACTCAACTAATTAACTTACATCTCAAAACAATAAAAACATGGTTATCTCACAATCATCTTAAATTGAATGCTGCAAAAACTGAAATAATACACATCCACCACACCAAATTCATCATTTGCTCCTCCCTCAAAATTTAATTTTGAAATTTTTACCATTTCCATTCTGAGTCATGCACATAATCTAGGGATTGTCCTAGATTCCAACTTATCAATGTCTGCCAATATCTCATCAGTAGTTAAAGGTTCATTATACAAAATCCACCTATTAAAAAAATAAAACCCCTTCTGTATCCAAAAGATTTCCGCTCTGTATTACAAGCCTTAATTCTAACAAGTTTGGATTATTGTAACTCACTTTACCTAGGCCTTCCAGATTCTGTTCTATGTCCCCTTCAATTAGTCCAGAATACTGCTGCTCGACTTCTCGCCAATACCAATCATAGAGATCACATTACTCCCATTCTTCAATCATTTCATTGGCTTCCAATACGTCAACACATCCAATATAATGTTTTATCAATTATACCCAGTCTAATACACAACTTCTCAACAGTTTTGCTTTGTTCCTCACTGTGATTATATCAGCCTCCACGTCATCTATGCTCCATTGACAAAAACTATCTACAAGTTTCAAGCATCAAGACAGCTAGGTTAGATCTAACAAGGAAACAGGCTTTTTCTATGGTAGGTCCAATATTATGGAACTCATTAACAGGCACACTCTGACTTCTACCAAATACAAGAGTTCAAAAAGGCTATAAAAACTTACTTATGCTGTGCTGTATTTAACAAATCCCAGGCATGATGTTATTTTGCTTTATATTTTATATTATTTTAAAGTTTGTCTCTTTTTAATTTATTATGTAATCATTTTTATTTTACACCATGTTTTTATTTTGTCCTGTTTACGATTATGTATGTTATTTTTCATGTAAACCGCTTAGACCTACCATAAATTGTATAGGTGGTATAAAAAAAGATTATAAATAATTAAAATAAAGAAATGTACTAGTTTTCTATTAATTGTGAAGGTTTTATTTTTCTACTCTTTGGATGGTAAATAATTCTATAAATAACTCCTCTACTATATACCATAGATCAAATGAGAGAGTATCCTGAATAAACTACAGCATAATTGACATGGTATAATAACAAATAATCTATTATAAAATTAATAAATAATCCACAGTTGGTCTCTGTCTTTCAAACAGTAACACTTTGTGGCCACTGCGGGTACTGCAGCCTCTAAAGAAGATAGTGAGATCTTGTGGCCCCTTCTACTACTGCAGGCCTTAAGGGTGATACAAAGATCTTGTGGTTGCTACTGGTATGGTAGTCTCTCATATTTCCCAGAAAGACAAGAACTGAGAATTTTTATAATAAGCAGTTTTTGCCTGTTCTGAACATGCACACACATGCAGTGTTGGGAAGCAGAGCACATGCATAGGTTCCAGAATCTTGGCACCAAAGTAGGTCACAATGATCCCCCCGAGTGTTTCTTAATCTTTTCAAGCACAAGGTACACCTATATTAACAAAAATGTTGTGAGGCACACCAGCCTCCACGGAGTAGGCAGTGTAGACATGGAGAGGATTCATATTTATTTATTTTACTTATTTATAATTGTTATATATCCAATTTTTCATGCGAACATATCAAACCGGTTTACAGTAGCTAACAAATATTCATTTAAAATATTTGCATTTCCAAAAAGAAAAAGGAAGTAAATATATAGTTTCATAATATAAATAAAAATAAAATAAAATACTAAACTAAATAACATAGTAAACTAAATTGTAATAAAGTTTAAATTATTACAGAGACAGGATAGTGAGAGCAGAGATAATAAATTTAAAAGTATACATTACCTTGATATATATCGAGTATTCTTTAGTCACTAAGGGGTGGATTTATCAAAATGCGGTAAGTACCGCATGCGATAGCAAAAGGGGTGTGTTTTATCCTAATATAGCATTCATTGCAATTTGTGCTAATTACCTGTGTGAAGAGCTAAGTTAGTGCAAATTGTGATACCATTTTCAGATTCTGTGATAAGTGCCAGACCTGTTGTATTTCCTGCATTCAACCACTGGGGGACCATTGTTGTGAGAGAGAGAGAGAGAGAGAGAGAGAGAGAGAGAGAGAGAGAGAGAGAGAGAGAGAGAGAGAGAGAGAGAGAGAGAGAGAGCACCTGACCATAATGCCATTCCCATAGGTAGGTATTTGTATCCCTATGGTAGGCCCACCTAGTAACTTGAGGTGGGGTTTAGGTAAGAGTGCAGGGGCTTAGGGGCCACTTTGACATTCTAAGTGACACCTACGAACAGAACAGTGGTCTCTTGTGAAGATTTGATGACTTTTGGAGTGAGGAAACTCACTCCAAGATGAGATTTGGGCAATGTTCTCTCAACCTAGCTTGATGGACTCTCTACCTGGGTAACATCAAGCTAGGTTGAAAGAACATTGCACAAATCTCATCTTGGAGTGAGTTTCCTCACTCCAAAAGTCAACAAATTTTCACAAGAGATCACTGTTCTGTTCGTAGGTGTCACGTAGAATGTCAAAGTGGCCCCTAAGCCCCTTCACTCTTACCTAAACCCCACCTCGAGTTACTAGGTGGGCCTACCATAGGGATACAAATACCTACCTATGGGAACAGCATTATGGTCAGTTTCTCTCTCTCTCTCCCTCTCTCCACCTCAAATAGGCCTTACAGGAGACATCACAAATGGCAATGAAACCTTACCACATGGTCACAGCCTACCACAATCCAAAGAGGTGTAGTTAAAATCAGCATTATAGCTCTTTGCAGACAGGCTAACCCAGCCCACTCTCCACTCCTCCTATTTTCTGAATTTGCATCACACCATACGATATGGTGCGACCGCATGCGTTAACGGGGCTTTTTGCATGCGATAAGCCCTTAACGCATGCGAAAACGCCTTATCGCATTTTGAAAAAATGACCCCCTAAGTTAATAGCTTTTGGAAGGCTTGTTTGAATAGCCAAGTTTTGATGCCCTTTTTAAATAATTTAATGTCAGTTTCCAATCGTAGTTCCTTTGGTATAGAATTCCACAGTTGGGGCCCAGCAATAGAAATAGCTCTCTCGCTAACACCATTTAGATGAGCAATCTTAGGGGAAGGAATTGGTAACATTCCTGTACCTGTTGATCTAGTAGTTCTTGAAGGGATATGGAAATGAAGCGAGGATGTTAGCCATTCAATTTTATAATTGTAGAGCGTTTTATGAATTAGGGACAGGATTTTATGTTGGACCCTGTATTTAATAGGCAACCAATGAAGGTCCTTCAATATTGAGGTTATATGATCTGATCGTCTAGTTCCTGTCAGAAGTCTAGCTGCTGAGTTCTGCAGAAGTTGTAATGGTCTTGTTACATTTGTTGGGAAACCTAAAAATAAAGAATTGCAGTAGTCTAATCTAGACAAAACAAGAGCCTGTAAAACTGTTCTGAAATCTTTTGGGAATAGAAGAGGTTTTAATCTTTTAAGGACATTTAATTTAAAATAACCATCGTTAATGACTTTTTTAACACAGTTTTTATTTGTGAATTTGCAGTCTAAGAGGATCCCTAGATCTCATACTTCCAGGGAGATGGGGTAATTTTTGGCGGCTTCTTGAATTTCAAGTTCCTTTGCTTTGCTTATTTTAGATAAAATGTTTAGAATTTCAGGTTTTTTTTGTATTTAGGGAAAGATTCATTTGGGTTAATACTTTTTCAATGGCAGATTGATATATATCCCAGAGCTTAAGAGTTAGGTTGATAGATTTTTCAATCGGAATTAGAATCTGAACATCATCAGCACAGATAAAATGAGTTATACCGAAGCCGGATAGAATTCTGCACAAAGGAAGCATATAGATATTAAAAAGGGCTGCGGAGAGAGAGGATCCCTGAGGTACTCCATATTGGAGATCAATTGGTTCAGTTTCGTTATCAAGAAATTTTACTTTGAAGGTTGTATTTTTTAAATACGAGTCAAACCATTTCAGTGCGGATTCTTTGATACCTATTTCGTTTAATCTATCAAGGAGGATTTTATGGTTAATTGTATCAAATGCTGCCGAAATGTCCAGCATGATCAGGAAGTAGGTTTGGCTGTTATCGGCTCCTCTGAGGATAATATCTTGTAATGAAGTTAATAGGGTTTCAGTACTAAAATATTTCCTAAATCCATGTTGTGCTGGATATAGGGTACTGTGCCTTTCAAGATAATCTGTTAGTTGATTGTTAATTATTTTCTCAAGTATTTTTGATATACAAGGTAAATTAGAAATAGGTCTCAAGTATGATAGATCGTATTGTCAAAAGAAGAGCTAAAGAAGCACTAAAAGCCTCTCCAGTCTCTCTTCCAAATTTTTCAACAAAGGGAAAGAGGCTGCAAACATACACATGAAACAGCTCCCTCTATATACAAATACAGAAAAAGGGAGAAGTCAGTGTGGTGGGGGCAGCTGGCTCGGTTAGTTAGCTTGTGCTGCGGATGGAAGGGGGCACCAGGGGAGTGCTCCCCAGTGCGGGACAAGATGTGTGCCCCTGAGGCAAGAAGGTCCAAGTCTGGGAACTGGAGAACCAGGGACCTCTTACCGAACCTGCACACCCAGGTGAGACCATCAACGCAATGATGGTCTCTTGAAAAGTCCTCTGACCGTTCCAAGTCCTTTCGGACTGCCGCTGGGTTACGGCAAGGGCGGCAGACCAGACAGAAGTCAAGGGTGGACGGAGACGTGGAACAAGACAAGACTCAGACATAGGAAGATGAAGACTCAGGCGTTGAGGTAGATGAAGACTCAGGCACTGAGGTAGCAAAGACTTGGAAGGAGTGCTGTGACGCCACGTGCCCTACACACCCCAGCCAGGATGGTAATGGACCATGATGGAGGCGAAGCAGCAGAGCTGACATCGACTCACTTACATTAGCGTTCAAGATGGCAATGAGTACTGAAGGAAGGACTGGAATCAAAGATGAAGAATGTCAGGACAGACGGATGAAGGCAGAAGCAGGCACAAGTACTCCGAAGACCCAGGCAGGATATGAGAAGAAGGATGAAGCTCAGAGGCGGAACTCGGAGCCAGGATGAAGCTCAGAGACGAAACTCGGAGCCAGGGACACCAAGAAGAAACTCAGATGAGATGAGGGTGAAGGTCCAAGACAAAACTCAGATGAGACGAAGGTGAAGATCCGAGATGAAACTCAGATGAGATGAGGGTGAAGATCCAAGATGAAACTCAGATGAGACAGGGACGAGATGACTCCTCAGTGCTGTCTGATTGAAAGACCCACCAGTGCCCTACACACCCCAGCAGGGGTGGTCGCGGACCATTGGACCACTATGCACCCTACTCAACCCAGCCGTGCTGATCGCGGACCACGAGGGATGGGTCAGAATGGAGCTGAAGATATCTGGACGAAGACATCAGGAACAGACAGACACCTGGAACAGGTGGAGACATCAGGACAGGAACGGAACATCAGGAGAACATCTGGAACAACTTGGAGACAGGAACATCAAGGAACATCTGGAACAACTTGGAGACATCTGGAACAAGAACGAAGACAAGAGACCAAGGAACGAAGAACATCTAGATGACAAGGGATCCCACATGGAACAGAGTGCCTTAGAGAAGCTGGAAGACGTGGAGTCTTAAGGAGGACTTACTCCTTGCAAAGGCAACTTGGGAATGAAGCCAGGCCCTCTTTATAGGGCTGAAGAGGAGGATCCAGGAAGTGATGTTGTCTAGATGGATCAGGGAGCCACTCCCTCACTGTCCCTTTAAATCAAGGAAGAAGGGGCGGCCCTGCGCCTAAGGAGAGGAAGTAGAGAGTCTGCAGGACCCTGGACAGCGGCCCTGCAGACACTGATGCTGAGAAACAGGAGATGGGCCTCTGGAGTCCCTGCCGCCTGAGAAGGAACAGGGGAGGCTTCCTGCCGGAGGAGAGCGGGGATTGCGGCCTCTAGACCGTGAAGAAGATGACGACGTCCTGCTGTGGAGGGCAGGCTTGCTAGAGACAGCGTGGGAAGCGGCTCCATGTCGCGCAGAAGGGCCCTGAAGTCTGCGGCTCCTGCTGCGGTGAAGGAGAAGTCAGCAGCGGCCTCCTGCAGCATTGGAGGACCCTGGCACGGCTCCAGCTGCGCCAGCACGTGAGGTAAGAGGCCTCCTGTGGCTCTGGCCACGGGAGGATTCACAACAATAACCAGGGATAAGCAGTGACTTTCCCTAAGTCTACATGGCCAATAGTGTTTTATGGATGTTTCATCCAGGAACTTATCTAACCCCTATGCTGTTTTCACCACATTTTCTAGCAACAAATTCCACAATGTAATTGTTCTCTCAGTGAAAAATTCTTTCTCTGATTTGATTAAATGTGCTACCTAATAGCTTCATGGGGTGTCCTCTAGCCCTAGTACTATTGGGAAGGACAAATAAGCATTCCCCGTTTACCCACTCAACCTTACTCATGCTTTCTTAACCCTCTATCATATCCCCCCTCAGCCGTCTCTTCTCCAGGGCTGAATAGTCCTAATCTATTTAGCCTTTCCTCATAGGGGAGCTGTTCCATGCCCTTTATCATTTTGGTTGCCCTTCTCTGTAACTTTTCTGGTTCTACTATATCTTTTTTGAGATGGGGCAACCAGAATTGCACATAGTACTCAAGGTGCAGCCACACCATAGATCAATACAGAGGCATTTTAATTTCTTCTGTTTTATATTCCATTCCTTTCCTTATAATTTCTAACATTCTTTTGCTTTTTCGACCATCACTGCACACTGAGCCATTGTTTTCAAAGAATTATCTACAATAACTCCAAGATCCTTTTCCTGTGTAGTGACGCTTAATATGAACCCCAGCGTAGTATATGTTGTACTAGTGGACTCTTGGGTTGAGGCAGGATTGGTGCAACCTTCAGGAAGGAGCCCAGCAGGTTCCCACATTGGCAAGCGGACCCAAACGAGGCAGAGACCCAACTGGAGCTTTGCCTAAATCATCCCTCTTTCTCCTTGGGTAGGCAGGGCTGGTGTTAGCTTTTTGCTGTTTTTGTGTAAACAATCCCCCCCCCCCCTTCCTCATTCATTCATTCTCTGTCCTGGGCCCACCAAATAAAACCCCAGCTCCTTTCAATGATACAAACTTTAAAAACTGGCACCATCCTCCCCCATCCCCCCACCCCCGAACTCATGGCTGGTGCAAAGGTTTTAGGTGCCCCCCTCCCCATTCCACACACACAGTTAAGAGTTATACATTTATATTATACACAAAAAATATCAAACTACAGTATTCTAAGGTAAAACTATCACCTACATTATATTTACATGCATTGCTGTGATGTCAACCAGAAATCCCTTCAAAAAAAGACATTTGGAACCCCTATAGGATTATTATGATATGTGTTGGGTGTGGGCTTGACCCTCTGAAGGCCCAAAAACACTAATACACTTCCTGTTAGGAGAATGCCTCACCTCAGTAAGACATGCAGAACATAAACAGACCCTCACCAAATACAGAACAGAGCAATCATAAAGTAGAAATACAAACGCGCAGACAAAAACTGAACTGGAAACTAAAAGAAGCCAGAATCTCTATGCAGTGTAACAATGAAAAAACAGAACCATCAGCATTCTTATACATCAAACAATAAAATCAAGAAATAAAATAAATACATAATCATAATACTAAAAACATACTCATCATATTATTTCTAAAAGGCTGATGAATAAAATATCAAATATTAAAAACTCATATACAAGTTTTTTTTAAATATCCCAAACACCAATAAAATATTTCAAAACAGCAGACATAGCAAGTAACACCAGAAAAATAAAACTAAAAAGGATTTTTAAAATTCACACTCTCCATACCTGGGAACATTTGATTTCCAGTCACCTAGGATTGTCATGGAGTAGGGGGAGTGGGGTGCACAAACGTTCTCCTCGCTTTCATATATATATATATATATACACACACATGCACACACTCACACACACAAGCTCATACACACAGACACTCCCTCTCACACAAACCCCTAGGCGTCTCCAATTCTTCTTTGGCTGGGATCTGCCAGCAGCCCCAGGCCCTCATCTTCATTTCAGCTGCTGGCAGGTTGGAATCCATCTGCAGCCCCCATTTTCTCTCTCTCTCACACACATACACACATATACCCCAGACAAGCTTCCATTTACACCCACATACCCCAGGTAGGCTTCCATTCACACACACACACCCATCATAGGCAGCCTCCCATTCACACACCTACTCATTCCAGGCAGCCTCCCATTCACATTCACACACATATTCTCACACACTCAAACACACACACACACACACTCATCATAGGCAGCCTCCCATTCACTCACACACACATGCAGACCAGGCAGTCAGGGTCCATGGTAACATAGTGGATGATGGCAGAAAAAGACCACAGGTGCATCCAGTCTGCCCACTTATTCCTGTTCTTGCCATAAGGATATGTCCCAGCTGCCAAGCACAGACAATGACTGTTAATAAGACAACTTTCCTTATCCGGGATAGTTTCTGAATGGATGAGCATACAAATTTCCCACTTACTTCACTCCCAGCAGCCCCTCACCTCCCATATCTAACCACAAAATTGTATTACTTATTTATTTAAAATGTCTTATATGCTGTATATAATGGAGCATCTATTCTATGTGTTTTACAATAAAAACATTCATAATGAAACATAAACAGAACAAACTAGTTAACAAGCATCATTAAAATGGGATGCTACCAATACTAGTGTGGCTGTTGCCAGAACATCTTGCTTCCTACATCCTTTGTGTAGCCTGCCAAATAGAACTGGCTACTAGGGATGTGAATCGTTTTAGGACGATTAAAATTATCGTCCGATAATTTTAATATCGTCTTAAACCGTTATGGAACACAATACAATACAGATTCTAACGATTTATCGTTATAAATCGTTAGAATCGTGAGCCGGCACACTAAACCCCCCTAAAACCCACCCCCGACCCTTTAAATTAAATCCCCCACCCTCCCGAACCCCCCCCCCAATAACTTAAATAACCTGCGGGTCCAGCGGCGGTCCGGAACGGCAGCGGTCCGGAACGGGCTCCTGCTCCTGAATCTTGTCGTCTTCAGCCGGCGCCATTTTCCAAAATGGCGCCGAAAAATGGCGGCGGCCATAGACGAAAAAGATTGGACGGCAGGAGGTCCTTCCGGACCCCCGCTGGACTTTTGGCAAGTCTCGTGGGGGTCAGGAGGCCCCCCACAAGCTGGCCAAAAGTTCCTGGAGGTCCAGCGGGGGTCAGGGAGCGATTTCCCGCCGCGAATCGTTTTCGTACGGAAAATGGCGCCGGCAGGAGATCGACTGCAGGAGGTCGTTCAGCGAGGCGCCGGAACCCTCGCTGAATGACCTCCTGCAGTCGATCTCCTGCCGGCGCCATTTTCCGTACGAAAACGATTCGCGGCGGGAAATCGCTCCCTGACCCCCGCTGGACCTCCAGGAACTTTTGGCCAGCTTGTGGGGGGCCTCCTGACCCCCACGAGACTTGCCAAAAGTCCAGCGGGGGTCCGGAAGGACCTCCTGCCGTCCAATCTTTTTCGTCTATGGCCGCCGCCATTTTTCGGCGCCATTTTAAGACGACAAGATTCAGGAGCAGGAGCCCGTTCCGGACCGCTGCCGTTCCGGACCGCCGCTGGACCCGCAGGTTATTTAAGTTATTTGGGGGGGGTTCGGGAGGGTGGGGGATTTAATTTAAAGGGTCGGGGGTGGGTTTTAGGGGGTTTTAATGTGCCGGTTTTTCGATTTTTCGATTTTTAACGATTTTTAACGATTTTTCACGATATTTTACCCCCCCAAACGGCAACAATACGATTCCCTCCCCCTCCCAGCCGAAATCGATCGTTAAGACGATCGAGGACACGAATCACATCCCTACTGGCTACATGAGCATCTCTGTTTTTTGCTTGCACTTATAGTTACACTATGACCATACAATATCCCTTACTAAATTCAACACCCAGTGCCACCCCTTCCATGTCTTATCACCAAGCTTTGCAACAATCTAAACAGCACCCAAAATTAATGATACTGATCTTCAAGTTTCCAGTATCTTAGGTCAATGGGTCTTCAGACCTGATCAAGTGTACCACAGAAAAGTCACCACTATCTGATGCTCAGATACAAATCAGCACCTGGACGCTGCACTCAGCAACTTGCAGCAATAAGAGGCAAACCCAGTGGCTCTTAAATGAATAGGTGCCTCCTTTATGAGAACATGGGTCATCGTGCATGCCTCTCCTATCTAGCCACAGCATGAGACCTGGAGTATAGGAATTTAATGCATAGAGAGAGGAATGGTCAGCAGAAAAAGGGAGGTGATATTGCCCCTATATAGGTCCCTAGGAAGTCCTCACGTGGAATACTATGTACGATTCTGGAGACCACACCTTCAAAAGGATATAAACAGGATGGAGTTGGTCCAGAAGGTGGCTACTAAAATGGTCAGTGATTTTTGTGCTAAAGCATATAAGGATAGACTTAAAGATCTAAACATGTATATCCTAGAGCAGTGGTTCTCAACGTTTTTTTCTGTTGGGACACAGATGACAGATGGTTCTCATATGTATGACACACTGAACACATGATCGTCATGGGGCTAAATGTAAACATTACCTCTGTATCTACAGGAACCGCCCTGACCCCCCAACAATGGGTGCAGAACAGAACTAGGACATTCCCTGTTCAATCTACCATACAAAAATGGTATTTTTGGTGTGATCTCAGTAACAGCAACATAAACACTCTCGCCTACCAGGTGCAATAGCCCTCCTTATGAAAAAAACAGTAATTTACTATCAGTACATGTCCTATTGAGAAAACACAACAAATAATATTGACACAAATGCCTACAAGTTAGTAAACTACTTCACCTCGGTCACACACATAGAATTGACCTTTACCAAGTACAAAAAAACCATAAAGTACAATTATGGAGACAGAAACTAGAATGGAAACCCAAAAGAGCCACTCTGCATTCAGTGCAAAACAGAAATTTAGCACCTAACAGACTTCTGGTATCTGTAATAATGCACACAAACTAATGCACAAAAAGTTACACCTGCATGATGGAACTCACTCAAACAGTAACAACCCTATCAATGAAAAGGCAACACTATAAAAATTTAACCAGGCACTAAACACCAATGCACCTCCTATTAGGAAAATAGAACAAGTCAAGCTTTTATAGATCCCTACACAGAAACTACAAGCTTGCAGAATACCCTTAGCTGGGTCACACACACAGAACACAGACAGACCCTCACCAAATACAGAATAAAGTGACCATCAAGTTGATGTTATTGTTTTTCCATTGTTGCACTGCATACACTCAGTCTGGCTTCTTGCTGTTTCCAGTTCAGTTTTTGTTTCCACATTTCTATTTCCACATTTCTCAAGTAATATAAAATAATAATTCTAAAACTAGACTAATAAATATAATAAATGTTTCAAAACAACTGATAAATAGAATAACAGCCAATTATTAAAAACTTACAAAATTATTAAAAATTCTCTAAACACCAATAAAATATTTCAAACAGCAGTCACATCACATAATACCCAATAATTTAAATGGCAGTCAATCAAGAAAGATAAACTTAAGAAGCCCTCTCCAGTAACTCTCCTACTCCTTTACCTTGTAGGCCAATAGCACACACCAGAAGCAGCAATGACTGCTGAAGCTCTGTCCTCATGCTCCTCTTCCTTAGGGTCCATGACTAATCTATCTCACACTCTGACACACACACACACACGCAAAACTTTCTGTCTCTCACACACCAGTCATCTCCCTGACCAATCTCTCTTTCTCTCTCTCACATACATGTCATCTCCCTGACCAATCTCTCTCTCTCACTCACACACACACACACACACACACACACACATACACACGTCACCTCCCTGACCAATCTCTTTCTCTCTTACACACACACACCAGTCACCTCTCTGACCAATGTCTCTTTCTCTCACACACACTAGTCACTTCCATGACCAGTGTCTCTTTCTCTCACACATACCAGTTACCTCCCTGACCAGTCTCTCTTTCTCACATACACACACACACACACATCAGTCACCTCCCTGAACAATGGTCTCTTTCTCTCTCACACACACACACACACACACACGTCACCTTTCTAAAAATATCTCTTCTCTCTCTCTCACACACCAGTCATATCCCTGACCAATCTCTCTTTCTCTTACACACCAGTCACCTCCCTGACCAATGTCACTTTCTCTCACACACACCAGTCACCTCCCTGACCAATCTTTCTTTCTCACACACATAAACACACACACACACACACACATCACCTCCTTGACCAATCTCTCTCTTTCAAACACACATACACCAGTCACTGCCCTGACCAATCTCTCTTTCTCTCACACACCAGTCACCTCCCTGACCAATCTCTCTTTTTCAAACACACACACACACACACACATCACCTCCCTGACCAATATCTCTTTCTCACACACATAAACACACACACACACACACATGTCACCTCCCTGACCAATTTCTCTTTCTAACATTCACACACACATCACCTCCCTGATAATATCTTTCACTCTCTCTCTCTCACATATACACACACACACACACACACATACCAGTCACATCCCTGACCAATCTCTTTCTCTCACACACACCAGTCACTTCCCTGACCAATCTCTTGCTTTCACACATGTTTTCTCTCTTAGTTACACACACAGTCTCAATCACATACATTCTCTCATAGACTTATACACATGCTGGCTCACTCGCTCTGACACACTCACTCACCCCCACCCCCAACCCCATCCCTGCAGGAGTGACACCCCCCCCCCCCGCCCTGCAGCGAGAAGAAGGCAGCACCCAACTGTTTGTCTGTGTTGTGATCAATGCAGCAAAGAGTAGTCAGATGAGAATGTAATTCTATGCTTTTTCTTCTCCCGACACCAGCCTTTTATTTTTTGCAGTTTGATTATTATTTTTGTAATTTCTTGCTGGTGTCATGCTGATAAGAGAAGGGAAGGTCAGAGCCGGGTCAGGGCAAGGGGGGAGGGGTGCTGTGGCACTGTACTCCTGCAGCCCCTGGCAAAGTGGCCAGCCAGCACTGGTATTCAGCGTTGGGATTTCCTGCCACACGGTTGTTAGGGAAATCCATCCATTAGCTGCCCAAACCCAGACCTCGGGCAGCTAATGGACTGATTTCCCCAACAGTGGTGTGGCAGAAAATCCCTGCAGCCATATTCTCAGCTGACTGCTCTGTGCCGCGATGATCACAGCATAGGCAAACAGCTGAGTGCTGCCTTCTTATCGCTGCAGGACTGGGGGAAGCTTTGGGATGTGATGTCTGCAGCAGCAGCAGCATGTCCCTTTCTTCTTCCTGCATGCCCAGTAAACACCATTTCCTCTTCCAGGCCACAGAGGCAGGAAGAAGAAAAGGTTATGTTCCTGTTGCTGGCTTCCACAAACACCGCTGCCATTCCCTTCCGGGCTTGAATGTGCTGATAAGCCCGGGCAGGAACGGCAGTAGTGTTCATCTTGCTGAGGTTAACGGGGGGGGGGGGGGGGGGGGGGGAGAGCGGCAGGTGCGTGACACACCAGCTGGTGCATCGCGACACACCGGTTGATAATCGCTGTCTTAGAGGAAAGGCAAGATAGAGGAGATATGATAGAGACATTTAAATATCTGAAAGATGTCCATGCACAGGAGGCGAGCCTCTTTCATTGGAAAGGAGGCTCTAGAATGAGGGGTCATGGGATAAGAGTAAAAGGTGGGTAAACTCAGGAGTAATCTTAGGAAATATTTTTTTACAGAGAGGGTGGTGGATGTTAGGGGTGTGCATCCGTTTTCCACGTATTTGTAATCCGCAACTTATTTTTTGCAATCTGAAAAATACGTGGGGAGGCGAAACGCATCGCGACTCACCATGTATTCAACAGATATCCGTTTTATTCGGCCTCCTAAATAAACATTTCAACCCCCCACCCTCCTGACCCCACCAAGACTTACCAAAACTCCCTGGTGGTCCAGCGGGGAGTCAGGAAGCCATCCCTGCACTCGTTTGTGGTTTCCTCACGGCGCCGATAGCCTGTGTCACAGGGGCTGCCGGTGCCATTGGTCAGCCCCTGTCACATGGTCACCGGTGCCATCTTGTGCACCTACCATGTGACAGGTAGGTCATGTGGCAGGAGGTCGCTCCGGGACCCTCGTTGGACCCAACCGGAACTTTTGGCCAGCTTGGGGGGGCCTCCTGACCCCCATAAGACTTGCCAAAAGTCCAGCGGGGGTCCGGGAGCGACCTCCTTTCACGCCATCTGTCCGATCCCAATACTCAAAATGGCGCCGATCGCCGCCATTTTGAGACTCAAAATCGCCGTCCCGCCAATACTCAAAATGGCGCCGATCGCCATCATAGTGAGGGCAAAGGCGATCGGCGCCATTTTGAGTATTGGCGGGACGGCGATTTTGAGTCTCAAATGGCGGCGATCTGCGCCATTTTAAGTATTGAGATCGGACGGACGGTGTGAAAGGAGGTCGCTCCCAGACCCCCGCTGGACTTTTGGCAAGCCTTATGGGGGTCAGGAGGCCCCCCCAAGCTGGCCAAAAGTTCCGGTTGGGTCCAACGAGGGTCCCGGAGCGACCTCCTGCCACATGACCTACCTGTCACATGGTAGGAGCACAAGATGGCGCCTGTGACCATGTGACAGGGGCTGACCAATGGCACCAGCAGCCCCTGTGACACAGGCTATCGGCGCCGTGAGGAAACCGCAAACGAGTGCAGGGATGGCTTCCTGACTCCCCGCTGGACCACCAGGGAGTTTTGGTAAGTCTTGGGGGGGGGGTCAGGAGGGGGGGTTGTAGTTAATTTAGTAGTAACGTATTTACAGATCGACAACTTATTGAATTCTCCATACTTCCGCATGAAACGGAATTGACCCCCCACGAATACCTATCGCGTACGCAACGAAAACTTTTTGCCTGCACATCTCTAGTGGATGTGTGGAACAGCCTCCCAGTGGAAGTGGTGGAGACAAAAACAGTATACTTTTTGGAGTGTATAATTTATATAAGGTTATCCACAGTGTATAAAGTTATCCACAGTCCCTTACTGAGTGTATAATTTTGCAATGCTACTTACTATCAGCTCGATACTGTAAGGCCGCGGTAGAAACAGTGCGGCAGTGTCAGGCGCACCCTTCCTCCCCGCACGCACAGTTCTCTTCACTTAGCGCCCGATACTCTCTTCTAATTGCATGCAAATGCATGCCGCGGCTGCGAAGCCTTAGGCAAGCGTTAGGACCGCGCAACCCATTTTACTGTATAGAGCGCCTATACAGTATCCTGGGTTCGCGGGCCTAACGCTTCACGGCCGCGCTGGTATCTGTTATTTCAAATGTCATTTCAAATGACATTTGAAATGACAGGTACCAGATGTTCCCCGATGCTCAGCAAACTTTCCCCCAGCCCCCGCTTACCTGCCCTGGCCCCGTCCGGTCTCCTGCAGCCCCGTCCGGTCCCCTCCTCCCGAAGCAAAAAAAAAAACAAAATACCGAAAAAGTAGCAAGGCTCGGGCCTGCTACGGTAGTCCCTTCTCCTCTCCGTGCGATTCTCCTCCGTGCGATCCTCCCCTCCCCTCCTCTCCGTGCGATTCTCCTCTCCATGCGATCCTCCCCTCCCCTCCTCTCCATGCGATCCTCCCCTCCTCTCCGTGCGATTCTCCTTTCCGTGCGATTCTCCCCTCCGTCCCTTCTCCCCTCTCCTCTCCGTGCGATTTCAGCGCTCAAGGCAGTCACATGCCGTGACTGCCTTGAGCGCTGAAATCGCACGGCCATTCATCCAGGCAGAGGGAGCCGGCCTGCCTGGATGAATGCACGGCAGTGAAGGAATGGCCGTGCGATTTCAGCGCTCAAGGCAGTGAGCGCTGAAATCGCACGGCCATTCATCCAGGCAGAGGGAGCCTCTGCCTGGTTGAATGCACGGCCCCCGCCGGAATGAATGCCCGTGCGATTTCGGTAGTCACGTGACTCTGCCTGGATGAATGGCCGTGTGATTTCAGCGCTCAAGGCAGTCACGGCATGTGACTGCCTTGAGCGCTGAAATCGCACGGCCATTCCTTCACTGCCGTGCATTCATCCAGGCAGAGGGAGCTGGAGGCCGTTTTCGCCGCTGGCTCCCTCTGCCCGGATCCCGCCGCCCGTCTGAGACTATTGCGCGTCCACCCGCCCCCGCCGCCGCTTGGAACAGGCGCCCACCCGCCCGCGGCCTAGATTTTACACGCGACCACTCGCTCCCCGGCTCCCGCCGCCGCCCGCCTGGACCCACGCGGCCCTCCGACAGGTATTTAAAAATTTTTATTTTTTTTTTCTGACAGGTTTTTATGTGTCCCACAGCATTACATTTTCTCGATCATCTCTGTATCACTTTTTTTTTTATTGTGTTTTATTGTGTTTCAGTATTTTAAGTGGTGTCGATGGGTTTGCTACAAGACTCACAGTCCTAACACCTACTAGGGGAAGGCGGTAAACTAACACGTTAAGGCCACGGCAAAACAGCGGGTTACTAAGGAGATAATATCAGCGCCCGTTACAGTATCGGAGGGGAATAGCTAATTCCTTCATTATACAGCTAATTCGTTCATTTACACATCATCTACATGCTGGGTGCGGAAAGGGTTATGTGTCTATTTTAGGAAGCGCTAAGGACGCGTGAAACTGGAGACTGTATCGCTGGATGGCCTTACTCGTCTGTATTGTGTGCTCCCAGCACGTTACAGACGGGAAATCTTCAACCGCATGTTACTGTATCGACCTGTATGTTCTTCTGTTGTTTTCCATCAGGTACTGTTCCTTTTCTCCTCTTCCTGTTTTTCCCTCTCTTCCCTCACCCCTTCTCTCTTCCTATCTGCTCCCTCTCCCCCCACCCTAGTTTTTTGTAAGTTCCTCCTTCAGTTATATTGTAAACCGGCAGGATATACCCATGAATGTCGATATATAAAAGCTAATAAATAAATAAATATGACTTCAAGAAAACATGAGTTAAATACAGGGAATCTCTAATGAAGTGATGCAAAATTAATTGAATTGATGGGCAAACTGGATGGGCCATACAGTCTTTTTCTGCCATCATATATAGTAACAAGATAACATAGTGACTGCAGAAAAGGACCAAATGGTCCATCAAGTCTGCCCAGCAAGCTTAAGGTAGTAACTGCCACTCTGTGCAGATTACTCCCTTGTCCTCTCTTTAGTAGGAAGCAGAGTGGATGCTTTTCGGAGTGACATTGCCTAAGTTTGAGTCAAAATCGGTTGGTAGTGGAAGGGTTAACCAAATTAGAGAAACTGATTCTTTGTAGTTTGTAATTCCATAGACTGGGGCAGAGGGAATTAAGTATGTGGTCTCCATTTCTAAAAGCTCTATGGAGATCTCTTTGGTGAATCCAAAGAGAGGTTTTAGAAGCTGCAAATATTCAACCTCTTTGCAGCCCTATAATTGCTAAGAGCATTGTATCTTCTCAGGTAAGAGACTGAAATCATGAGTGCATTTTGCTATGCTGTGTAAAGGAAAGAACTGCTGATATTTCAACCAACTAAGCCACCGCACCTGATGGAAAAGTAAAGGCTGCTACTTGTTTGATGCATAAACAACTGCTCACATCCACGTCTAGTTCTCTCTATTCATTTAGGCATTCAGAGGGAAAAAAGAAGAATGTTAATTCACCAAATAAAAATTAAAGTTGAAACAAAAACAGCAGAGTTGCTTTATGGGGAGGATTGTTGACAATGTGACAGCAGATATGGATCATAAAGCTCATCTCGGCTGTCCACAATTTTCCTGGCACAATTCCATACATCCCAGATGATCACAGTTGATCTCTGTCTTCCCCTTTGCGTTCCTTTGAAGGGTGTGTAGCTTTCTGAGCTAGAAAATCTCATGGTACAGAAGCAGACAAAATGAAAGGCTGATGTTTCCTGTTAAGCTTTTTCAAACTGATTTCTAATTTTTCCTTTCGGTTGCAATTAGTACTTTCAGTTTCTTCTGCTTTTTCCTATAATTCATTCTAATCTTCTTGAAAGTGTTTTTTTTTATATTATCCATCAAGACTTCTAACTCACTAGAGTTCAGTCGAAACATATCTGCATGTCTGGTCCATCCGCTCTCTTTGTGCCTGCATATTTACATCATAGTGTTTTAGATATTTGCCTCAGGCCCAACCGTTCCTGACAATGTATAAATGAGACCAGCGTACATTTTTCTTGTATCAGTTTGGAATATATTATGGTCAAGGAGTCCATCCTTTGAATCTAATCTAATCATTAGAGTGCTTCCAAGTGACTTTTTTCTCAAAGCAAATTTGCGCTGATACTCTCCATTAGGGATGTGAATCGTTTTAGGACGATTAAAATTATCGTCCGATAATTTTAATATCGTCTTAAACCGTTATGGAACACAATACAATACAGATTCTAACGATTTATCGTTATAAATCGTTAGAATCGTGAGCCGGCACACTAAAACCCCCTAAAACCCACCCCCGACCCTTTAAATTAAATCCCCCACCCTCCCGAACCCCCCCCCCCAATAACTTAAATAACCTGCGGGTCCAGCGGCGGTCCGGAACGGCAGCGGTCCGGAACGGGCTCCTGCTCCTGAATCTTGTCGTCTTCAGCCGGCGCCATTTTCCAAAATGGCGCCGAAAAATGGCGGCGGCCATAGACGAAAAAGATTGGACGGCAGGAGGTCCTTCCGGACCCCCGCTGGACTTTTGGCAAGTCTCGTGGGGGTCAGGAGGCCCCCCACAAGCTGGCCAAAAGTTCCTGGAGGTCCAGCGGGGGTCAGGGAGCGATTTCCCGCCGCAAATCGTTTTCGTACGGAAAATGGCGCCGGCAGGAGATCGACTGCAGGAGGTCGTTCAGCGAGGCGCCAGAACCCTCGCTGAACGACCTCCTGCAGTCGATCTCCTGCCGGCGCCATTTTCCGTACGGAAAATGGCGCCGGCCATACGCGTATGGCCGGCGCCATTTTCCGTACGAAAACGATTCGCGGCGGGAAATCGCTCCCTGACCCCCGCTGGACCTCCAGGAACTTTTGGCCAGCTTGTGGGGGGCCTCCTGACCCCCACGAGACTTGCCAAAAGTCCAGCGGGGGTCCGGAAGGACCTCCTGCCGTCCAATCTTTTTCGTCTATGGCCGCCGCCATTTTTCGGCGCCATTTTGGAAAATGGCGCCGGCTGAAGACGACAAGATTCAGGAGCAGGAGCCCGTTCCGGACCGCTGCCGTTCCGGACCGCTGCTGGACCCGCAGGTTATTTAAGTTATTTGGGTGGGGGATTTAATTTAAAGGGTCGGGGGTGGGTTTTAGGGGGTTTTAATGTGCCGGTTTTTCGATTTTTCGATTTTTAACGATTTTTAACGATTTTTCACGATATTTTACCCCCCCAAACGGCAACAATACGATTCCCTCCCCCTCCCAGCCGAAATCGATCGTTAAGACGATCGAGGACACGATTCACATCCCTACTCTCCATGGTGATAGGTTTTGCTTACAGAGACCCTGCTTCTATGTTTCTGTGTTAGTGGGCACAGAGAGCCGGGCCTTGCTCTGGGCAGCACACACATTGCACACAGCACCTCCTCCTCAATCCAGCCTCTGTCTCATCCCCAAGCTGAGATGGGGAGAGCGTGCACCGAGCACTGGAGGGGCTCAGTCTGAGTATTGGGAACAGCAGCGATAGAGGAGCTCTGGCAACCGCATGCAACAGCCAAGGTAAGTAACCAAGCCAGCTGCCCCCACCACACCTTCTCTCGTCTTCTGCACTTGTATACAGAGGGAGCTGGTCTACTGTGATGAATTAATGTGTGTCTTTGCTCCCTCTCTCCCTTTGTTTTGAAATTTGGAAGAGAAACTGGAGGGGCTTTCATTGCTCTTCTTTTGACAATAGGAGTCTGTACTGTCTACTCCATGGAAGCTGGTGTGCCACACAATATTTTTTTTTAAAAAGTATTTTATTAAAATGCATGTCATCTGCCTATAATGGTATAACTGTGCTATGTTACTTAGATGTGCCTTAAACTTGAAAAGGTTGGAAAACTCTGACCTAGGTTACCATGCCTTTGCTGAACAGTACTCAGTCGTGAAGCTGTCCGTACTGATCCCGTTGGTTTCTGGAGAGTTTTATCTTGCATCATCTGTGCTGGCCATGGAGGACTTTCTGCCTCAACAAAGTAGCAGACTTGGTGTCATAGCAGAGGCAGCAGTGAGGGCCATGGTACTGGCCAGTGGCCACATTACGCTTTGGGGAAAGTATAGGGCCATGACTGGTGTACTACAGGAGTGGTGCCAGGTGTCCTGGGATGTGCACAGGCTGAGGTTGCTAGAGAACAGGAATAGGCATCAGAGGGGGTGAAGGAGGGTATTGGCAACTATTGAGGGAGTGTGAGAGAGGGGATCAGTTGTGGAGGGAGAGGTTGGGCATTAGGGATAGACTAGAGAGACAAGAGTGGTAACAAAAGGGATCTGCTTTGGCTGAGAGAGGGGATAGGCTAGGGGCAGCGATGGCTCGAGGGGATTACATGAGAGGAGGATGAGCGGCGGCTGTCTGAGAGAGAGAGAAGAGATTGGTTTTAGAGGTGTATCAGAGAGAGAGAGAGAGAGAGATTGACACCAGGATATGTAACTGTGTACCTCACAGGGTACCATAGATGGGAGGAAGAGGTAAGAGAGGTCCTCAGGGATGAGGAAGGGTGAGAAAGAAGGCAAGGGACAGTGAGGGGAATGTGGAAAGGGAGTGCTGATGTGAAGGGGAGCAGGACTAGAGCAGAGGAGGGACACCTCTCTCCTCGCATCAGTCGTGATCCTCTCTCCCTTCCAAATCTGGATCCTCCTTTGAAGTTTTGACTCTGTTAAACTCTTCGGTAAATGAATAATTAATAAACGTGTATTAACTACATTATTGTTGCAATAAAGATATTTATTTATTTATTTATTTTAAGTTTATTAATATTAATCTGCACACGCATATTTATTTTGTGAGTTTCAGTTAGTTTGGAAATATTTTTCCAATTCCTTTATACTTCTTGCTAGAGATCGTAATTTTAAGGGTGTATGTGTGTGAATGTCTGTGTTTGTGTACATATGCAGCCACACAATTAGAGTTGATCAAGCTGCTGCTTTTCACTGAAACTATTCTCTACCATGCTTTTGTAAACAGGGATTTTGCCAAATGGAAGTGAAAGATGCTCTTAACTGCCTTTTCTCCACCCCCCCTATGATGTCTATCTCCCCAGATTTTGCCTCTGTCCTGTTGTGATGTGACGTGAGTATACATTTTCCCCACTCCTTCTGCATCTGTTCTTTGCCCCGTATACGCAGCTTCGCGTTCATCTGAACACGTTTGACTGCTTTTTTGGCTGCCAGTACGGATAGAAGCCATCCTTAAACTGATGTGAATTTCAGCTGGTAACCAAAAAATGATTGGCACTGGGCACCACTGTCAAGGCTTTGGCACCTCACTCGCTGGACAACCTGTTCTAATGAAATGTAAGCCAGCCACGCCCACCAGATGTGCAGCCGGGTCCTGTGCCAAATCGGAGTGCAGTGCTGCCTGAAGGCAGTGCTGGGTTGTGGGGGAACTCATTTGGGGACTTTAAAGGGGGATCATTTATTATAAATCATTATATATGTATATGAAGGCATATAAAGCTTTACAAATTACCTAAACGTTGATTTTTTTTTATTAAAAAAAAAAGTCAAATCCGTGTCTAAAAACATCTTTGTTTCACAGTTTTCACAAACGTTAGTATCAGATGATTAGGAATAATTATAGCAATAGCTAAGGGCTAATACATTTAGAAACATTTTTAAAAAGTTGTCTAAACTCCCCCCCACCCCCAAAAAAAAAATCCTCAAACTGGAAAGCCTAACAGGGAATATAAGGCTAATCTATGTAGCTGCGTTTTTAGACTCATAACTTGGACTTCCCTCTTCTGCCCTCCATCGGAAAAATGTGAACATTCACGAGCCTTCTGATTAAGAGAAAATCGGTCGGCTTTTCTGAGCCATGATTTATGCTTGATTTCAACGAGCAGCGATCCCAAATTGTCAGAGGCACCTCACCTTTCCACGGGGGCGGTGATCTGCGCGATCGGAAATCGCTTTAACGCCCCCTAACGCTTTCTTGATCGTGGGCAGCGCGCCGTCAGAATGTAGGTATGTATTTATTTATTGATTTTTATATATAACCCGATTGATCGACCAGTGAAACTACTCCTCCTCCATTGCTCCCTCCTTCTTCACCCCTCCCACCCTCCTCACCTGCCATGGGGGGGGCGGGGACTTTACCTGGAAGGAAGGCATCTACCGCGGAAGCTGCAAAACCCGGGTGGGAGTAATCTCCATCTGCCGGAAGAGTAACCCTAAGGCTGCCAAGCTCAGCCGAGGAGCGGCACTTTTGCACGGAGCCAGCCCGGGACCGCCCCTCCTCCCCTCGGCCGGTGCCCACGCCGCCCTCTGCCCCGCTCCTCCTCCCCCTCGCTCCCTGCCAGGATCGGGCGATCGGGAGGAGGGGGCTTCCTGCCCGGGAGCTTCCGGAAACCTAGCTGGCTGGAAGCAGGAGGTAAGCCCTGGCACATGGCAGCTTGATTTCGCGCTGTGGGTAGGGCGACGGCGTTCCGGAGAGGCTAAACTGCAAAGGGGCAGGGGAGGGAGGCGCTAGGCTGGGCTGCTTGGGGTGCGTTAAAGAGGCACTTCTGGCGCTCAGCGCGAAAGGTAACGCAGCGGCACTGAACAGGACGGCAGGATAGCGGAGCATTATTTGTTTTACCTCCCTGGGATTGTAATAATAATAGAGGAGAGGAGAAAGACGAATCCCTTCTCACTTCGTTTCTGGAATGCCAGAGCTGAGGGCGCATGTTCAGCACGTCCTCCTGTGCCCTATAATGGGGGAGGGGAAAAAAGGGGGGCTTCTTTTGACATCTCGCCCTCCCACCATCCCCTCTCCCACAGAGCACCTTCAAAGCCCCTCCAAAGAGGGAGGGGGGGGGGGGTGTTCTTTTCCCGCCGATCTCAATCACTACATTCCCCTCTCCACCCTCTACCTCCTTCACGCACAAAAAAACAAACAAACCAGAGGCGACCCGGCCTAGGATTAGAGGCGCTGCTGATCCACAATCACCCCAAACCCTGTTTCCGTCTCCTCCGTGTCTTCCATTGCACAGCACCATTTTTGGGACTTTAAGCACTTTTACAGCTCCGAATTGTTTTTTGTTTGTTTGTTTTTTTGTTTTTACATTGCTGCGTTTAGTATGGCAGTCATGTGATCAAGCCCAAAGGCACATCTATGGTTAGTAATTTAATACTACAGTGCTATTGCTACTATTACCGACGGCAATCATGATACAGAGCAAAGTCACATGCGATGAATGTCTTCGTTCTTCGGCCCCCTCCTCGCAGTTTCTCTTGGCTCCTGGCACCTACACTTGAAGAGGAGCTCGCGCAACATGTTGCCAGTGCAATACCAGTCTGACAGCACTGAAATATCGCAGGGCTGCCCATTTAAATTAATAATTCAGCTCTATGAAAGTCTCTTGAAAATGCACGAACGGTTAGGTAGAGCAGATTTAACGAACAAGCGCGTGATATTCTTATTTGCCCCCCCCAAAAAGGGGGGCTCACAGAGCCCTGTTCATACTCACTGATGTCCACATTGAGCAACACCACTGGAAAGGGCAAAGGGCAAACTGACCATATTTTCACCCCTGCATCGGATTGTGATGTCGGATAACTTCTGCCTTAAATAAACTCATCTCACATCCAAGAGATTAGCAAACAGGTGGTAACCTATGCTCCTGTCACCAGGTCACTACCGAATTAGCGCTGCAAAGCTACAGCTAGTCACAAATGTAATGCGTTAACTTAGTCCAATAAAAAGGTGTCAGACAGACACCTACACCTTGTTTGTTGATCCTTATTTCTCGGAGTCCACGCTAAAAGGGTACTCGTACATTTCGGAAGGTACAGTGAGGAGCTGGCTTGTGCCTTCATCAAAACTCTTATTACTTGCTTTTTAGCCCAAATTGGTTTTATTGTAGCTTTTTCACATTGCTTGCACCCTCTCTTTTATTATTATTTTCTTCGCATTTCTCAGTTTTTTTTTTGGGCTACCTCCATGCCCTGCTTGTAACAGGGGAGCTTGCACATATGTTTGATGACAAACAGCAGCACACCACCCCAAACATATTAAGGTCGAGCTTTCAAAATCGGCAAACACTTTTTTTCACGGCTCGGTATTGGGAAGCAGAAGAGAAGGATGCAATCCTACGTTTGTTTAAAGTTAATTGAACCTGTTTAATTCTCCAGCGGAATGATTAAAATATCCACTTCTCCCTAGTATTGCGGCTTTAAGAGTTACAATTTGTTGAGCCCTGGGATGGCTGCAATAAATTCTTGAACTCCCCTGGGCCCCCTTTCCCTCCTCCTTTCTCCCTCTTTCAGTTCTGCCTTCACTCTCCCTCCCTTCAAGTAAAAACTGCCCCAGTGCCCACTGTATTCAGCCACAATGGAGAATATTGTGTAAAGAGGCGGCGGAAAGATTATAATAATTATGTGCTGCCCCCTCCCATATATATTTAATAATGACATTGATGAAGACAGAGAGGAAGAACATTCTGAAGGAGAGGTACTCACAACATTTAAAAAAAAAAAAAAAAATCAACTTTCGGCCCTGACTGGGTAATTAATTTTTGTGCTTCTTCCAGGACCGAATTTCACACAGAAAAAAAACAAAACAAAACCTAGCCCGAGGGCAGTTGGACGCCGATTAAGAAATAAAACAATAACAGATCTTACTGTCGTCCCCCCCCCGCCCCCAGCCGATGGAAGGGAAATCTGGTCGATAGCCGGTGTGGGTTTTTGGTAGCCGATTATTGGGGTGTGTTGGGTTTTTTTTCCGCGGAGTTTTCCCCTTGTAACCTGAGAGGACGCGTGGGCCTGGACATATTGTTCGGTGCCCCCAGCCTGCCATCGTTCAAAGAGCCCCGAAGCTGCCGCTCTGCACCGCCGAGCAGGAGATCGTGGTGGTTTGACTTTTGACTCCCCCTGGGGGGGGGGGGGGGTGGCAGGAGCTGAGAGAGAGAGGGAGAGTGCCAGAGGCTTTCGAGGAGGCCCTGCCTGACGTCACGCGAGCCCTCTCTGCGGATCCGGCGGAGCTCTCCGCCTCTTACTCTCCGGGCCGCGGAAGGGCCCGGAGGCTCGCTTGGATCCTCACCAACAAACAATTACACAAGCAATGGTTTGTTTGTTTTTTTTTCCAAAGAAGCTGAGCAACGTATTGTGGTTTCACTCTTACTCCACTTGGATATGTAATAAGGAGGATAAGGGTCAAACACAGAAGATGGAGGCGATTCTTTTTTTCATTGAACTAAGTACCTCTGTGACTAGCCTTCTAGATTTATCCTCCCTCCATCAGTTCAGCTACAAAACAAATGTCACCACAGGTCCAACTAGTCAAAAGCGTATTGTTAGCCCAATAAAAAGGTATCACCCACAGCTTGTTTGTTGACCCGGATTTCTATTTGTCAGAGGAGCTGTAAACTACTGGACCTAAGATAAAAGATGCCATGGGAAACGTGCTGTATTTCTGTATTTTTTTTATTACCCAAGTGCTGCTATTTCATCTTTACACTCTGTAACCTTCCCAGTAAGACCTCTTTCTTTATTCTTTACTATTTCTATTTCATACTGACTCCCATCGTGCCAACAGCACACTGATTTAGGTGCTAACTCTTAGCTCTACAACCCAGTCTAGGTGAATGATCAAGTGCAGAATCAAAGTGCTCCAAAATCACTGGTTCCCAACCCTGTCCTGGGGACCCCCCCAGCCAATCCGGGTTTTCAGGATCTCCACAATGAATATGCATGAGAGAACATTTGCATGTTATGGCGGCAGTGCATGCGAATTTTCTCTCATGCATATTCATTGTGGAGATCCTGAAAACCCGACTGGCTGGGGGGGTCCCCAGGACAGGGTTGGGAACCACTGTCCTAAACAGTCATCCTTTATGGCTTTCACTGTTTTCCTATTTCCTCTCCTTACCCTTCTTGTGCCCAACTAGGTAACCCATTTGCGTCCTGTTTGTGGAAGGAAGGTGGCACAACCAGCACGGTTCCAATGGCCTCTTTTAGCTCCTCTTTTTCATATGAGATGTATTTAAGGAGTAAAGGACACGACCCTGACAAACCAGCGGCAGGAGACACAGCGATCTTGGAATTCGATGTTGTCGAAAAACAGGGAGAAACCAAGAAATGACCAGAATCTGTCCTATGCCACTTTATCAACCTTCCCTTTCATTCGTGTTTCCTGTGAGCTGTCGTCACTTTTAGGGTGATTCGCCTGGTTTTTAGTTTGAACCTCACCCGCAGCTCCATGGTCAGCAACTTTTGGTTCCTCCGTCAAGCCCTGTGCTCATACATGTTCTAAGAATTCTGAGATATCCTTCCCCCCCCCACCCATCCCCCTCACCGATCCATCGAAGTCCAAAAGTAGGCCAATTCTAGACCCTGACCACCTTACTGCAAAAAAGCTGAGCACATACTTACAGCCAAGGCCGGTCCTGTCCCTAAAATGAAACAGGGACATTGAACATTGTGATTGGATAACCGAGGTGATGAGTTCTCAGGCACTGAGTATGGATATGTTTTCACATCCAGGGACCCAAAGCAAGAAAATATGATTTAATTTTTAAAAGCACAAGAACTCCAGCCAAGCCTGTTCAGTGAAAGAGAGCTCAGTGCACTTTTTGGCTGGTTGAATGTTTCTCCTTCACCTCTGGTTGGGGAATCCTCATCCTGAATTACTGCTGCGGCAGAGCTGGAAAGAGGAAGGCCTTGTAGGTTTTGTCTCGCTCACTGTAACAACAACAACAACAACAAAAAGTGTGTACCTTGCCCCCAGCTTCTCTGCGTGAAACCATAGGAGGTGTTCATTAAATTCAACTTTCTAGAAAGACAGATCACACGTATAAAAGGAGAAAAGAAAACACGAGGCGGCTGTAAACATTATTTTATCTGCTTAAAAAAAAAAAGGCCCTAGCAACTTAAAATCTCTTCCTTTCCTACTTTCATCAAATGTCTGAGAGCAGCATAACGCAAGTTTAGAGGATATCCATTCACCCTTAAATCCTCTGGTGAACATTAATCAAAATGGATAGCAAATACAAAATAGGTCCCTCTTGCCATAGCTACCTCTTAATCCTGATAGTAATTCAGCAAAGCAGCATTATACTATGCCTCTATTAATCCCCCACACAAACGAATGCTATCTCTGACTTACTGGTCTTTAAATATCATTTCAACAATGTTGGGGGGGGGGGGGGGGGGGGAAGGGAGGAGAAGGATTGGCCACAGAGAAATGTGGATGCTCAGCAAAACTGTGATGGAAATGTACAGTTATATAGTCGTGCAATGGTGCGCTCCAGTTGAACAATTTTCTGTTATAGAATCAAATAACTGAGTCATTAATCCTATAATTACCGGGGGGATGGAGCTACTATGTACAGCCTGCTGCAGATAGCTGGCGTGCGATAATATATACCTGATCGCTCTCAAATGCTTCTCATTGGATATGACCGAAATCAGGCTTGGAAGATGCTCACTCTCTATCTCTCTCTTTTTGTGTGTGTGTGTTTGACTAAAAAATACAGCGAATCGGGGGGGGGCGTGCCAGCTAGTGGACGGCTGATCGCACTTCTCTCTTCCCACATAACGGAAGCGATCAATTCATGGGGTTTTTAATAACTTCCATGCGTTCCCTCCAAGAAGACCGCCACTTTCCTCTTACTGGTAATATGCCCCATTGCCCTTTTATTTTCTGAATCAGGGCACAAAAGAGGAGAATGGAGGGGCGAAATTATGAACGGCTTTCGATAGCAAACAGACGCCCACTGGCGCGGAAGGCAGCGGTTCCTCCCACTTGCGCGAAGTGCGCAGAAGCCGAACGCCACCAAATCTGCCTTCCACGCTGTCGTGCCACAAAGCAGGCGTCGACTTCTGGTCCGTTTCTTCGTGCTCGGACAACGTGCAAGTTCTCACACAGAATACACTGATTTTGCTGCGCCTATTTGTTAGCGCACCTACATATGTACTTTATAGATGCAGATCCGTTTCTTTTAAATGTCAGAGAGTTTGCTATACAGAGAAAGCACTCGGAAGTTATCTTTGCAGTTGTATTTGTATTTATTCAAGAGTAGGGGTTTTTTTTTTTTCCCCTGTTGGTTGTTTCTGAGAAGCAGTCAAAGTGAGAGTACAGAGAGAGAACTCCTCTCTCAGCCATACACACACATATATATAAACGTTCAAATAATAATAATAAAAGTAGTACTAAAGTAGTACTAAAAAGATCGTCTAAGACTAATGTAGACTATTTTGCCACCCTTTAGATTTTTTTTTTCCAACCTCCTTATCTTGCAATTCAAAACCAATTAAAGGTTTCTATAAATCGTTTACGTCCCTTTCATCTCGGGACCTCTGAAGCATGCTGCATTGCCCTTTGGCTGGCTCTTCTTTTTTTGTTGTTGTTATTTTACAATTGTTGTAGCAACATAATGCAGCCTTTCTTCCTCTGACTCTATAGATGCACATATACAAGGCAAGAAAGCGACGGGTTTCAAAAGCTTTTCAGTGCCTCTCCATTTGTTCTGCCATCTTCACAGTGCTGCCTTTTTCTGTGTTGCCTGCCTCCTCCTCCTCCCCCCCCCCCTTTTTTTTTTTTTTTGCTTCTGGAGTAGCAGTTATGGTAGAAGCAGATGGCTACTGATTGGGTGAGCTTTGTGGCTTTAATACTGAATACTTTATGGAAAAGGACTTTATCATGCTTGGTTGGGCAGAGGAATAACGGCCTGAGATTTACGAGCAGGAAAAAATAAATCTTTTTTTTTTCCAGTTGCGGGCGCCTTCACGCCCAGTGTCAACTTGCTAAGCAATCCGGAGATCTTGACAGGCTCAATGTGGTTGTTTACACTACGGGGGAACGTCTGTAAAGTTTAGCAACCACCGATCACATAAAAGACTCCTTTCTATGAGGGTAAGGGTGAGGCTAGAGATATTGTGATGGCACAGGCATGCTATTTCGGTGAATAAAGAAAATAATTGACATTTTCTATTGCATACTTAAATATACACACACACACACACACACACACACACAGAGGCACAAACCAATGCTGCACATGCACAGGCCTCATGAATTTTAAACTTCAAATCATACACATGGCAATTAGCTGCTAATAATTATCATGAGTTCATTTCATCAGTCCAATGATTGTCACTGGTCTTTTGCTTCTAGCTATATTGTTTAGCAGATCAGTCCCGTTTCGTTCCACTTTATTGCTCAGTTGACGTCTGAGTTTATTATTAAATATTCCACCACAGACTCCATTAAAGGGTCCAGAAACCCCCCAATGTCAGCGATGGGATTGGGAAAGGCAGACCTGCAGGTCTTCCTATGCTTCGAGCAGGACTGGAAAAACGAAATACTATCCTGGGGAGGCACCTGAAAGATGGTACTTTTTGCATGGTGAATATTCATTACAAAACACTGGCATTCAGGCCTTGTTTACAAAGGACTTTTCCCATTCTCTGCCCATAGAAAAAATTATGAGGGAATTTAGTCAAGATTGGCACTTCTGAGTGAAGTTTTTCTTAAGGATTTAGCTTTACTGCAGACACTTTACCACAAAGCAGCGGCCCTTCTGAAAAAAAAAAAATTCTGGAAAGAGACACGGGTATCTGTACCCCTGTGCCAGCCATCAATGTTCTTTTGGTCTGTAATTGCTGTACTTTAAAAGATAGGTCATGCCAGTCATTAAAAAACAAAACAAAAAAAAAACAACAACAGTCACAGCAAATGGAGGGATCCACAAATTCTCAGCTAGCTATTCAATGAATTGCAAGTTAGCACAATGCAAACGTAAACCTGAAACGAGGCAGTGTGGTTACTCAATTCCACTGGACTCTAATAAATCGTGCACGGGTTTGCACAAAGTGGTGATTACATTCTAAAATGATCCGGATGATTCTGGGAACAGTCATCGACTAGTTTACAACAAATCTGCTGGTGGGAACCCCGCTGGGGGAAAAAAAATGGAATCCGTCCTTTCACTCACTCTTGCTTCATTAAGCAATGGTATGATTAGATTATCACCCTCCCTTTAGACAACATTTAGTAACTGAAATATCTTAATATAAATAAAATATCTGTTTTATAGTGTGTTGAAATGCTTCTCCGTGAGTGTGTGTGTGTGTCTCCCTTCGCAGCTAATCTGCGAAATGATAAGGCCGTGTTTACACATATTTCAGAACACACTTAATAATTACTGAGCATATACTTAATAGGTGTAAAACAGCAGGTCAGAGGTGTGCAATCTGCTTTAAAGCAACAAACCATTCATCTAAAATGGAGGTGGATGAAATTTTTCCAAAGAAAAGTAGTGGGGAACAAAATCTAGGTGGGTCAGTTCCGGGGTGGGTGGATCATTGAGAGGAGAGAGCGGGAGCTAGGCAGAAGAGATCTGATGAATGAAACAGCAAACAAGTATGTGTTCGGGTGTCTGTCTATCCATTTACTTGTTGTGCCATTATGATGTCCCTATTTTTCCTGTGATCTTTGTATATGTAGTACTTTGTTACTGAGCTAAACTTGTGTCCATCCTTCCTCTTGTTCACTCTCCTATTGGCACGCCTTCCTTGTCTTAAAAAGGGGTTTGTCAGGGTGAGTGGTTTCAATCACTTCTTTTCACTGGGGTCCTCAAGTGAGCATTTCACCCTGCCCAAAGTAATGATTGCAATCCTTTAAAACTCTAGTTCATTAATGGAGCCACACTCCCCCCCCCTCCCTTCCCCTCCCCCAACTCCTTATGGATTTAAAATAGTATTTAATTAACGGTTACCAAAGTAGACTTATCATTCAAAGTATCAAGTCTTTACCGTCTTTTTGTCCCTATCATCAAGGGGCATGAACAAGGATAAGTAAACCCCGTATGACCTTTAATCTTTCTCCAGCCAATATTTTTTTTCCATTAAAAATGCAATTTATGATTTTTAGGCCAGCAGCAAAACCTGGTGCTCACCTCTCCCTTTCATCCCTCTCTGCCTGCCTGTCATCTCCCATCCCCTGTCTTATTTTGTCCCTCATCTGGCTCAGACCAGCTGGAGAACCATCTCTCCTCTTCTTTGCAGACAACCTGGCGTGGTATTTATTAAGACATTGTGGGGGGAAGCAAGAGAGAAGTGGGGAGTGAAGGGGATCGGCCAACAAGGGCTCTGTCAGTGTTCAGCCATCCCGCCACTAAGGGCCTGATTGAGGAAGGCTTTCCCCCAATTCCTTTCCCATGGGAAAAGACATTCATAATTCAGGCTGTAAAGCAGAGCTTCCCAAACTTGTCCTCAGGGCGCCACAGCCAATCAGATTTTCAGGATATCCACAAAATATGCATGAGAGACATTTGCATTTATTTATTTAGTTAGTTAGTTAGTCTAGCAATAGCTCCAAAACAGTTTAAAATCAAACATACATAGAAACATAAATTAAAAAATAAAATAAAATAAAACAAAACAAGAATGATCTGTGAGTTTTAAGTCTAAGAACTATTGTTTTATGGGGCATCAAAGGTATACAAATCAATCTCATGCATGTTCATTGAGGATAGCCTGAAAAGCAGACTGCTTGTGGGATCCCTAGGAGAAGTAAGGGCAGCTCTGCCCTAAGTGCAGAGAGAAACCACACTCAGTATGAATATACTTATTTTCCTGGCTTTCAGACTCAGTTCTAACAACTTCTTATCTGAAGCTAATCCAGAGAGCAACAAGCAGAAAGACAGTAACAGCAATACCTTTAAGATCCTGTTGTAATGTCTCATCTATATCAATACAGGTGAGACCTTACAAATAGATGCATACGCTTTTATCTGAACATTAAAAATATTAATTGCAGCAAACCATCCACTCCCAATCATTCACAAGCACCCTAATAAGCAAACATACTTTCACTGAAAACATCAGCTCACTTATTACAAACTACTGCAAATGTTTTTCACAACCATCATATAAATTGCTATTTTATGTTATGATTCAGTCAATATGTGCAAATTAAAGTGCACAAATATTCAGACAATTACCCTTGGATATCCAACAAACAATAAGTGAACTGTTGTTTTTAGTGAAAATGTGTTTGCTTATTAGGGTGCTTGTGAGTGATCATGTGTGGATGGTTTGCTGTAATTAATGTTTTTATTTATATGTGTAAAGGTTTTCTGAAAACATTATAGTTGATTAAAATAAGATAAAACTACATATATTTTCAAATAAAAGCATGGTGTTACTGATTTGTATCTGTTTTAGAGTGTATGTATATATATATATATATATATATATATATATATATATATATATATATATATACATCTATACATATAGCATGGAAGCCTTTTTTAAAAAGTAAACGTGTTTGCATTGAACACTTTTGGACGGCAGGAGGTTACATGATAGTACAAATATTTAAAATTACCCCATTACCCCAAACATAGAATTCCCCCTCAAGGGCTAGAAGGCACTTTAAGGTCGATTCCTCCAGTGCCACGTTCCTTCTTGTCCCATGCCTTAACACATCTGTTGGAATTAAAGCAGCTGTCTCTCCTCTGAAACCCCCCCCCCCCCCCCCCTGCTCTCTTCCATGTTTTCCACCTCATTCTGGCGAGGATCCTAGTGCAGGTTCTGAGCTAGGAGCTGAAGATGGACTGCTCATGGCTTTCTGGCTGAAACTGGGAGCCATGCCACAGGACCCTATTGGAGTCAGCATGGTGTAAGGACTACTGCCCAAACAGGCTGAAAGCAAACAATCCTCCTCCCACAGCCAGGGCGGGATTGAGGCAAGGACAACCTAGGCATGTGCCTTGGGCATCAAATTCCGAAGGTCCCCCACCCAAAACTGGGATTCCCCCTGCTGCTCTTTTCTTTCCAGAGAGAGAGAGAGAGAGAAAGGAGGGAACCCTTTAACTTAAGTTCTCTGCCGATGGGACATCTTAAATCCGGCCCTGCCCACAATTACATTGTGTGTGTGTGTGTGTGTGTCTGTGTGTGTGTTTTCCCCTAATACCTTTTTTTGTTTGTTTGTTTGTTTGTTTGTTTTGCATCCAATCCACACCAAATGTTCTGGCCTTGTCAAGGCAGACACGAGAACTCTCACAGCAATGTTCTTTTTTTCACATTCGTGCACTTAGACAGATTGTGGATAGGCATCTACACACTTCCTGGAAAATGGGCTCCTTTGTTCTGGGTGGAACTTTTTGTTTTGTTCAGAGTTTCAGCTAATTCATAAGAACATATTAGTAGTTAGAGCTTTTGTAAGCTTGCCCTCTTGTCACTTCCACCTGAACGTGGGGGAAAACTGCAGCGGGCATCACAGATACATGTTCATTAGTAATAGAGAATGAGCCATGAAAGAGTAAACTCGGGAAAGTATCGTTTTAAAAACAGAAGGTGTGGTCATGTCAAAAGGTGTGCACAGCTGGTTCCAGAAATGAAAAGAAAGATATATTGTGCCAAAAAGGAAAGGGAAACTAGGAATAAGACCCAGAGAGGAAGCAATAGGGTCAATAATCAGGCAGGCTCAGCGGCCGGCAAATGTATATAGTGCTACAGCTCTATACAGTAGGAGAAGAGCAAGATCAATAGCAACTGATTCTCAGGTACTCTGTTTCCCTAACACTGAAAGGTTTGTGATAGGTGGAATATTATTTGTATTAGGTATGAGGGGCTGTGTTCAGAGATATGATTAGCAAACTGTTATAATTTTAAAATAATTATCAGTGTGAATGCCTACTGCTTTGTTAAGTACTTAAACGCCCAAAATACAGATAGAACAAATAGATCTGCTGACTCAGTCCGGGCCCCCTTTACTCAGATAATGCCAACCGCTCCAAATTCCGAAGCACATTTTAGGTAAACTTTATCATGGAAAATAAAGTTAGGCAATCGTTCCAAGTATCGTGAAGACTCAAATATCTGCCAGAGTAATAGAGGCCAATGAGTTATCAGAGTACAGTGTACACGTTTCGTTAACTACCGGCCTCTGCTAGCAAACTGGAATATCTTTAGATCAGACAGAAGACTTACCCTACAGTTTAAAATTTTGACTTTTGATGCTGCAGCCTAATTAATTATAGTTCTGTTGTAATGTCTACACACTTTTGTGGCATGTCTGTCTAAATCCGTGACAGACGAGCTTACTGGTCTGAGGTACATCACTGATTTACTGGAGTGTCACAAGGGAGTTTGCATTAAAAAAAAACAATATTTCCCTTTTCTGAACTGAGTCTAGAATCCCTTTCCAGACTGAACCCGGGCACGCTCTCTCTGAGGCAATGCAAGCGTACACCAGACAGCAGACATGCTTGATAATCAGCAAAGGTATTCAGTTTATTTATTTGCCTCAGTCTGGTTAAAGTTTAAATATTATCCGGAAAAAATTAGCAGTAACATTAAAGAGATATAATAAATACACCCATAAGTAAAAGGCACCTAGTTGCTGACAACTGCCTATTAGGTACACTATGAACCAGCTGATACATTTCTTACATAAACTGGATAAGAAGATCACTCGCCTCTAAAGGCGATCTGCGTTTAATGGTGGTGTATAATGACCGCATCACTGCCTGACTTACTGCTTCATCGATAGGGGAGGGAGTTTAAACAAACCTCCAGAGAGCACAGAAGTTATTCTAGCAAAAGGTAACACTCCCTTACTTACGATCTAGATTTCATGCACTACCGACCCCTGTGATATGCAAGAACGCGCATAAAAACACAATGTGAAGAGTTAAATATTTTAAAAGATGACCGTCCTATATCCATTTCTATATGGGTCAGTTACATTCAGGGGGAAAAAAAAAAAAACCAAACCCCGATGCTCTTTGATAAGCGCCACTAAGTTTGAGATAGTCTCTCCTATTTGTTGCAGTTGCAGTTGCTGTTAAAGGTGCTTAACATTTCTAATTCCTCCGCCCCGTCAATGCATTTTCAAAGCATTTGCTTTATGGTTTGGACACTCTTTCATGCCTTTGTGAACCATAATGTTTTGCTCTCTCTCGACCCTGAGAACAACTTCGGACTACCCAAAACCTCGGCTTTCCCTTTATCACACCTTTCGTCCTCTTCACTCCGAAAAAAAGGCTCAGGTGACAGTGAATGCGGTGCTTTTGATCCCTTGTGCGTTAGGATTCTGTTTTCTAAAGATGTTTCTCACAAGGCTTGAAAAGCGGCAGGTACCAGATCAGAGGTAAAGATCACGCTGGTTGCACCAAATTCTTCCATGAAATACGACGCCCGAGAAGATACTGGCATCATCACCATGACAGGTCTTGCTCACTCGGACAACTGAAATGCAAGCACTATCGCGAAAGCTTTAATTCTGAAAGGAGAAAGTCTGCCCGAAGCTTAGGAGATGTGGTACGTGAGAAGCAGTTCTGCAAAGTTTGGGGAGAAGAGAGAGAGAAAGAGAACCTCATTAATGACTCTTAAAAAAAAAAAATCAGAACCGAGCTGCATAGGGATTTCTGAGGGAAAGATTTATCCTGAGCTCTGTGATCCCGAGTTATTGGCGAGCTCTCTCTCTCTCTCTCCCTTTCTCATTAATAATCGCAACACCCCAGAATCTTTGCTCGGCCCCCCGGTAGCCATTTGTTCTAGAAGTAATGGTCTACTAATGTCTGATCGTTACTTTTGTTTGAAATCTTCCGAAGAAACACACACACACACAAACACACAAAGGTGACAATAAAATTAACGACACGTGGCGTTCGGTTTTGTTGATGTTTGCAATTATGCCTGCGAACTTGAAAACAAAGCTTTGAATAAAAATTATTGTTCCGCGATGATTAGCTGAAACTGTTGGCTGACGGTGGCTTTTATAGGAGTATTTTGAGGGTGAATAAGTGCACATAAATGTCCTAACGCAGTGAATTTCAGTAACTGGTCACGACAAACTCCATTTCGAGGATGCGTGCACATTATGAAACACAAAAAAAGCCTTTAAGGTTCCTTCCAAACAAATGTTATTTGCGGAGTTTTATCCCTCTCTAAATGACCATCATTTAGATAACCGATAGCAAAAAAATAAAGCTAGACTGAAAATGTGTCAGGTAAGAATGTGTCCTCCTGGTATAAACTACAATGCACTTTATCTTACTGCCATAGCAGTCAGTCCTGGAGAAGACACTGGGATTTGGTGAATTAATATATTAAAGGCTGGCAGCCAAGCAAAGCTGGACTTTAATCTCCGTGGCACAAAAAGTTCTAGAGAAAACACAAAGATCCTCCAATTTCCACTTTATTCTGCTCTGCAAATTTGGGTTTTCCCTTCTTATGGAATCTTTCTTATTCATGCTACTCTGGTTACTAACATGTTTTTAATCGTGTGTTATAAGGTCATGTGCATGGGGGGGGGGGGGGGGGGGGGGGGGGGAAGGTTTTTGTTGTTGTGTTTTACTACAGGGCCTCCGTTTTATGTTTCTACATAGCCTAGCCCGGAAGGTTTGCCATACCTAACGAAAATAAGTAGGAACAGAACGGATACACGCTGTCTGCTTTTCTCCTCCTATTAGTCCAGGGGTCTGCTGTTACTCCTCGCCTTGTTCTCATTTCTCCTAACTGTACATTTTCACCAAGCCTACCCACAGCTATCCTCTGCTCTTATCCCAGCCAACTCAGAAAAGTTCATCATTTCCTTTTCGCTTACCCTCTCCCCGCCCACTTTAGGTTTTATTTTTCTGGGGTTTAAAAGCATCCAAGGGTTGTTTTCTCGCTTCCCTTCCACATTGTTTTGTTTTTTTTTGCCATACCGGTCAGCGCTAGCTGCTTTCCAGCAGGCAGATTGCACAGCCCTTACTGAACGCGCATAGTTTCATGCTAGCCTAGTGGCCACCGCTTCTGATTTCTTGCACGGAAGAAGAGGCAGTTTGTGCGAGGTAAGAGCTGCCAAAAAAAACAAACAAAAAACCCAAAACAAACCTACAAATTTCCTTAAGTTTCCGGAAAATACGATGTTTAGAAAGGTAAGTTTTCACTAGCTTCTGTCCAGCTGTTAGTTACCGAGCGAGCATACCAATGATCAGCTTGTTGTAGCAAAGGTGCTTCGCGGGGTTACGTTGAAAGGGACTGCACGAGATAGAAGTGGGGGAAAAAAGGTGTTTCGGCCTTAAATATCTACTGCAGCTGCCGGCTGAGGGGAGGACAGAAGAGCACCCCCCTCTTTAACAGGTCAAAGGATAATGTGTGCTCTACATGTAAAAGTGGCTTTTCACTTTTCCTGTTCGGCCGTTTTTTTATTACTCTGATCATTCCCCTCCCTCCCTCTCTCTCCCCAGCAGTGGGAGGAAAGAGCGTGAAGTGGACAGGCGGGGACTGCGCGCTGTGTGTGCTCAGGGTCAGAGGCGAGAAAGGCGCTGTCCATTCAGCACCGCCCTCTGCCCGCGCACAGGCAGGGGGGACGCAGGCTGGGAGTGGCAGGGCCGCGCTGGCGGTCACAAAGGCAACCTTTCTGATTAGATAACCCCCCCCCCCTTTCTCTCTCCCCCCGCCTCTTTTTCCCCTGCCTCCCCCCCCCCCCCCCCCCAGGAGAGGAAAAAGCCAGTGGGATCGGCTTCTCAAGCAGTGCAAAGCAGGGCGGCCCTGACGCTCATTCACATCTGCCGTTCAAAAAAAAAAAAAAGCTTGGGATGGACTCACAACTTGTCCATTCCTTGCAGGAAAGTTTAGGGGTCCTGGATAAAACTGCCTCCCTGCCTTCGCCTTGTGTGTGCTTAGCTTCCAGGGGACTCCCTTGAAAATATTATAGTAAGGGGGTGGGGGGAAGAAATGCGCCGCTGACCCTGGCGAGGAGAAGAAACTCGGTCAAAATGCACAGCACGGAATGTGTTTTGGGGTTCGTTTGAAACTCACCTCTGTTGCTCTGACCAGCTCCTTCCATGAAGGAAGGGGAGAGAACTGGGGGGAGGAGGTGATGCACCGATAGACCGAACAATTACGTTCGGGAAAAAAAACCCCAAACAAACCCAGGAAGCGAAGCCTGGAGCTAAGTTCATTTCTGCATCTAGACGCTAAAATATCACCGGGATTTTCTCTTAAGCTCAAAAAAACCCCAAAACTCCACCCTAGCCATATGTTGTTGGCATGATGTACAGAGGTTTAAGAAACTAAATTGTACGGTTGGAACCAATGAAACGTTGATATTGTTTTCTGGGGCACCTTCGTCTGCAACGCCCCTCACCTCCTAAAACTTTCAGAAGTGATCTATGGTCCCTTAGCGGGGAAGGGCGCAGGCCGAAATGTGTGCTCCGTAATTAAAGCAGGAGAAAAGAAAATACTGAATCCGGTCAAAGAGCATGAAGTGCGAGGAGTTCAGGCATTAATACGTCTTCTTTATACAGGGGGGGGGGGGGGGGGGTAGTGTATTTTGTGGCTCGCAGGTTTGCTCTGGGAGGTGTATGGTAATCTGCACAGTATGAAGCCATTAGGAAAGGTTTTATTCCTGCCCTAGTAAATTCCCAAAGTTGCCTTATTATTGCATTTGTCTCTGTCAGCAGTGAGGAGCTTCAGAATCGCCACATCTGACAGGAAGGCGGTGCCCCAGAAGAAGCCCCCCAAATCAAGCTGTAAAGCCATGCAATTATGCTAATAATAAAGTCTCCTTTTCTACATAACATATTGCACAATTTGCTGTATATTTCTGCAGTCATCTGCATGCTAAAAGACTGATTTTTATTAACATATGGATTTTTATGGGGTTGTTTTTTTTAAAACATTTTTCTTTTGTAGATTGTATAATATGCAACAGAAACCACCCCTACCACAATGCAATCCAAGTGCTGGCAGTGCGGGAGCTTGGCAGTTGACGCTGACCCAAGTACCAATCAGTCCATGACCCCCAAGTCACAGCAGGTAGGAGCAGCAGCAGCAGCAAGAGGGGTGCAGGGCGGTCAGAGGGAAGAGAAAAGTGTTTGCCGAGGAAAGAGTTAAAGGGAGGGGACATGGGCTGTCACGCGTCATTGGGCAGATTATGTGCAGCAAACAAAAAGTGTGTGCTTGCGTGCCAGTCAGTCACTGCATCGGGTCCATCTGTACAACTCCCTGTTTCTCTCTCTCTCTCTCAGTTTCTCTCTCTCTCTCTCTCTCTTTCTCTGTCCCTTCTCAGTCTCCACTCCCATCTATCCAGAACACAGGAGAGCAACACTAGCATCTTTTTTTTTTTCTGACATGGAAATACACTAATCCAACAGACCCTGGGAGGGGAGGGAGAAGAGAGCGAGAGAAAGACACACACACAACCTCATCCCATGCCAGCTTCTGGTTTCCTTGTGTTTAGGATTATATTCTGACCTTATTTCTGGTAAGTAAAATATGCATTTTCCCTCCAATTGTTTGTTTGAGGGTTTGTTTGTTTTTTTTTGGGGGGGTAGCAGCTGGAAGGCAGAAAGATTGCAATGTCAAGACGACTCATACAAAGGAGAGGACGGGAAAAAAAAAAAAAAAAAAAGCGGGCTCCACTGAGGTGGAGATTCTGTTGCCACACAATACCAGAGCTTATGGACAGGAAGGGGCGAGTATCCCCTGGCTTTTCCCTTCCTCCTCCTTTTTTTTTTTTTTTTGTCTGTTAAATGAGAGAATCTGGGTTTTATAGTTGATGGTGATGAGAGACAAGAGCAAGAGAGAAGAGGAGAGGCGTCGTTTCTTAGGCTGCTGCTTTTCAATCAGCCAAGGAGACAGAGAGGAAGAGCTCGAGCACTATTATTATTAGTAGTAGTAGTGCGATCACTCCGAGGAGCATTTCCCCTGTATTGTTTGGTAGAATTGCATTTTAATGACCGCCTTCCCGCTGTTCCCCCCCAAAGTGACGCTGCCGACCTCGGCCGCAATAAAAAAAAGCTGGTGGCGGGGGGTAGAAAGGACTTTCAAAACATTAACTGAGAAAAGAAATGAATGGCTTGCAAACAAGCAAAAAGGCTTGAAAACGCTGCGCCTTTCAATAAAGGAGATTGCCACTTTTATTCAAAATTTCTTACTTATTTTGACGTTTCTCTGACATTGGTAATCCCCACCACTCAACAGAGAAAGGGTACGGAAGGAAGTTGTATGTTTCAGCAATTCCTGGTTGCAGAACACAGAAGAGATTTGATAAATGGGGGGGGGGGGGGGGGGGAGAAGGGTACAAAACGTGTAAGTTTTGCAAGCCAAAGTTCCAGACTTGTGCCTTCAATTTTCTTTGAGATATTTTCCCGTTTATCGGATAATGAAGCCAGGAAAGATGAACAGATGGCGTTAATGGCTTTAATAATATTATTTAATGTGTGCTATGCGAGATCAGTTTTAAAATAATTACATTCAATGGCTTTTTTTCTTCTCGTCCCTCACTTACTGGGGGGGGGGGGGGAGAGAATGCCAAATTATCGATTATCTCATTGTTTAAAACCGATGCACTACAAATACTTCGTACATTTTAATATCGAACAATCACAGAGAACAGTGATACTACTGGTATGCATTGAAGAATATAATTAGCACTTGTGTGTTGGCAGCCTCTAGATTTTATATGCCTTACAAGCCGAGAGATTAGGTGGCACACGGCTGCCCGAGTCATACCCAAGAAAGCAGGATTCCCAACTCGTTGCCCAAAACTGTATCCACCAGCAGCGTTTTCTGCTTGCACACCGTCTGCCTTACCTGCACTGCTTCCCAAGCCCTGACTCTTATCGCTTTAGTACAACAAGGTGGCTGGGGCTCACCCTCATCCATAAATAAGCGTGTCGAGGTAAAAAAATAAATAATAATAATAATAATTACCTCCGCTTGCTGCTTTTAATTAAAGTCTCCGAGGGAACGTGCTGGATGATGGTAATGAGAAGACATACGTTCCCCCTCTTGTAGATGAGAGCTAAAGGTTAGGTGACACGAAACCGGTGACACTGACAGCCCACTCGGAATCCATTCGCCACGCTCTTCTGTCCTGGTGTTGCGAGCCCCGGACTCCGCTTTAGGACCCGATTTCCCTCCCCCCCCTGCCCTGGGACGAGCCCTCCTTGTGGCTGCCTTGGGTCTCCGATGACTGACGTTTCTTTACATTTCCAGGCTGGCTTCACGTCCCTCTCCTTCCTAATGTATTGCCCCCCCCCCCCCGTACCCGACTGCCTGTTGTTCTTTTTTTTCAATGTTATGTCTGGATCGTGTTTCATGGTTTTCTTCAATAAAGAAATGATGGTTCTAATCCTGTTGCACTTTGCCAACTTCTTTAGGTACATTTTTAACGCTGGGCACAGGATAAAAGTGTTTTGTTTTTTTTTCGTGCTGCTTGCATGCTTTTCAGCGACCCAGGGAATATTTCGTGTTTTCTTTAAAGGAGCGCCACATACATTACCTATTTATTCAGACAAACATTTCTACATATCTATTATAGGAGATTATGTAATGGTCCTTATTTTCCCCATTAGGCTTCTCCTAGTGATGGAGGACGTCGGGGCTCAAAGGGGGATTTGGGATGGAGACGCCAAGGCTGTTCAGCAGTGTCTGACGGATATTTTTACCAGTGTTTACACGACCTGTGATATCCCAGAAAATGCCATCTTCGGCCCCTGCGTACTGAGCCACACGTCTTTGTATGACAGCATAGCCTTCATAGCTCTCAAGTCCACTGACAAGAGAACCGTCCCTTATATATTTCGGGTAAGACTTCACCTTAAAAAAAAAATAAAAATAAATTAGGCTTTACGATAAAAGTGCATTGCTTTAGTTCGTCAAGTCTAAAGTGTTAACTGAGATGTTAGACAGCAATCATCATACATTTTGTGTATTTGCATGCACCGAGTCATTCCCTGATCAAAAATAACAAAAAAAAAAAAAAAATACACTCATTTGTACAAACTCCGATGCTGTCATTGTTTTAGAGACCACTTTATGCGTTTGTAAGATATATCCCAAGATTTTTTTTACTGATTTGGTGTTATGCTACTTCTCTCACTACAAATTTAGAAAACTATTTTGTGCAAAAGACTGAACACATACATCGTCTTCAGTTTCTGTCAGCAACTCATTTTGATTCATTTTTACGAGCACTGCCACATTTTATACAAAGATAAACTTTCCTCTCTAAATAATGCACCATCTTTGATTTTGCCAATGTTTAATACAGCCAGCAATCTGTGCCGTCTAAAAAGAACCTGGGTCAAAGTTGCCCACATAATGTAAAAAAAAAAAAATAATTATAATAAAAGCGATTGTCTTGTAGATATTCAATTTATCTCAAAAGATATGGTGACACTATTCATTCTGATTATTTAAATATAAATTGCCTGCTTCCGTCTTACAGAAGACCCCCATTTATTCTGACGAATTCAGCACTTAATAAAGTGTTGGCTTTGCTTCTTTCCCAGAAGACCCGAGACGACTGCGCTGTGGGATTCTTCGGGTTTTTAATTCTGGCTGTGATTTCTCTTTTTGCAGGTGGACACCTCAGCTGCAAATGGTTCCTCCGACGGGTTAATGTGGCTCCGCCTGGTACAGTCTGCCCGGGATAACGAAGAACAGAATCTAGAGGCCTATATAAAGAATGGACAATTATTTTACCGGTCCCTTCGCAGGATTGTCAAAGATGAGGAATTATTGGTTTGGTATGGGAAAGAACTGACGGACTTATTGTTGCTGAACCCTGCCAGGACCCACAGCAAAATGAACGGTAGGTGCCTCCCTATTCCTTTTTCTGAATTCACAAGGCCCACATCGTTCAAACCAGCCAGGACAGTGGGGTGACACTGGAGACTGGAAAAAGGTTAAAAAAAAAAAAAAGCATATCGAGAATGGATCCTCCAAAATAGCTGCCAACCTGATACCAATCAGACAGACTGGGCAAAGCTCTCTTTTGAATTAGTGGCTGTAATGAAGTAGCTGTCTGGCTATGACCTTTTTTTTTTTTTTTTTTTTTTTTTGGTAAAGGCTAGTAGATAAGACTAAATAAAGAGAGGCCTACTGAGAAGGAAAGCACGGACAAGAAGTAGAACCAGTGCACCACTACCCTTTCAAAGTTGTTGTGGCAGTTTTAAATGCACTTTACAATAAAAGCCTGGTGGTGGTGGTGGTCTATTTGTTTTGGGTGGAGGCCCGGGCCAGATCTCTAGAGTGGGGAGCCGCCAGGGACCTCAGATTTTCCTTCAGCAAAGGCGGGGGGGGGGGGGGGGGGGGGGGGGTGAGGAGTTTGTTGTAGGTGGAAGTACCCCTGCTAAGTGACTGGGTGAGAAGCGGGCAGTAGATCTGTGAAAGCCCGACCCCCCTAACCTAAGCGATCTGCTCGCCCGGCTGCACTCTACTGAACTGTGTCTCCCTCTCTGTCCCCGCAGGCTGCTCTCCGCACTCGTGCAGGGACTGCGGGCTGCGCTCGCAGTTCGAGTTCCCGCACGCGGCGCACGTGCGCTTCCGCTGCCCCAAGCGGCTGCACCGCCCCGAGGAGCTGGAGGAGGGCGCCCCCCTGCTCAAGTACCGCCACGGCCCCCCGCCGCCCAGCGAGCTCAAGCCCACCACCGATTTCCACAACCTGGCGCGGGACCTGGAGAACTCCCGGCCCGAGGCCAGCAGCCAGCACCACCCGGCCAAGAGAAAGGGCGCCGAGGACGGGCCGGAGCCGGGCAGCGGGAGCCGCTTCCCGGCCGAGGAGCTGGTGTGCAGCCCGCAGAGCTTTCGGCCCAGCCTCTACTACGGCCTGGAGGAGAACGGCCGCCGCCTCTACGCGCCCCCCAGCCCGGAGACGGGCGAGGCCAAGCGCAGCGCCTTCGTGGAGGTGAAGCGAGGAGCCGCCGCCGCCGCCGCCGCGGCCGAGCAGGGGGAGGACAAGGACCCGTCGCCGGCCCCCTCCGCCTCCAGCTCCCCGGCTCGCAGCAGCCCCTCCGGCGAGCCCCCGCCCGAAGGCAGCGCCGCCCTGGGCTGCGGCGCCAGCGCCTTCAGCAGCGTGCAGCCCCTGGCCAGCCCCGACGAGCGCAAGAGCGCCTTCAGCCAGCCCACGCGCTCCGCGGCCTACGGCCACGCCCACGCGCCCCTGCCAGGGCTGGGGCCCAAGCTGCTGCCCGCCGCGGGGGCGGGGCTAGAGTGCCACGTGGTGGGCGACGGCCCCGCCCGCCTGTACCAGGCCGAGCCGCTGGCGGCCAAGCTGCAGAGCGCCGCCGAGCTGGGGCCGGGGGGAGGCGGCCTCCCCAAGCGCAGCCCCTTCCTCTACGCCACGACCTTCTGGCCCAAGAGCTCGCCGGCCGCGGCCTCCCTGCAGCTGCAGCTGCCGTCCACCCTCACCCTGCTGCCGCCCTCCTTCACCTCCCTCTGCCTGCCCGCGCAGAACTGGTGCGCCAAGTGCAACGCCTCCTTCCGCATGACGTCGGACCTGGTGTACCACATGCGCTCGCACCACAAGAAGGAGTACGCGCTGGAGCCGCTGGTGAAGAGGCGGCGGGAGGAGAAGCTGAAGTGCCCCATCTGCAACGAGTCCTTCCGCGAGCGCCACCACTTGTCCAGGCACATGACCTCGCACAACTGACCGCCGACAAGAGGGCCAGGGGAAAGACTGCCTTGCTCTCTCCGACTGCGAACTAAAAACTCTGGAGAGGCTAAATTTTGTTTCCTCCCTGAATGCACGTATTTACACTTTCCAAAAATAATAATAATAATAAAAAAAAAAGTACATTTTTTAAAATGTCATATATTGCAGCATATTGATGCATTTGTCATACGTTTCTACTTAAATTATTAAGCACTTACGGTTTAGATGTAACGATGATTCTATGTAAGGGTAAATTTTTATTTTAGATATAAAAAGTAAATTGAAGGGGAGGGATGATGAGGTTACACTCTGCATTATTTGATGACAGTATGAGCTCAGAAAACGGAAGGACGACATTCCACTAAAAAGTTTCCTTGAGAAGTGCATGCACCACGAAGTGATGGTTGAACTTCACTGCAGAATGTCATCGAACCTGTGAATGTGTTTCCTTTTCATACAAAATGTAATTTTGTGCCAGTGAAATAGTTATGGTTTTTTTTCCCTTGAAAAAAATTTATTAACCTTTATAGTTAAGCTGGATATGTTGGATGCTTTCACAATAAATGACTTTATTTTCTTCAAAGCACTTGGAGGTTGGTAAGCATTTATTCAAGGTTCAGGTTTACAGTTCTCTTAAGAACCCTGGAAATAGTTATGGTCTAAAATTAATGTCTTAATTTACATGTACATACACAGTACAGAAGAGTTAAAAAGCTGCTATAAGGTGCAGTTAGTTTTATGAAAGCAGACAGTGGTTAAAAGCATCATCTAATCTCTGTTTTGGAACCTAGCAAGGATGTGTCTAGATTAATTTTCAATGCAAAGCCCTTGGACAAGAATGGCTGTCAGCTGACCCTTGAGTCCACTTTCTTTTCAACAGCTATGCAATTGTTCATGGCACAGATGCTTTCAGGGAAAGGCCATTTTATAGATAAGTAACAGGATAACTCTCCATGTTCATTGTGCAATATTATAGCCTATGCATATCCCTGAAATAACAGTACACATTTTGCCAGTAGTGGGTATTAAGGTAGGGCAGGCTTATTTATCTGCAATGGTTTGCTGGCTAAGTTTTATTGCCTTCTTCAAAGCGAGGGACACAGACTAATCCTGTGATTTTATAAAGTTTGAGCCTTGCTACCTTTTTTGCTATGCACTCTCAAATTAGATAATGTAAGTGTTTGCAGCATATGGAATACGCAGATTATTTAACGATAAGAAATAAATGCACTTCGTGCTTACTGCTTAGTAACCACTGTTTCCCATGCAGGCTGTTTGCAAAATCTCAGAGTGAGATATAATTCAGAAAACCTCATGGATAAAGCCCAGCCACTAGTGGCTTCAGTGCCTTGTGGTTGCACATTGACAGCATATACCTGCTATACATTTTTTATATTTAAAGTGAAGGCCAGATGTGGAGATCTTTACATAGAACATGCTTTTGTGAGCAGCAAAGGTGATATTTTATCCTAGATGGGCATGTAGACTCTTTTGATCTTATTTTAAATATGGTATAAACTACATGCCGTTGTTTGAATTATTGTGAGTGGACATTTTATTCAGTTCTGTTCAACCTGTAGGCCATGTAGTCTATGCTTCTTTTTTTCCCCCCTAATGCATTGACAGAGCAATGTCTATAACACAGAAGTCAGTTGCCCTGCTGCCCATGGAATTGAGACCCTGATACCCACCAATAAAAGTATACTTGGGTCTTGCCACAGATCAGGCCTCCGTCTCCTTCCAGGCCAGGGATCCCTATATCCTAGTGTGTTTTCCAAAATTAGTTTCACCCCATTACACCTATCCTGCTGTGGTGAGGGAGGGTGGCTTTAATACCGATAGTTAGTCACACATTTAGCTGTATGTCCCAAAGAAAACTAAGACTGTTTGCAGACTGCAAGGTGTTTTGCTTGGTTCTCATTTTGGATTTCTTTGGTATTTTAATGTTGACATTTCTGATCCTTTCTATTGCATGGATGAATAATAAAGATGTATACATTGTATTTTTTTTTTGTGAAATATTTTTGACCAAGTAAGGGGAGGGAAGGGGTAGAGAAGAAAAAGTATCTAACAGTTGGATGCTAAATGCAGTTTTTATTCTTGAATGAAAGACAGGGTCAGAATTTATGGCTGACAAAAAGGATGGTTGTTCAGGCTTGGCTTTTCCTTTGAGCTGTTTAGGGGAAAAATAAGCAATTATACATTATGCACAACCTTTTAGAGTTCTGCTATTACAGATATCAAAAGAGTTTACACACACTATTCATGACTGATTGTAAAAGAGAGCTTGGTTTAAACAAACAAACAAAAAAAACAACCTGTTTTGAGGTTTTTCAGAAACGTTTAATTGTTATGTAGTTACTTGTGATTTGATTCTCAGACCTTTATGGAAGCAAAACTGATTCCAAAGTTAGGAACCAGGGAATCAGAAAAGAGGTGAAATGCAAAGATTAGTGCTGTTTTCTATTTTTTAGAATCGTCATTCTTATAAATTTTCTATTACATAATATTGGAATGAAAAGTCCTTCGTCATCTTTCACTTTTTACACAGCAGCTCTTAGACAGTGTTGGCTGAATTCAGCTTTGTGAGACTGGAGCTCGCTTAGCCTCATTCCCGCATTGTGCCATGGTTGATTATGAACCCCAAATTTATAACCAATATGAAAACTCCCCTGTAGAATATAATGGTCTCATATGTTATATGTACTTAAAGCAATAATTACCAAGGGGCAGAGCATTTAAAAACAGGAATGTTTCCACCAGTTTAGGAGAGGCGAGTGATGGAAGGGTGTTATTTGACAGTAGAAGCTGGCATCATGTGGTTTAATAAATTTAAACTACCTTTAAAACCTATTACAATTGTTTAAAAATTCCATTGCCTAACAGCAATCTTCTTCATGGTAGCAGACTTTGCCATAATTATTACCGTGTTGCTTAATAATGACCCTAATTGAAAATGCTGCAGGCCCAAGGAGTTGAGTCCAACAGCAAGATTGACTGACCAAGAATGTCCAGTCTTGACCTGAGAATATTACTGCAGGTACGTGGGGAGGCCAGTTTATTATGTCCAGGTTTTAATTATATTTAAAGTACCATGCGTCATGAACATCCCTTCTAAAGGAAACCCATAGAGATAATACATGTGTTCCCCTATGCAGTTTGTATTCTCACTATCGAGTATGGAGGGGTTGGGGGGGGGGGGTGAGTGAAATGTTTATGAGTGGCGAAGCTCAAAGTGAGTTACGGAGTCGAGTGAGGTCTCAGTCTAAAACCTTCATACAATACTGAAATATAAGGGGGGTAATGCAAACTGAATATGTGGTATGGATATGATTTAAGTTGCCCAAAATTAGACAACGTAACCTAATGCATTCTGCTTACTATGAACATGTTTGAAAGCTCAGCAGAACAGTAAGGATTCTTTAATTAGGCTTAACCAATTCAGGAAACTCATTTACCCAAGCAGAGTCCCCATCCTGCGGTACTTTCCTAGACTGCTTAATTCAGCTGCCCTGTCAACTCACACAGGGAGACCACTTCAATCTCTTCAGAACTTGTACTCAGAGTTGTAGAAGAAGATGTATTATTCCTCATCTCAGCTTGCTTGTCTGTTGGCTTAATTCCTTCCTCTTCTGGTCCCAGGCCTGGATTTGTCAAGAAGCAACCTAAGTTTGTAACTAGGAAGGCCCTGTTGGCCCGGACTGTACAGGGTGAGGGCCAGTCTTCTGCCTAGCTGGTCCCCTCCCCTGCTGGTTGAGCCTTTGGGATCTGGGGGCCAGTAGGGCTTAGCTGTGGCACCAGTATATCTTGGTGAGTGCTGGTGAGGGCAGGAGCTGGTACAGGCAAGGCTGGATACTGGATACAGGCTAGGGCTGGATACAAGGACAGATGCGAGACAAGGACTGGACAAGACAGAGGCTGAGGCAGGAAATGGCTGGAACGGAGGTTTGAGAGCAAGCAAGGACTAGAACTGAGGTTTGATGGAGGCAAAGACTGGAACTGAGGTTTGAGTGCAGGAAAAGGCTGGAACTGAGGTTGATTAAGACAGGTCAGAACAGGGCAAGACAAGGACAACACAGAACATGGAACATAATGGCCCGAAGGCAGTGTAAGGCAGGGAAGACTCCAAGGGGCAAGACAAGGAAGAGACCTAGATAGGCCACAAAGGAAGACAATGCCTATATAGGCCAGAAGGAAGGGCAAGAGGCAAGAAGGCCCAAAGGCCACAAGGCAAGGCAGGGTAAGACAAGGGTCAGAAGGCCTGGAGGCCATGACGCAAGGCAAAGGTTAGAAGGCTCGGAGGCTGCAAGGCAAAGGTCAGAAGTCCCAGAGGCAACAGGAGCCGGGACAATGAGCCAAGACAGACTGAATGAGAAGGCATCAAAGCAAGGGACAGACAGGGTGATGTAGGGCTGAGGCTTGGGTGTAGTGCAGGCATGGAGGAGGAACTTGGCAAGGGTGGAGAGCAGGCATGCTGAGGACTCCTGGTGGCAAGGAGCTGCAACACTGGCTGAGTAGTGAGGAGCTGGCATGGGTAGCATGGAACGGAGCTCCGAGGAGACCTCTGCTGGTAGGGAGGCATTATGGTCAGGGTACGATAAGGCTGTGAGGTAGTTAAAATCATAACACTAGGACAGCAAAAAATGTGGGGGACAGCAGGCTGGCTGAAGATTTGCTGCCTTCCAGATTTGCTGAAACTCACTCGGCAGAGAACAGCCCTCTGCTTTGTGATCGAGTTTCCCCTCTCTCAGGCAGCATTCAGAGAACAAGAGGGGAGAGAAGAGTGAGCCTGGAGCAGACGAGAGCAAAAAAGAGCTACTCTGCTCCCTAATCCAAAGGGGAGGGACACATAGTTTGTGTGTATGAGAGAGCATCAGGTGTGTGTATGCCAAACTGGGTGGAAGGTTAGATGGGGAATGCAAAGGGGAGTAGGACTAGAGCATGGTAGGGGCACCTGTTTCTTCCCCATCACCACCACAACAATTCATAGCCTATCATCAGTAGCATGGGATCTTCTTGGTGTTTGGGTAATTGCCAGGTTCTTGTGGCCTGGTTTGGCCTCTGTTGGAAACAGGATGCTGGGCTTGATGGACCCTTGGTCTGACCCAGCATGGCATGTTCTTATGTTCCCTTGATCTTGGATTCTTTCCCTAAAACCCAGGATCTCTCTGCTTTCCTACCTCTCTCTTCTCCCTAGATCTTGCAACCCTCCCTCAGTCCCTCCTCCCCTTCCAGAGCCTTAATCTCTCTTCTTCCTCATTCCACTTTACTGATTTTCCTTCCCTCCTTCCTCCATCTTTCTCATCTTCCATCCTCCCAATCCCCATTCCTCTTTCCTTCTCACACTCCTTTCCCCCATTCCTGGTCCTCCTCCTTTCCTCTCCAAATCCTTGGTTCTCTCACCCCCTCCTCTTCTTATCCCTGAAATCTCCTCCCTGTGCTGATATTTGAAATCCTTTTTCCTCACCCGATTACAATAAAATAAATTATAGGGACACAAGCTGGGTTGGAAAATTATGTTTATAATGTAAAATAAAATATAGAAATGTTTGTTAATGAGTTTAAGCCTTTTCTCGTTTTTGCCATAGAATCTACCCCGAGCTACTTCAGGAAACTGTGGGGCTGTGCCTTACACCTTCTGCTCCCTGTTGTCCAACCCTATGGATAGGGGGTGCTCATACAGCTACAACAGTACCCAAGGGTGGCAAAGTCCTAAATCCATCACTGTCTGGTCCTGTTTGTAAGCTTCATGTTATTATTATTATTTTTCTCCTTATTTTAAGAGCCCAGCTTTGAAAACTGCATGCAGTACCACCATTTGCACATGTAAGTGCACTCGCGAAGATTTATGCTAGCATTTTATAAACTATTTGGCGGGAGCTGCAGGTTCATAAAATATTGCATGCTTCTGCCCCCAAAGTACATGCCTATGTTTCAGTTTGTGCATATCTTTGTAATGCAGTAGCATGCATACCTTCACTGCCCATTTTGCAAAGTTACACACGCATACTTTGTACATGCAATAGTTATAACAATGCATGTGTAATAGCCCAGAATTAAATGCAGAAACAGGTATTTTATGAAATATATGCATAACCCGTTTCTGAAAAACATACATGGGTGCACCTGGACTCAGCAGTTCACCAGTACCTCAACCAGATCACCTAGACCCTCCAACACTTCACCCTGATCCCCACCCAAAGACTGCAGAGAAAAGACAAGTTTGGTTTCAGATGTTTGATACTGTGCAAGCATACAGTGCTTACAAAACAGCAAATTGTGTGCGTACCTCTGAATCCCAACCTGGAACGTCCTTAGATCACTCCTTTATTCCCTGTTAACATTACGTGTGGCACTGCAAGTATGTGCCACATGGTTCACATGTCCATATACTAATTTTATGCATGCACCCCCCCACATATGTCTTTGAAAATGACCTCCTTTATACCTCTGTCTATCCAGGACTGTTTTCCTGACTGTAAAGGAAGAACACCTTTTTTTCCTCCTCTGCATCAGCCCCTGGGAAACTGCAGGAGGGGAGCAGAATAGTTCACTTCTGTTCTGTGCTGACTGCTCCAGTCTCAGGTTCTCTGCTCTTGATCTCTGCAGACTGCTGTCTGGGAAGGGAGGGGGTTGGGCAGAGCCGGAAACAGAGGCACCATGAACCTGGTAATGAAACAGAGGCCCCAGAACCTGGTAATGATCCATATTATTAATCATGCTGAACCCTGTAATTTTAACTACTGTTATTAGCACTATTATGTATTTGCATGTCCCGTTTCTCCGTGTAACCATTTTATGTATTAACTTAGCAGCACATGTTCAAATTTTGTCATGACGATAAAAGTTTCAGTGAAAAACACCAGTAGGGGAAGGAAAGGAGAAAGAGAGAAAAACATCAGGGGGGGGGGGGGGGGAGGAAGGGCAGAAGAGAGAGAAAACACCAGGGTGGCTTCTCACGTTCTCAACCCTCACTCTCTAGTGCTTTTCACATTCCATGAGGATGGCAGAGGAGGCACCAGCAGGAAAGAGTGCTGCTCTTTTATGCCTCCTGCTGGCAGGGGGGGAGAATAGGAAAGATGGGAGGAACACGCCATGTCTGAACCCTGCAGCCAGTTGCAGCAGGTGGGGCTAGCGTGGTATTGCAGGAGTTTCCCCCCTGAGTATGGGCAGGTTTCTTTCCAGTAAAAAAAAAAAAAAAAAAAGCACTATATGCATAATCTTTTCTCAATAAAATGTGTGCACTGTTTATTATACTCGTGGGCCCTGCTTTTAAAATCCATTTTCCTAAATCCACCTGGGAACTATTTTTGCTCTCTCTGCATGCGGTGTGACAGCGTGGCATTTTGCCCCTGAATTATTGAGTGCAGAAAGGACAGGTGAGGCTTAAATTGTGAACTCTCTTTCAGTGTGAAATAAAAATGAGGATGCAAAAGGAGATTTGAATGATTTTCTTTCTTTTACTGTTCTTTGATGCTCCTATGGCCTTTCATTCACTTCTTTTGATTCTTATGTAATAAATGTTCCTTAAGAACTTCTGATTGTTCCATAAGACACCTCATGGCTTTAAATACAAATCTGAGCTTCCTTTGGTGCCTGCAATTTGCCAAAGTTGCTGCCCTATTGGCATAACTAATGCAAAACTAGTTATGCATCCTACTGGATGACAGGAGAAACTTAAAGCTTGTTGATTCACAGCACGGTGAACTAGTCTGTGGCTTGGTTCCTCGGCATACTGCAGCTCTGTACAGCCCTGCAACATTGTTTCAGCTACTGCCTTTTGGATTGTTTTGTTTTGTTTTGTTTTGGTTACATTTTGAAATAAATTATCACATCAGAGTTCATTTGCTTTATTCTGAGCCACTGAGACAGTCAATTTAAAACATGCCAATAACTTACAAACAAGGTGACTGCTGCCAGGCAGTGCAGTGGAATTCTCATTGCCTCCTGGCTGGGAGATGTGACATTTTAAATACTGCTAGTAACATTTCAATGAGCTACGCTGTTCAAAAGTCCTCAGTGTCAATTGAATTTTGAAGCAATTTTTATGTATATGTATTTATGTAGTAGCAAGGAATGAGGGAGCCTTCTGAGGGCCATACATGTATGTGTTTACAATGCATGAGGTGGATTTGGGTTTGATTCAGCCCTTTCCAGCATCTCTTTGAATGAGAAACTCTATTGGTCACAGCAGCAGTCAATCAAAAACACATCAATGTTCTATCCTGGAGCTTTGACTTTCAGCAGCCATGATGGAAAATTAACTACCTGAATATATATAGATATTTAAAAAAAAAACAAAAAAACAAACAGATTTCTTCTAAACATTTTTATCATTTTCCAGCTCTTGGGAAGCTTGGAGTATCTCTAAGTCAAATTTCTGTTTTGGGGTCTTGTTATGCTATGCAAAACATATTTAAGTCACAGTATATAAAGAACTGCATTTTGGCACTTACAATTATGGTCTATCACTGGAAAGCTGAGATTCATAGCTTTAAAATGGTATGACAAGTCTTCAGGTCTTGACCAGGTCATGACAGAATCAGCAGCAGTAGGAACTGAATAAAACAGCACAAACTGCTAGGGGTTCCAGAAGTTTCTGTCCGGTGCAGTTGCCAGAGAGACAATAGCTGCCTGCCTCCTGTTAAGAAGCCTCATTTCTCATTCTGATGCAACAGTTAAAATTCACTTTGCCAGTACCTTTCTTAACTAAACATATAAATTCATAAATTCAATGTACATTCAAAAGAATAATTAGAAACTGTGGCATTAGTTCAAATTCTGGGCCCCGTAAACAAAAGGTTTCAAGAGGGCTCCTCAATTGCTCCTTCTCAGACAGCAGAAGTGGGAAGGGGCATTTCTTTCCAAATATCTGCTCCTCAAATTTCAAAGCTGGCTTTTAAGGGTGGAACCATCCCATCTACCCCCCCCCCCCCCCCCTTAAAGGCACAGTGGCTCTTGGATCTACCCGAGGATGGGGACATTCAGGATAATGACACATACAGTTGAGACATGGACCCCATGTGGCAGCACAAAGTGATGCCCTTGCTCATACCCTTCCTCCCCATGGTTCCTTGACTTCTTCTGCCAATCCTTCCTCTCTCCCCTATGATCCTTTCCTGGCCTGTCCACTCCTTCTCCCCCTCCCCTCACCTCATTTGGCTGATCCTGAGCCCAACCGTGACAGCAATAGGGCCCATCAGTAGCCCTGTCCATTACACAGATGTCCTTATTAACAGGAAGACCATATAAGAGGAGGGGGTAGGTCCACCGCAAGGCCTGTGAGCACACACCGGTTCACAGGCCCCCGCACTTATTTTCCCTCCTATTTCAGCCACTGCCTCCTGAAGATTTCTACTGGCCCTGATCAACTGTTCCAGAGTGGTGAGCTGGCATGCCTGTTTCTTTCTTGGACCCTCCCTGCTACATTGTGGGGGCTGCTTGGGCAGAATTTACATCACTGTTTAGAAACAGAAATGAGTAAGAACTTTATTTTTCTATTTATCATTAATGCTTTTCATAAATTACCCACACTACTATATTTTGCTATAAATAAATGTCAAGCACAAATGATGAAATCAAATCAAAGATTTTATCAGTGGAATAGTACATGCCAAGGTGTGCTGTTGTAACCTTATATGTGCATTTCTCTGGTTCCTATATACTGACAGATAATGTACAGTCTATGGTGATAAAGCTTATGTTTAGGGAAATGAAGTAACTAATAGGGATGTGTAGGAGCAATGTGTAGGAGTAAACATTTCATTTTGAATTGTTTGTTTCATGGGTAGCAATCATTTGTTTGGATCATTTCAGATTACAAATTGTTTTTGTTTCTTCGTTCATTTATTTCCCATTAAAGTCAATGAAGGGAGCAATGCATCCTATTTTGGGCCTGAGAATTAGGATTTTCTAATAATTTCTGGTGAAACTGGTGAGAGGACATCATCAGAAGGGTGAAGGGCAATCCAACGCACCAAGATTGTGTCAATGTAGCATCGAAAGTGGCATGAATAGCCCAAGGACCCGTAATGGATTCAAAGGGTATCAGCAGTGTCAGTTCTCCAAGGCACCATGAAAGGAGCAAAGCAGCAGCAAGAATGGCCAAAATGCCCCAAGGTTCCAATGGAGGGGCAAAAGGCACCAACAACAGTGGCAAGACCCCCTTCCCCCAAGGCAGCATGAGAGAGGCAAAGTGGCACCAAGTGTGGCATGAACAATTTAAGGCACCATGAAGGGGGAACAAAGTATCAAAAGTGGCAGGAAAACCCCAAGGCATTGAAGACCAAGATGCTATTGACTAGAGGTCCAAATTCTTTTCAGCCACTGGCTGCTCAATATACTGTGATTCATAGAATCTAGGGCATGATTCTTTCTCTGAATCAGTTTTTGGAAATACTGCCTCCATTACCTGAGAAACAATAATCATGGAAGAGCGCGGCCCTGGTTTTGGGTGCTGCAATTCAGCGCCCCCTACCTTTTTCTGTGGTATACTCTATCGAAGGCTATAAAACCAGATGAGACCAATAATAAGTAAGAACTGAAAGGGAAGGGAGTTTGAAGAGAAAGTCCAAGAGGGCATGAAACCATTAAAAGTAATTGGAAAGAACTGTGTAAAGTATCAAAGTGCCACAGCAAAACCCTCAAAGTGTATCATCAGTGGGTACCTTCATTTTTTGTTTTTATTGTTCTTTATTTTTCCTGGGAATTTATCAGGGTTTATTATGGCAAGACATAAACAGGAGAAACTCAGTTCAAAAAATGTACTCATTATTTTTTCAGATAAATATCGGAGTTTATTTTTGTGGACCGAATTCACTACAATAAAACATTATTAAGCAGAATCACCACTCAACAGCATCCCCATCTCTATCTCCATCCCTGGCCTAGTATGTCCCTTTCTCTCTATCCATACTCCTGCCAAGAATCTCCCTCTTTCCCCCCTCCCCCCTGCACTTCCCGCACTGCAACAGTATTTATCTTTACTGGTGGTAGCTCCAGGCTTCTCCTCTATCCTTCAGCAGCATGCTTACTGATGCTCCCGAGATCTGCATTACTGTACATCTACTTCCTGGGAGCCTACCAGGAAGTGCTTCTGGTGGGCAGGGCCTGCTTCAAATGCATTCATGGTACCAGTCAGCAAGCACCGTGATTGCTTAGGGGATAAGGAGGTGGGACTTGAAACATGGCATGAGTGACACTTGAAACACAGCATGTGCTTTGGCAACACTGGCTTCCAGCAGTGGCTGTAGGCCTTGAAACGCTGCATCTGCACCTCTGGAGCTGCCTAAAATTAGGCTGAATATCGGTTTAAAACAATTGTCACCTTTGGAAGGATCTGGGAATTTATGGGTGAAAAGCAGTTTAAACTGAAAACGAAGGACCCTATTCATCAGGAGCAGGGCAGCAAGGCAGAGTGGCAACAAGACCCCCAAGGTGCAGTGTTAGAGGCATGGCAGCAAGACAGAGTAGCAGCAGTACCAGCAAAGGTGTGGCATCAGAAACTGGGCAGCAGGACAGAGTGGCGCAAGACCCCCAAGATGCAGCAACCGAAGCATGGCAGCAAAATAAAGTGCCAGCAACACCACCAAGATGTAGAATCAGGAGTAGGACAGCAAGGCAGAATGGCAGCAGGACCCCTAAAAGGGTAGTGTCAGGAGCATGGCAGCAAGACCCTAAGGTGCTTTCAGTAATCTTGCCACTTGCAGGGAAATTCTGGGAAACCCAGTAAAGAGAGACTGATTGTCAAGAAGACTAACTTTTCTATCAACTCTGGCGCGCCAGCCTTGAATGATGAGAGTTCTCTGTTTCCCTGCCATTGAGGAGACATTGTTTACTGGGAATGCTGGCTGGAGAAAGAAAAGATAATGATGAGCCAACTTGGCCAGGTCTGGCCAGACAGCAAACATATGTGCCCAACCAACAGGTCTGTGGCCATGTACTTGATGCCTCTGCCAGTGCGTCACAGACATTTCTGCTGGGGTTCTCTTTGGCTGGGATGGGCTGAGGGTCTCTGCTGCTAGCTGTTCTAGCTGTGGCCTGCATCAGGATAGACAGTTCCGTGGAGGCAATATGGCTGTGGTGTACTGAGGTGGGGGAAGAAGTGGTAGTTGGCAGGGTGCTGCTTCTGCTCACAAAACTCTCTGTGGTGGCCACTCTTTCCTGCACTATATTCCCACTGCACCTCTTCCTCTGGTGCTTCTGCTCATGCATTCTAGTTGCCAGTATCTCGTTCATGGAAGACTGGAAGATTGGGCATCCAAATGGCAGATGAAATTTAATGTGGACAAGTGCAAGGTGTTGCACATAGGGAAAAATAACCCTTGCTGTAGTTACATGATGTTAGGTTCCATATTAGGAGCTACCACCCAGGAAAAAGATCTAGGCATCATAGTGGATAATACTTTAAAATCGTCGGCTCAATGTGCTGCAGCAGTCAAAAAAGCAAATAGAATGTTAGGAATTATTAGGAAGGGAATGGTTAATAGAACGGAAAATGTCATAATGCCTCTGTATCGCTCCATGGTGAGACCACACCTTGAATACTGTGTACAATTCTGGTCGCCGCATCTCAAAAAAGACATAGTTGCGATGGAGAAGGTACAGAGAAGGGCAACCAAAATGATAAAGGGGATGGAACAGCTCCCCTATGAGGAAAGGCTGAAGAGGTTAGGGCTGTTCAGCTTGGAGAAGAGACGGCTGAGGGGGGATATGATAGAGGTCTTTAAGATCATGAGAGGTCTTGAACGAGTAGATGTGACTCGGTTATTTACACTTTCGAATAATAGAAGGACTAGGGGGCATTCCATGAAGTTAGCAAGTAACACATTTAAGACTAATTGGAGAAAATTCTTTTTCACTCAACACACAATAAAGCTCTGGAATTTGTTGCCAGAGAAGGTAGTTAGTGCAGTTAGTGCAGCTGGGTTCAAAAAAGGTTTGGATAAGTTCTTGGAGGAGAAGTCCATTAATGGCTATTAATCAATTATACTTAGGGAATAGCCACTGCTATTAATTGCATCAGTAGCATGGGTTCTTCTTAGTGTTTGGGTAATTGCCAGGTTCTTGTGGCCTGGTTTTTGGCCTCTGTTGGAAACAGGATGCTGGGCTTGATGGACCCTTGGTCTGTCCCAGCATGGCAATTTCTTATGTTCTTATGTTCTTAAGTGAGATGCTGGGACCAGAGGCCAGGACTCCCTTTCACCCATGGATCACAAACCATGGCAAGCATGTAAGTATTGTTTTTTTGTTAGAAATTTAAGTCTCTTTTGCATCTGCTACTACAAGGAGTTAAAAAAAATTGTAACATCTTTGCTTCCACTACCTCTTGATTATGGAAACCCTCTAACTTCTCTTTCAAAATACTATGGGGTTGATCCTGCCTAGGCTGGTGCTTCTGGAATTTATATTCTTCGTGGCATCTATAAAAGGCTTCAGAGCTTGTATCAGCTGCCTGATCACTATCCAATCACACCACAGGGGAAGTCCACACCTAAGTCTGTTTCCACAGACAGACATGAAGCAGTGTTTGCTACACCACTAAACTCTGCAGCCTCAGATAGGTGGAATTCTAAAAGATGCCAACATCTAGAATTTGCTGCTCATGAGCATCTCAAATTCTTCCTTTTTCTTGTGGAGAAGCTGCCCACCTTTCATGCTACGATAAATATACCTGCACCTCTCTATCAGGTCTTTCAGGACAGGAATCCCATGTTCCTTGGGCTCCAGCCCCAGCCCCAGGGCATCCTTCAATGCCAGGTGCAGAAGAGTGCAAAGCATCAGATCTCCTAATAGTCCCCATCTTCCACTGCTGTTATCACATTTGCTCCAATGTCTGTCTCGAATGTTCAAGCCTGCATGAACTTTCCTGCCTCTCCGGTCTAGCTGCCAGCCCTCCAGCATCTTTCTTATGGCTGTTAGGACATTGAATGAGGTATGGATGGTATCCATCACCTGGGGGTGCCGCATAGCCTACCACTACTCTCATGCTCATTCCCAACTGGAGCTGCTGACTGCCCCTGACTCAGTCAGCTCCCACCAGAATGCCATCAAGGAGAGGTAAGCTTTTGTAGTGTTTACACTGGTTCAGATTTTGCTAGTGAAATGCATGCTACTCCCTTCTGCCTTGGCCCACTGCACCTTCATGTGACTATGGCACTGATTATATATAGTAGGGATAATCTGCCTAGTGAATGTAGTCCTGGATAGCTCTTAGTAATTGGAGGCTAAGAGGTGCAGCAGATGCTTAAAGCCCAGGGTCTCCACAATCTCTAGGGCCTGGTCCTCTAGGGCAATCATATCCTTCATATATCTTGTCACTACTTTGGATACTGCATGATTTTTGCCTCAGGACAGTGATACAGAACACCACCCAATCTGCAAGTGGGTGGCTGGTGGATGCTGGTCTGCTACCTGACTGGTGGAGTCTGCTTGGAAAAATGTCTTCCCCTTATAAACCCTTTTCCTGCTAGTTCTGCTGTGGAAGAGGTCATACCCAAGCTATTACTATCACTATCCCCTGATACAAGTGCTAGTGGACCATGTTTCTGTAGGTGATGTTGCATATCAGCATTTTTCTGATGTTCCAGTACTTTCCCTCTACTGATGGCCTTACTACAATGAATGTATTGAGCAAAACATGGGTCCTCCCTCACTTTAAAGGCCTCCTCGCTGGCACCAGAATTGAGGTTGAGAGTGGACAATGAGGTAAAAAGCCAGGGGTATCATCACATTTACTAACTGTACTGCCTGCTTTTCCTAGGGGTTGCATTCAACACTGTCAGTATCATCTACCTCCATCACCTCCTCATTGGAGGCTAAGAGGCTACTGACTAGAACTCCCAATTTCCCTTCAGCTAGTAGTTCAATATCTTCTAATTCAGGGAATCTGAGACTTGATTCTCCCTCAGAATTAGTTCTTGAAAATACTACCGCCATTACTTCAGAAGCAGTATTTGTAGAGGCACACACTGCAGGTTTTGGGTATTGCATTTCTGCTGCTTCTGTCTTTGTCCCTGCCCTGTTAATGTGGCCTTGGATGGTTGTTCTACCTTTTGCCCTGTTCCAAAGCAAGAAGGAGAGGAACAGGTAGAGTGGCACATGCTTTTCCCAATTTTAATTTTTTATGACTTGAGCTGACTTCCACTTCTGGCTTTTTGCACTAAAAAGTCTTTTTTAAGTTTAGAAGCAGGACTCCCTTTTATCTTACTGCTTCTAATACTACTTGTACTTCTGACAGGCTGGGCTGGCTCTGCAGCAACACCTAATTCTCTGCCCCTGCCATTTTCTCCTCTCCAGTAGCATGATGGAATTGGAAATGGCTACTGAGTGTTTTGATGTCACAGTATACTTTATTAATGTTCTGTACCACTCACCAGTACTACTCTAATACTATCTGTCTGTCACTCATACTCAAATTGACAGACTGAGTTCACCTCAGTGTTTAGCAAGCACTGCTAATTTTCCAAGCAGAATTAGAAGCTTTAAAGTGACATAAACCCAGTCTCTGCTGTCTGTCTACCCTTCACTGTGTGTGCAAAAATGTTTCTCTTAAAAACACAAATACACATATTCTGAGGTCAATATTCAAAATGAAATATTTAAATGGATAACTTGGAGTTAGATGGATAATTTGGAGTTGGATGGATAACTTGTGAGTTATCCATCTAAATGGCTTTGAATATTGACATCTCAGTGTATGTGTTTGCACTGCTTACTGAATCCTTTTTTACACACAAAAAACCTGTCAGACAGAAAATAAACTGATAAGGCTGATTTTTTCTTCATTGCAATCTACATCACTCTGCAGATAAGCAGTAAAGTGCAGTATACTATGCAGAGTCAGACAGACACAAAAAGTCACTTCTGTTTGTTCACTTTTTCTCTGTCACCAGTCCACAAGACTCTAATGAACAGATAGAACGCAGTGCCTCTAACTCTCACACAGTGAGAGCACTGTGACTGCACTAGTGAAGATAATGAAAAGCCATTTGCTAATTCCAAAAGTCTTCTCTCTCTCTCCTTCTTTTTAAACCTTTTCTTTCATTTTAAAAGACAACCTTTCCCTCTGAAAATCCCAGAGAGAAAATGGAGTTTCTTTGCACATGCTCAGACCTTGCAGTAGGAGGATGTCAGCATCATTTGAACCAGATGACAGCTTCGCCTTGATTGGTCCTCCATTTTAGTTACTTGTCTACTTATCCTGCCTCAGCTCTTTCCTGGCTACTACCACACACAAGCATTGCTTGGTTGCTATAGTTATCTGTAATACTGCAGCACTTATACATGGGCCTTAAAATTGAATAGGAAACCTAAACAAATGAAACAAAAATTTGTGTTTATATTTGTGCCACCTTCCATTCATTTCAGGAGGCCATGAATGAAATAAAAATGGTCTCATTTGTTGCATTTTACCCATTCATTTCAAACAAATTCACATCCTTAGTATCTAATGCACTCATGACTTAGAACATGGAAGGTTCGGAAAGGTTAATTAAAAACCCCTTTTTTCCTTATTGGATGCTATGTGGCCTCAGGAATACTCTGGATTTGAATTACTAGCTAGCCTGTCTAAATAGCTATTCACCTCTAGCTACCTTCCATTGGTGAAAGGGGTGAATCAAGCCCCATGGGAAAATTGGGCATCCAAATGGCAGATGAAATTTAATGTGGATAAGTGCAAGGTGATGCATATAGGGAAAAATAACCCATGCTATAATTACACAATGTTGGGTTCCATATTAGGTGCTACAACCCAAGAAAGAGATCTAGGTGTCATAGTGGACAACACATTGAAATCGTCGGTGCAGTGTGCTGCGGCAGTCAAAAAAGCAAACAGAATGTTGGGAATTATTAGAAAAGGAATGATGAATAAAATGGAAAATGTCATAATGCCTCTTTATCGCTCCATGGTGAGACCGCACCTTGAATACTGTGTACAATTCTGGTCGCCGCATCTCAAAAAAGATATAATTGCGATGGAGAAGGTACAGAGAAGGGCTACCAAAATGATAGAGGGAATGGAACAACTCCCCTATGAGGAAAGATTAAAGAGGTTAGGACTTTTCAGCTTGGAGAAGAGACGACTGAGGGGGGATATGATAGAGGTGTTTAAAATCATGAGAGGTCTAGAACGGGTAGATGTGAATCGGTTATTTACTCTTTCGGATAGTAGAAAGACTAGGGGGCACTCCATGAAGTTAGCATGGGGCACATTTAAAACTAATCGGAGAAAGTTCTTTTTTACTCAACGCACAATTAAACTCTGGAATTTGTTGACAGAGAATGTGGTTAGTGCAGTTAGTATAGCTGTGTTTAAAAAAGGATTGGATAAGTTCTTGGAGGAGAAGTCCATTACCTGCTATTAAGTTCACTTAGAGAATAGCCACTGCCATTAGCAATGGTTACATGGAATAGACTTAGTTTTTGGGTACTTGCCAGGTTCTTGTGGCCTGGATTGGCCACTGTTGGAAACAGGATGCTGGGCTTGATGGACCCTTGGTCTGACCCAGTAAGGCATTTTCTTATGTTCTTATGTGACTATTTATGTATATATTAGAGAAGCAAGGTCACCTGGAAGGAGACTATCACTTTGGTGTGGCAGGAAGTTGTTATGACCATCAGTTGCAGACAGCTGCGATCATGTCTACTCACATCTTGTGTTACTCTGCTTCCCTCTCCGGGCCTGCTCACGGTGGCGGCTAGCCTCTACCGCCGTGTACCTCAAGGTTCCTCGTGGCGGCCGGGATGCTACCACCACCCACGCCGACTCCAGACCTTCTTAGGCACGCGCGCGCACTGGGCCCTCTTTTAAAGATGCTAGGGTGGGAACCTCAGGGGCATCCCCGACTGATGACATCACTTGGTCAGGGTTCTTAAGCACCACCTTCGCCCCTTGCTAGATGACTTGACAACAAATTCCATCACTACTCTGCTTGCTCCTGTCTCCTCAGACCTGTGGTGATTGTCTCGGACCTTCCTTGGACTCTGGACTGTGACTCAGGTACTCGCTCCTCAGAGGCCTGCTTGCCCTCTCTCTGGAGACCTTGTCTCCTGGCTTCCCCTGCTACTCAGGCTAACTCTGCGCCTTCCAGGAGTCCTACCCACCAGCTTCCCCGCTCTTCGGGGTCGTCTCTGCTAACACTCTCACTACTTTGGAGACTTATCTCCATGCTTCCCCGCTCCTCGGGGAAGTGCTTACATTCTACACCAGAGACTGTCCGTGCTTCCCCGCTCCTCGGGACAGTGCCTACGTTCCACACTGGTGATTGCCTGTGCTTCCCCACACCTCGGGGCTGTGCCTTCATTTTCATCAGTGACTGTACTCACACCTTCCCCGCTTCTCGGGGTTGCTTACGTCATTACCTGAAGACCCGACTTGGGCTTCCCCGCTCCGCGGGTTAGCCTATATCATAGCATCAGTGCCTTCCTCGCTACACAGCTCTGCCCCTCGGGGCTGTCTCAGGAGTATACTTCCTGCACTTCCTGCTCATGCTTCCCGCTCCTCGGGCCTGCCTAGTGCCTCTCTCTTGGAGGTCTCTGCCCAGGTACTGCTCTCCAGCCCAGCCGAAATACTGTGGGATTCCTCAGTGCTGTGTCTCTTACCCCGCTCCTCAGGACCTCCCCACAGACTTGCTCCTTGAGCTCCTGCTGCACCTGACCTCCCCTCCCAATGGTGTGGACCTATGGGGCTCCTCCCCATAGGTGGTAACAACTCTCACCTCGGGCCAAAGGTCCACGAAACCCACAAACCAAAACAGAAGTGATCCTGTAGCTAGGATCTGCCCTCAAAATGATGCATTATCCTTTTGCACCAAGGATGCATCTCCAGGTGCCCAGGAAGGATGGGTTAGGATTTATCTTATAGTTAATGAGCCATTCATTATGAATGTAAGTAGCTGGGAGGTTGGTGAGTATGAAGATCGTTTACTAATTTGCCTATCTAGTGTGAAGGTAGCAGACTTCATATGCTATCTAGATAAGATTTTAGAGAGTGTTGAGAAAGAGTCAGCTGTTTTGGTACATGTGGGTATCAGTGACAAAGAAGGTGCAGGAGGGAGGTTCTGGAGGCTAAATTTAGAATTTTAGGTGAGAAATTGAAAACCAGAACATTCAGGATTGCATTCTCAGAAATGCTCTCCATGCCACATGCAGGACCCCAGAGGCAGGCTGAGCTTCAGAGTCTCAATGCATGGATGGATGATGGTGCAAGAAAGAGTGCTTTAGATTTGTTAGGAACTGATGAGCATTCTGAGGAAGGGGGAGCCTATTCTGATGGGATGAGTTCCACCTTAACAAGGATGGAACCTGGCTGCTGTTGCTAACATTTAAAAAAAGAGATAGCACAACACGTTTATTATGCTTGTAATGTCTCTGTCAGTCATCTCTGAAATACCTGTAATCACTGTAACAGAATGGCTGGATATCATCTGCATATAATTTAAAATCTAGGTCAAGATCAGCAAGGCAGCGACAAATCGGATGTACTTAAATATTAAATAGCATGGCAGAGAGTGCTGAATCATGGGGTACCCCAGTCCACAATGGAAGCCAAGTAGAAACACTGGAACCAGTGATCACTCTCTGAAAACAATTAGTTAAAAAGGATTTAAACCAACTGTGACCATTACCACCTATGCCTAGATCAGATGGCCTCGATTGTAAAATCTTATGGTCCAGCATGTCCAATGTCGATGAGATATCCAAAAAGGTTTAGCAGATATCTCTTTCCTGTATAGAGATTATTTCTGTCCTCACTGCTAAGGATTTAGCGTAGCTGTCTGTCTGACAGTCAAGTCAGTTTTTGTTTTCTTCCTTGCAGGTTCTCTACCATCCTATTTGTTAGTATGGGATACAAGATCCCATACTTAATCCAACAACCAGCCTTCACCCTCATGTTTTAACACTGAGTTTGTAATCTAAAAAAAAAATACCAAAAAGGTGAGGTTGTTGACTGAACATCCAGTCACTTAGGCTTCCATTGCCCAGCTGGATGGTACAGTATATGCCCTCCTCCAAATTGCCGACACTGACCTAGTTGGTTTCCTTTCTGGACAGTTGTGACCTGCTGCTTCCGTGTCAGGATGGAAACATTCAAAGCTGTGATGAGAAACTTTGTCATTTATGTTATCCCCATTATTGAATTTGAATTATTCTGATTGACAACTATAATTCAACTAATCCTGCATGTGATCATATCTGAGTACTTTGCTCATTGCTAATTCAGCATAGTCAAAGCCTCACAGGGTCTTTGATTGGAAATATTCACAGATTCAAACATATGTAAAATGTGCAGAGGTTACACTATCTGCAAATGTTCAAATAAATCTAGAACAATACAATTCAGATTTTTATTTTTAAATTTGAATAGGTTGAAGTTGACTCCTAATTGTAAATTTGTGTCAAATTTTGTCAGATCTGAGCCTGAATTCAAACTGGATTTGAAGAAGGTCACTCCTAGTATACCTTCAGATTGATAGAAGGACATAAGGGGGTAATTTGGTAACTGCTCGCTCGCATTGGTGTACAATCTGTAGGGGCTCTTCACCCATAGATTTTTCACTAGTTTTCAAAGGGAAAGTGCACAAGTACTTATTTTATTTATTTATAATTTCCATTTATGAACTGTTCCTTCTCAAAAAAACTCCCAGAAAGGTACAATAAAACCACATAAAAATCAAAATAAACAACAAAAACATTGTGAGTAAAACAATTACAAACAGAAGAAAGCAATGTAAAATCAGTCAAACAACAACTAAGGTAACAATTATAACTTCTGAAGCAAAAGACTGCTTAAATAATCAAGCTTTATGAAAAAGCCTGTAGTGTATAATGAAACTTATATCTCTGAGTTCTGAAGGCAGAGAATTCCAGAAGATAGGACCACCACAAGATAAGAGTTTTTCAGTCATATCAACCAGCTTAACCTTGGCTGCTGCCTCGAGTAAACGCTGTCCAGTGAATGCAGCGGTCTGCCTGGGCAGTAGGGCACTGACCAAGAACACAGATGTGCAAGAGCAATGGCACTCAGAATATTAAAAATCAAAAGGAGAAACTTAAATTTTATCCTAAAAGCAACTGTGAGCCAATGTGAGGGCTTCAGAGCTGGGGGTAACGTGATCACAGTGTTTAAACTTAACAATAACAGAGCCACAGTATTCCATACTAACTTTCTCTTTGAAAATTACATGCGCACAATTAGACCTAATTTGTGTGACGTTTAATTTTTTTTTTTTGGGGGGGGGGGGGGAGGAAAATGCATAATTATGGACATGTTTCCAAACCCTGCCTCGATCCTGCCCACAATAGCCCCTCTTCAAACTGCAGTTAAAAACTCATGCATACAAGCCCATTTTACTTTTATCTGCATATTGGGGGGGCATTTTTGTGAAAACCCATTTCATTAGACAAAGAACAGTTTTACCTGAAAAAAAAATAGCTTTGAACTATACAGAGATACTTGTAACATGATATCTGATTGGATAATTCCTTGTAATAGACTTCATTTTGCCTGCAGAAAGATGTCATCACAGCCTTTATTATTATAATCTGTGAGAACAGCAGTGTACAAAACCATAATGAAATGATGTCAGCTCTGTTTTCTCATGTGCTTCAGGATGGTTTTGTATATAGTAAATGCAAATGTTCCACATTCTCTTAATGTGGAAAAATATTACTCCCAAGGGAGAATGCAGCAACTAGCAGCCACAGGAGAAAATCGTATTACCATGTCATCATTCTTTTCACCTGTAAGCAATAAAACCCTCTGTTAGCCAGCCACTACAAGCAAAAATAAATAGCAGACATCAAGGAGTAGAGGTTGCCAAAATGCTAGAGCTACATAATGTGGGGCCCATATTCAGCTACACATAGCTGGTTGAGTTCTGATTTAACTAGTTAAGTAGCACTGTTTGAATATTTGGCCATGCTAACCACCCATCACTTACCTAGCTAATTGTTTATCTGGCTAAATAGCCGGATAAGTGAGGAGCTGGATGGGAGCATTCCATGGCAGAGCTACTTATCTGGCTAACTTATCATCATAAGCGCCAATATTCAGCTTTATCTGGTTCAGACCTAGATTTATCATTTTGCTATAAATTTTGCATGAATAGCACCTGCAATTAAAAAAGGAGTGTGGTGAGAGAGAGAGAGAGAGAGTGAGAGAGAGTGAGAAAGACTCTTTAAAATCACTCATATAAGTAAACTATTTATACCATTGTAGGAGGGGCAACTAGAAACTTAGGGTGAGGTTTTGGTGGTGGTCTAGGTTTGGGGGGGGGGCAGTTTTACATGCACAGTTAGAGGTATAAGCAGCACAGTACACATCAGTGAAGATTTGATGTGATTTAGAGTGAGGGAAGGTACCCAAAGATGAGATTTGTACAATGTACTCTCCACCTAGCTTGATAGCAGTAGGTAGAGAGTGCATCATCCTAGATCGAGAGTACATAGTACAAAACTCATCTTTGTGTACCTTTCCTCACTCCAAATCACATCAAATCTTCACTGAGGTGTACTGTGCTGTTCACACCACTGACTGTGCATGTAAAACTGCCCCCCAAAACCTAGACCACCAGCAAAACCTACCCTGAGTTATTAGTTGCCCCTCCTACAGTGGTATAAATAGTTTACTAACATGTGTACCTCCCTAAGGGCTCTCTCTCTCTCTCTTTCTCTCTCTTTTTGGGCATATCACACAGCATTATGCCAGGAAAAAAAGGTGTAGTGATTTCTGGCGTTAAAATGTGTGCACTATCACACACAACTCTAAGCACCCCTCATTTTAATTTACTCCACCCTAACTCTGAAAAACTCCTTCCATTTGGGAAAAATGTTAACATTTGTATATACATCTCGTGATGCGTTATTTATTGCGGGCATTATGGCGTTATTGCCCTAACACGATTTGACAAATGACCCTGTTAGTTAGTCAGATACATCTAGAACAGCTATTTGGCTGTTCTGTAGTTAGCCAGATAAACTTATCTAACTGAGTATTTTTTAATTTGTTTTGCTTCTATTCTGAATTTCCTTAAATATCAATGTGGATTGCATCTCATATACATAAAAATACCATACTACAAAACATATCTATGTACAATATACCAACAGTTAATTAACAGCATCTAAAATAAACCATTGTTTTCACCTTTTTTTCTGAATTTTAAATAGCTAACTTCAGTACACACCTCCCCAGGCAAAGTATTCCAAAGAGCAGGTCCCACTATAGGAAATCTTTTGGCTCTAGTTGTTGACAGCTTAGCTGTGGACAATGAAGGCACCATTAACAACTCCTTTGATGCATAACAGAGGAAACAAGAAGGAGTGTAGCGTCTTATTGCGTTCTTTAGACAAAAACCATCAGAATAAATGCCTCTACGAAGTAGAGATAACAGCTGGAATTGAACTCGCTCTGTGACTGGTAACCAATGCAGGTTTTTTTTGTTAGAAAAGTGATAAGGCTTTCTCGTAACAGAAGACCAAAAATCATGTGCACAGCCGTATTTTGAATCAGTTGCAAGACATGTAACAAGTATTTTGGAAATCAAAACTGGACTGTTACAGCAGTCCAGATGTGAGAGTACCAAAACTTGAACTACAATACAGAGGTCATGTGGTGCAAGAATTAATCACAAGGGTATTAATAGTCTCTGCTTTTTAAAAAAAATACGTTTTTTGACACTTTTTTAAATTTAGGCTTTTAAGGGTCTAATATAAATCCTAGATTCCATGACTCGGAAACAATAATTAAGTCAATCCAGTCAACAACACTTCTGTATATAAATTCTGACATATACCTGAATGGTCAGAAAATGATTCACTTCTTTTATTGTATCAGACCCTACTTTCTGCAGTCTCTCCTTTCCATCCTATTTGGACTAATGCTTTAATCCATTGAAGTTTTGTTTCCTATGATTCTGGGTATGATCTAGCTGGAAAAGGAAATTTGGATTTGTGGTGAAATAGCCAGTATATTCATATCTATACACACATTTATTTATTTTATTTATTTTGATTTTTTCTATACCGGCATTCGTGATAACATCACATCAAGCCGGTTTACAGTAAACAATGGGGTAATAACTGGAACATAGAACCAAATATGTAATATACATATTATAAATACAGTTACAATAAACAAGGATACGTACAACTAGGAGTAAGAAGAAGAAAAGATAGGAACTTTAACATGTTGTATTAACCTGTAGAATGGTAAAGTTTCCAAAGATGGAAGTGAATGATTTACAATGAATTGTTCAGTTCAAAAATGCAGTTTTTAACAATGAGGAAGAAAACATAAGTAATGAAGATTCTGGATGTTTATAAAGTGTAGGGGAAGATTATCAGGATGGTTATAAAAGAGAATTGTTGCTTGGAATTTGAATATCGGAGAGAATTGTTTTTAGTCTGAGTCTGGGAAGGCTTGTTTGAAAAGCCATGTTTTGAGTCTTTTTCTAAATGTCAATAAGCAGGGTTCTTGTCTAAGTTCCGTTGGTATGGAATTCCAAAGAGTGGGTCCTGCTGTGGAGAAAGCCCTATCTCTATAAGTTATATGGAGGGAAGTTTTGGAAGGTGGTACCTGCAGAGACTCTTTGTAGTACTCTCTTATGGGTCTGGAGGAAGTATGCTTTATGAAAGGGATTTGTAGGTTGAGAGGAGCGATTTGTTGGATGGATTTATAGATTATGGTGATTGACTTATAAAGAATTCTGAAATGGATTGGCAGCCAGTGTAAATCTTTAAGGATCGGGGTGATGTGCTCTCTTCTCCTTGTATTTGTTAGAATTCTAGCTGCCGTATTTTGAACCATTTGTAGCGGTTTGGTATGTGTTGATGGGGTACCTAATAATAAAGAATTGCAATAGTCTAACTTGGAGAAGATTATTGCTTGTAGGATAGTCCTGTAGTCATGGATGTGGAACAGAGGTCTTATTCTTTTTAGAACATTCAGTTTATGAAAGCAGTCTTTAGTGGTTTGGTTTATGAATGCTTTTAAGTTAAGCCTGTTATCGTACATACACTCACACACACACACACCCCTCCTCCACCTAGTTCCAGCCCATATGCATAGTGCATACTGTAGTAAGGGGGTCCCCTTCCCATCTCCACAGACTGTAAGAGGCTGTATGAACCTGAATCACAGGGCAAGATATAAACTAAGGTACCCCAGAGCAAGGAACTGTGTTAAGTAGACTACATTTCCCAGATGCTCAAAGGAGAATCTGCACCGATGAGGCACTGAGGGCAGAGTCCTCTAAAGCAAGGGATGCGGGGACTTTAAGTTCACCAGGCAGATGTCAGTGAGCTAAATAGAGGGGGACACAAGTAGAAAGGGGAAGGTGAGTCAGGGGATGTGGCTGGATAATTAACTTTTCCTGAGGAAATGGAAATAGAAACTTCAGAGCTACCAGAAAATATGTATTTATCTTGGTTAGTCACCATACTAAAAAGCCCATGGTCACTTACAGACATATAATACAATAAACATATGTAATCAAATTATAAATAGTATACTTACAATCAAACATCCCAAAATTACAACATAGAAAGCAATCTTAATAAAAGAATAAAATACAATAAAAACAATGTAAGCAAATTTTAAACAGTATAATATTTAGACAGCCTGCTTCTAGTGCTTAGTTTTTCAGGTAAAAATCTATTGGCTGAAGATGGACTTCTAATGCAACTTGTCCTAACTACTGAACCCACAAAGATGGAAGATGAAGAAAGCAGGAAAACCAGTAAAATTGCCAACACCAATGAAAGAGCAATTGTCCCAATGTCTGAACTGCAGGTTGTGTGAGATGTGCATATCTCCAAGGACTCATAAAGACCTTTGCTTATTATTCACAGAACCAACAACAAATGGAGGCACACATCATTGCTGAAGAGACAACAATTGTAAAGATATCACATATATTAAACGTGAATTACTGAAAGTGATAAACCCTCATAGATGAGCAGTTGCACACTTACACTTCAACAGCGTTTTAACGTTTGTGCACTTGTTGCTATTGTGCTTGCTCAATAAACATAATCATGGGGTAACACTTTTCATTTCACATAAAATATGCCATTGTTTTTAAACAGAGAAAATTTTTTTTTAGGATTTTTTTTGAAATATATTTTTTTAATTTATTAGCTTTTTGGCTTGAAATGCCGCATAATGAAGAAATCTTTCTCCAACTTTAGACATTGACTAAAGCCCTTGATAAAGTCTCCGAAACACCAGCGGTGTTGGGCGTTTGGCAGAGCAGAGCTGATGAGCTCTTAAGCTCTAGCGTTCCTTTGGAAAGATAAGTTTCTTTTCCATAGATGTTAAAATCTAATAAATTAAAAAAATATTTCAAAAAAATTCTAAAAAATTGTTTTCTCTGTTTAAACACAGTGGCATATTTTATGTGAAATGAAAAGTGTTACCCCATGATTATGTTTATTGAGCAAGTACAATAGCAACAAGTGCACAAACGTTAAAACGCTGTTGAAGTGTAAGTGTGCAACTGCTCATCTATGAGGGTTTATCATTTTCAGTAATTCACGTTTAATATATGTGATTTCTTTACATTTGTTATACATTTTTTTTATCACATATAACACCGGTTCTTCTATTTTTGAGTGAAGAGACAACAATGGCACAGTATCTCCAACAGCCCAGGTTAAGTGGAAAAGTTCTGAGAAGTAGTCCAGCTTACACTCATCTCAGGTTATATGTCACCAGTAACAGAGAGAAATTTACTACTATTACTACTACTACTACTTAACATTTCTATAGCACTACATGACATACACAGTGCCGTACAAACACAGAAAAAAAGACAGTCCCTGCTCAAAAGAGTTTACAATCAGATAAGACAAACATACAGGACAAGAGACTTGGGGCATTTCATAAAGCAAGACAATGGTAAAAAAAAAAAAAAGAAAAGAAAAGAAAGTTAGTTAATAAGGTTAAAAGCAGACAATCAAGCCTAAGATTTTAAATAGCTTCATAAAGGTGGGTCTTTAGATGGGATTTAAACATGGCAAGAGAGGCAGCACGACACCCCAGTTCAGAAAGACTATTCCAAGTACATTGCACAGGCAGTAGAGGGGAAGGGCACATATAGGAGTGACTTGTCTGATAAGTTGAGTGCACAAGGAGGGATGTAGAGAAAGATAAGAGAGGAGAGGTAGTGAGGTGCTACAGAATGAAGGTATTTGTAGGTGAAAAAGAGGAGCTTGAACTGTATGTGGGAACGGATAGGGAGCCATGAATGCAGTGATTTCAGAAGAGGGGTTATGTGAGTGTAATGACTTTGGTGAGAGATAAGTCTTGCAGCTGAATTTAGGACAGATTGCAGTGGAGAGAGATGGCTTGCCAGGAGACCTGTGAGGATCAGGTTGCAATAGTCTAAACAAGAGGAGATGAGAGAGTGGATAAGGGTTCTGATAGTGTGTTCAGAAAGAAAAGGACAGATTTTGGCAATGTTATAAAGAAAGAAACAACATGTCTTAGCAGTATTTTGGATGTGCATAGATAAGGAGAGAGAGATGACTCCTGGGTACAGGCTGAGGGGACTGGGAGGATGACTGTATTATCCAGAGCCGTAGCCAGGCCATTTGGCATCTATGGCCAAGTGGAAAAGTGCGCTCTCACCCTGAACACAACATACAACACCACAATCTTGGAAACTCCTGTTACATGTAGGGGGCTTTGATTTTTATTTTGACTCAGCAATTTCCTCCTGCTCCTTTGGGCTTCCAGCTCAATTGGAACCAATACGGGGATCCTGTCATCAGGAGCCTTATTTATTTCTAAAAATGTATAAACTAGCAGAATCCCTCACTTCCGTCACATATGCAGAGCACAGACAGACCCTGAAACATACAATAAAGAGACCATAAAGTATAAATAGAAATGGGCAGACAGAAAATGAACGGGAAAACACAACAAGATAGACTGTGCATTAGGGATGTGAATCGGGCTTCGAACCCCCACGATATTGATCGTGGGGGTTCTCTTATCGTTTTGGGGGAGGGCGGGAAAAACGGCACACAAAAATAACCCCTAAACCCACCCCAACCCTTTAAAACTAATCCCTTTGCTTCCCCCACCCTCCCGTCCCCCCCAAAACATTTTACAGGTACCTGGTGGTCCAGTGGGGGTCCTGGGAGTGATCTCCCGCTCCCGGGCCGGCAGCTGCCACTAATCAAAATGGCGCCGATGGCCCTTTGCCCGCACCATTTTTAAAGATGGCGCCGGCCATCCAGTGCTCCCTTCATGTGACAGGGGCCGGCCAATGGCACGGATACCCTGTCACATGGTAAGGGCAAAGGCCATCGGCGCCATTTTGATTAGTGGCAGAAGACGGTCCGGGAGCAGGAGATCGCTCCCGGGACCCCCACTGGACCACCAGGTACCTGTAAAATGTTTTTTGGGGGGTCGGGAGGGTGGGGGAAGCAAAGGGATTAGTTTTAAAGGGTCGGGGTGGGTTTTTTGTTTATCGGCTCGGGCGCAGCCGATAAACAAAGCCGCGATGGGGCCCGATGAAAAAAACCCCACATGTGAATCAGAATCGGAATCTGAACCGATTCCGGTTCCGATTCACATCTCTACTCTGCATGCATGGCAACAATGGAAAAACAGAAACCACACCATTTCTCATAAAGCTTCAAATAAAATCAAGAAATATAAAACAATCATAATAGTAAAATCTTATTAATAAAAGAATACCTATTTCAAAACAGATGATAAATAAAACATCCAGTAATGAAAATCTCATAAAACTTTTCCAAATGCCAATAAAATATTTCAAAACAGCAGAAACATCAAATAACACCCAATAATAAATATGAATAAGGATTTTTTTTTTTAATCCTTTGCTTTCCATACCTGGCAACATTTGATTTCCAGATGCGCTGATTGTTGTGGATTAGCAGGGGGAGAGTACGGGGATTGTTGGGCACAAACTTTCTCCTCTCTCTCCCATACTTCATCACACACATACATACACACACACATACACACATTTTCTGCCATGCTCAATAGCACCTACACCCTTGCTGTCTTCTATGCTCAATCAAACCCATGCACACACTCTTTGCTAATCTCAATCTCACCCACACCCTTGCTCTCTGCCATGCTCAGACACACCCACACACCTGCTCTTTGCAATTCTCAGTAACACCCACAAACATGCTCTCTGCCATGCTCAATCACATCCACATTGACATGCTTAATCACACCCACACACTTGCTCTCTCTCTCACTTGTTTGCCCTCTGGAAGCAGAAGGAACAGCAGCTTCCTCCTTCAGGCCCAGGGTTCACCAGACTCCTCTTTCTAGCAATAGGGCCCTAGTGCACCTGCTCCTGCTCCAGAATTAGAGAAGGCCAATGGTGTATCTTCTGGCCGGTGGGCAGCGCTGCTCCTCCTGCGCCTGACTGCCAGGAGAAGAAGGGAAGATAATTCTTTTTCTGCAGGCTGTGCTGCTCCTAAGTGCTCAAGGTAAAGGAGACTGATATTTCTTGCGTGCGTCGCCAGGCCTATGCAAAATAGGCTTGGCGCGCAAAACCCCCCTGCGCGTGTAAATCCAGCTGGATTTATACGCGTAGGGTTTTTAAAATTTGCCCCAGAATGTCCCTAATTTATATGTCACCTGTGACTGATGGTTATATGAACTGCAAATTATATAATTATGACCCAGACTAAGAGACTATGCCAATGTATACCTCCCTGCCTTAACATTCAGGACTTGGGTTGTAGCCTATCTGGACCTGAGGGTAAGCATCACTAGTAGGAATAATCTGCAAACCTGTCTGTCTGTTTGCATAGAACTTTTGAGAGATCCCTTGTGAATGTATCTAACTAAATTGTTTTAAGGCAAAATATTGTAATTTATAGCCTTATCAAACACACCAAAAGAGAAGGAGCATAGGAGTTTTAATGAACAAATTACAAAATACTCCACTTAAAAAATTAGTGCAAAACAATGTAAGAAATCCTTCAATGATGTTTTTACAAAGGAGGAAAAAGATCTCAGTAATGCCAAGTGAGACCACTTAGTCAATTTTAATCAGTAATGCCAAGTGAAATCTTTTAGTCGGTTAAAATTCATCCTCTATTAATTCAAAAAGTGTCAGCCTACTAACTTTCAGAACTCATACTGTGAATAGTGCTCACTGCATATAAATATCAAAAAGTTATCTTTTTTAAAAAAAACTCGCCAAGAAAATGTGCCAATGCTGATATGCATGTGTTTTGCCGGAAACTGCTTCAGGGCACTGCTTTATTTTCTGAAATAATAAAATGAGCTATTAAAGTACTTTGTACAGCTATTTGCTCACTCAAAGTTTTAAATAAAATTCTACTTACAATGTGACAGTGTCTACCAAACTTTTAATGCAGGCACCTTTTTTTTTAAACAGTTTTTCAAAGTACGGAGGCAAAACATTGGCAAATTAGAAATTGACATGTAAGGCCTTTTGATTGGTTAGAACTTATGTGCCTGCATTAAAATTTTGGTAGATGCCATCACTCAGTACATGGAATTTTATTTAAAGTTTTGAGTGTAAAAATTGCTATACACACAGCCGGATTTTAAATCTGCCGTGCGCATAAAAATCACCACTTACGTGCGTGGCCGGGTCTTGCGTGCGCTGCGCGCATTTTAAAAAGGGCCCAACCATGCGCATAAGTGGCGATAGGCGCATGAGTGCTGGGCCCTGACAAATGGGTGGACCAGAGGGCAGAGCGGGGTGGGCTGGGGGGCGGCAGACTAGGACAGCGCCATTCATCACTGTCCCAGTGCCTCGCATGCCGGCCAGCTGCCGGCACTTGCAAGTTACTTCAGGTTAAAAAAAAAAGGGATTTAGAGAGTTAGGAGGAGAGGGGAAGGGGAAGGGATGTTAGGGTAGGGAGTAGGGGGTAGGAAAGTTCCCTTCCTAAATTGGAGCAGACTGGGAGGGAACTGGGGAAGCCCCGCTCTCGTTGCTGGGTAAATTTGCAAAATTTTACCCCCTTGCACGCACCGCCCGCACATACATGCATGGATTATAAAATCCGGCACGTATGTGTGCACAACCCACGTATTTTATAACATGCGTGTGCATGCGCCGGGTAGCACATGCAAATGGACACACACGCGCACCTTTTAAAATCTACTCCAAAGTATTTTAATAGCACATTTTGCTTTTTTTCAGAAAAATAAAGCAGTGCCCTGAAGCAGCTTCTGGTGAAATGTGTGCATTTCAGTTATTTATTTATTTATTTGAAACATTTATAGCCTGCCCTTCCTACGTTCAGGGCAGGTTACAGTATCACATTCACAGATTTTTAAAAACATGGTGACAAAGTTACATAAAATAAAAATTGCATAGCAGCGAGTAGTCAAACAGTCATACACCTGGATTTAGACATTAAGGGGCAGATTTTCAAAGCCCTACGCATGTAAATCCTCCTGGATTTACGCGTGTAGGGGTTTACCATGCACCGGGCCTATTTTCAAAAGGCCTGGCGGTACACGTAAAGCCCCGGGACGCGTGTATCTCCCGGGGCTTGAAAAATGGGTGGTCTGGGGGCGGGGAGTGGGCGGGGCGGGGTGGTCCGGGCATGGCCAGAGGTCTCTCCATGGCCGCTAGGCCGAGGAATCGCATGCCGGCAGTTGGCCGGCACGCGCAAGATACGCCTGCCGGTCTCGCCGAGGGCTTGGCGCGCGCAAGGTGCACTAGTGTGCACCCCCTTGCACGCACCAACCCCTGATTTTATAACATGCACACGGCTGCATTTGTGCGCGCCAGGTAGCACGCACAAATGTAGGCCGCGCGCGTACCTTTTAAAATCTGCCCCTAAAAGCGAGTTTAAATAAAATGTCTTTAAAGCTTTCTTAAAAAAACTAGGATCTTTTAGGTTTCTCAGTTCATTTGGTAACAAATTTCAAAAGGTTGGACCTGCTATTGAAAGTGCTCTTTCCCTAGTTTTGTCCAGATGTGTGATTTTAGGGGAGGGGATATCAAGAATATTCTGAATTGCTGATCGGAGGGATCTCGCCGGGGAATGCATTTTCATGATGGCGTTTATCCATGGTGATTGAACATTATGTATGAGAGAATGTACGATTGTGGCGAGTTTAGATTGAATTCTGAATGCTATTGGAGTTGCTGTAAAATTGGGGTAATGTGCTCACGAACTGGTGTGTGTCAGTCAGTAAGCGAGCTGCAGAGTTTTGGATAATCTGTAATGGGCAGAGAGTGTATTTAGGAAAGCCAATGAATAAAGAATTGCAGTAGTCTATACTAGAGAATAGCAATGTCTGTAAAGCTGTACGGAAGTCAATGGGATCCAGAAATGGTTTGAGGTGTCGTCGTAACAGCTTCAATTTGTGATAGGAAGTCTGAGCTAGGCTTTTAATTTGAACATTCATGCTTAATGATGGATCAGTTTGTATGCCAAGGTTTCAAAGAGATTTCGTCATTTGAATACTTTGACCATTAATAGTAATTTCAGCTGGGGCATTGCAGAATGGAAATCTTGTAAGGTGTATTATTTCGTTTTTTTGGGTGTTCAATGATTGCTTATTTTGAGATAGCCAATTTTGAATAGTAGTCACATAATTCAAACGAATGTGTTCAATTTGTGTCCATGTTGTTTTAAATGCAAAGAAACATTGTATATCATTGTATATCAAGTCAAGATTTGCAAGTTTTCAGCACATTGGTGACATACAGATGTTAAATAACATTACTGATAATGCAGAGTCTTGGGGTACTCCAGATGTAACTGTCTGCCAGGGTGAGGTGTACGATTCAGTTTTAACTTGTAAAGCGCAGTTTGACAAAAAAGAGTAGAACCAAACCAATACCTTCCCTGTTGGTCCTAGTGCGCTCATGCGGTTTAGCAATATGCTATGGTCAGTTGTGTCAAATGCTGCAGACATGTCTAGCAGCACCATAATGAAGCTAGTACCATGTTCAAAACCACGTCATATGATATCAAAACTAGAGAGCAATAGTAATTCAGTACTATGAAATTTGCGGAAACCAAATTGATATTGGTCTAGTACATTATTACAATCAGTGAAGGAGGTCATCTGCTTAAGGGCATGTGGACCCTGGCACATTTTCATGGTCAGCTTTTTAAAAAAGATAAGTTTTGATATTTATATGCATTGAGTACTATTCACAGTATGAGCTCTGAAAGTTAGTGGGCTGACACTTTTGGAATTAATAGAGGAGGTTTCTTAAAATCAAAGTGGTTTCACTTGAGGATTTTTCCTTCTTTGTAAAAATATTATTGAAGGATTTCTTATATTGTTTTGCACTAATTTTTTAAGTGGAGTACTTTGTCATTAATTTATAGTCATATATTGTAATAAAACCTTTGTTTATTTGGAATGTCCTGGATACCAAGAATTATTACTATTATTATTATTGTCAAAATTACCATTCGTACAGCTAATTCCCTTCCCCCCTCTTGCACAACATAATTTGTGGAGAAAGCAGCCCTAAAGGGAATATGTGAACAGAAGTGGCATCTAGTGGTGAAAGGTTATACTACTTACTTGCTAAAAGTTTAGAAAAGAAAAACAGATTGAATATTTTTCTCTCTCATCTCCATGCATATAGTTTTTTTAAGTACTCTTGAATTGAGGATGCAGATTTTGTTCCGTATTATAAATGTGTTCTAAGATATTTGGATACAAAAGTTCTACAAGGTTCCCAGTACAGTCTACCTTAAAAGCATCCAATTGCTGGTTGGACATTGCTTTTGGATCTAAAAAAAAAAAAAAAGTCTGTTTTTGATTTGTAGTGATTGTTTTACAGTTATTCTCTTCTTGCCAAGATAAAATGTTTTAACAAAGGCAAAGGGGTAGGTTTTCAAAACAGCATGCGTGCATCCATGTGCGCACACTACCTGACGCGCACACATGGACACGCGATTTTATAACATGTGCGTGCAGGCACACACATGTTATAAAATCAGGGGTCGGCACACACAAGGGGGTGCACAATTGTGCACCTTGCGTGCACCAAGCCGTGCTGCCTTCCGCCGTTCCCTCCCAGGCCGCTCCAAAATCTTCCATTCCCCCATCCTAAGCTTCCCACCCCTTCCCCTAACCTTTCCCCCCCCCAGCCCTACTCTAACCCCCCCCCCCCCAAATTCTTATCATACCTTTTGCGCACGCTGGCAGCTTGCCGGCACGCGTTCCTCCGACACAGCGGCAACTGGCCGCTGTGTCAGAGGCATCTGGCCCCGCCTCCACCCAGCCCCCGGACCGCCCCTTTAGTAAAGCCCCAGGACTTAGACGCATCCCGGGGCTTTATGCGCATCACCAGACCTTTATAAAATAGGCCCGGCGCGTGTAAGGCACTCTACGTGCGTAACTCCGCTGGATTTATGTGCGTAGAGCTTTTAAAATCCAGCCCAAAGTTTTCAGTTCTACAAAAGCATACCCATAAGCAGAGTATCCTAATCAGAACTTGCAACTTGCTCATAGCAGTTAAAAGTTTTGAATCTGTATATTATTTTTTAAATGAAAGTTTGCAGTTAGTTTATAGAAACATTGAAACATGATGGCAGGAAAACACATGGCTTATCTAGTCTGCCTATCCACAAATGCTCAGCTCTACAATCCCCATCACTCCTTCTGAGATCCCCTGTGCTTGGCCCATACTTTCTTGAATTCAGATACTCCCCTTATCTCTACTACTTCCAGTGGGAGGATGTTCCATGCATCTGCTACCTTTTCTGTAAAGAAATACTTCCTTTGATTACTCTTCAGTCTACTCCCTTTCACCCTCATCCCATGATTCCTCATTCCACAGTCTCCTTTCCATTAAAAGAGGCTCATCTCCTGTGCATTGATGCCTCTGAGGTATCTAAATGTCTCTGTCATATCTCCCCTATCTCGCCTTTCCTCTGGAGTATACAATACATCTTTAAACCTCTGACCCCATATGCTTTACAATGAAGATCACTGACCATTTTAGTTGCCACCCTCGGAACGGACTCCACTTTGTTTATATCTTTTTGAAGGCGCGGTCACCAGAATTGTACACATTGCCGCTTTGTAATTAGACTTACAGTGGTATAATAAGATACAAAAGTAATTTCTACACTTTCAGTATTTACATTGATGCCTGAGAAATGAAGGTCTGTAACAGAGATCTCAAAGGAAAAAAAAACTAGAATGGCATTTAAAGAGCATTGAACTAACATTTTGCATTTGAATAAAATAACGCAATCATGCTTGGTAAAAGTGAAACCCACTCCCAATGCATCTATCCTTTTCTAATCACTTTTGGATATCTACCTGTAGATTTGGGTGTGGTTTTGATGCTAGTATTCCCTCTTCAACAAAACACCCCATTTCAGCAGATTTGTTTCTTTCTATTCCTTTATTGCTCTATTTATTTCATTTTTTATTTTCTTTATGCATTGGCATGCATCCTTGTTAAAACTTTGGGCTAATGCCAAGTGGAACTGGTACCTAATGCTTCATTTGGTTTCTCTGATTTTCATGTCTTACAGCTCCAATAAAAGTGAGCACTCCTTCTATGCCAGGGTGTGGGAATTCATATACTAGCCTTGCCAATATGTTTAACAATAAGGCTTTATTTGGGAAAAACACACATAAGAGACCAGCATAGGGGAAATTAAATAAGCATCCAGATGTGGATATTCGAATAAAGCATCTAATTCAAGATTCTGGTCCTTCCTCGTAGATCAAGGCATGCACTGCCAACGTTTATTATTCAGTAGCAGATCTTGAAGGCAAATTACAGAAATATTGTAACATGCATTGCACATGGTCATTCATCCAAAAAAAAAAAAGGAATTATCAAGTTGTTTGTGGTTGCTCTGGAATAACGTGAAAAAAAGTAATAGTGGATATACAACTTAAATTGAAAACAGCAGGTGCAATCCCTAGAAAAGGCAACTAAAGAATTTACAGGCAAAAGAGATAACTGGAAACTTACTCTTTTTGCTTATCAGTCACAAGTGGAAATTCTTCACTTGGGTTAAAAAGAATCCCAGACTTCGGGGGTTATTTTCTAAAGCTTTATCGCATGCATTAGGGCCCTAACGCACGCGATAAGGCCAAATCGCATGCGATATAATGCAAATTAGGGGGAGGAAAGGAGTCGGGGAGGAAAGGAGTCGGGGCGGGGAGGGAGCGGAGTCGGCGGTGGCTTCGCTGCCGGCGATAATGTTACTAACATGATCGTCGGCAGTAGCACGCCAAATAGCGCCCCCTTTCACGGAGGCGCTATTCGGTGCGAAAGCCGGCAGGCAGCGCACTGCAGCCCCTGAAATTGCACCGCCTTGGTGTGAAGGCTGCGGGCTTTCGCAGGCCCACCCCTCCTTTGCTCCCCGCCCCCCCCCTCCCCCCCCGTTTTCGCAGGATTCATCATTCTGCGAAGAATGATGAATCTGGACCTTAGTTCTTTAACCAAGAAAAATGTACTAAGGGTCATGAAAAATTGAAAACAGAAGTCTAGTAAAGAAATTGTCCCTAGAACAAGGACAAGACCCATCTAATCATGAATTCTGTGACTCATGCATTAAAAAGCTGATACATACTCTGAATTTGCAAAAACTGCAATTTGCAGCAATCAGTGATAGTTCTAATGATTTGAATTTTGATCCAATGGGTTGCTGAGGATTTATGGACTGAAACTGATTCTCTTTAGATATAATCTCCATCCATAGTGGCTTTGACCACAAAAGGAGAAATTACTAAGGATGAGGTGAAAGAGACTACCACAGCAGTGACTACCACGAAGTCCATATTCAAACATATTTAGCCGAAAACTAAGAAGGGGCGGTCCAGGGACAGCCAACAGAGGAGGTGAGTTAGCTGGATAAGTTAAGATAGCCAGGTATACAGTACTCAGTAACACTGAGCATACACCACTAGTTAGCCAGATAAGTTTATCTGGCTAACTAGCAGAGCCGCACAGCAGCTGATTATAATGTCGCAAACGTTTGTCTTCACCAGATATCCTAGCACTCAGCAAATTAATGGGGAAGCTGACAACCACCTCTTGGATGGCTTGGTCAGTTAAATTGAATTGAGTTGTACAGAGAGAAGGCCTAGTTTCATGCTGACTCGTGCAGACTCAGTATCTCAAGAGATCCTGACCAAACCCTTCTGCAGTTTCTGTGCAGACTGGGCCAAGTATTGGGTCAGTGGAAGCTGCGAACCAAGGCAGCTACCATGATTCATGGGCCTGATTGGAGCGCAAGTACATTCTTGACTAAATGGGGAATGATGCAGATAATGGCAGGAATAACTCAACCCAAAAATGCATATGATACAGATGAAGTGAATAATGGGCACACTGCTTTAAGAGACTATGTGGAATGATTTCTTCCTCATTACAGCAACTGATTTAGTATATGGGACGATGAACAACTGGCATCTTTAGCCAATGTGAGGAGAGATGTACATCAAATCTAGGTGCACTATAGAATGCCAAAAGGTTCAAAGAAGTCCAATCTAGCAGTTCTAAACAGTGTTGCAAAAGTGGACACTCCTGAAATAACATGCAGTAATGAAGGAGGGTAGAAACTACCTTAATCTAGAGGCCATGGTAGAGTCCAAGACAAAGGAGGAGGTAGTGACAATGGCAGGTTGTATATTTCCTAAAGGAGCAGACACACAGGCAGCAGAAAGCAGGAGACAAGTCCAAATAATCCTGCAAAACTGTGGAGTACCTTGCTTATTAGACTGAGAAACCCACATCTGTTCTGATAGCCTGAGCCTTGCAGCTCATTTGCAATAAGCAAACTCCAGAGGCCGGTGTCTGTAGTTCTGATTCTTTGGAATAGAAGCCATAGAATGAGAACCAAAACTAAGATAAAGCACCTGAGAGTAACCTACTAACAATACAACATAGGGAAGCTGGATCCAACTGTGCACATTGCAATGGGATCCAGTGGTGGGCCCTGTGTAGCTTTCAGGCAAGGCAATAGAGAACTAAGTGCTTTAATAAACACTGGCACAGCAATCACATTGATTCATAACAAACCTCTAGGTGACACTACAATTAATCAAATCTAATTACAAACCTTCCAAGAGCACAATTCTTATGAGGTTTTGTGGGGAAAGTACCCTGATAGTATCACAGATACTCAACGTATTGGCCCTATGGTCCATAATCCTGAAATGCAGGATGATATGATCTTGGGTGTGGATTTGTTAAAGAGACACCGGTGTGTTTTGGATTTCCCCAATCAGGTCATCTGGCAGATTAGCTAGCAAGATTCCTGGTTCTCTATCAAGCAGATAGATTAGGAAAATGGAATCAGATACACTGAGGAAAAGAGAGACTATTGGGAAAAGAAATTCCCTACTCTGGGCAACCAAACATACTGTTGGTGGCAAAATCAATAACTAGGTAAAAAGAGTTGGAGAGCCCGTTCCACCCCTGAAATCTTCTGAAGCCCAGAAGGGATTTATAAAAGTGATTGAGGATCTACTTCATCAAGGAGTGATTAGAGTTACCAAATCATTACTTATCTTCTCCATCTAGCCAGTAAAAAAATCAGATGGTGTGAACTGATGAATGACTGTTAATTACAGGTGGATCAATAAAGCCATGTCCCAGATGGTCCCTGTTGTGGCCAATCTCAATGAACTTATTCAGAGGATTCAGGACAAGTGCAAGTGGTTCTCTGTCACTGATTTGGCAAATTGTCTTTTTTTTTCTGATCCCATTTCACAAAGCAAGCCAAAATAGATTTGGCTTTCACATTCCAAGTCAAACAGTACATCATATGCAGAGTGCCACAAGGCTACACAATGCACCTGCAATAGCTCATGCACATGTGACAGAAATTCTAGCTCAGCTAAATGAAACTGACAGGGAATATGTACTCTTATGTCGATAACATCATTATGCCTGGTGATAACAAGCAAGAAGTTCAGGAATGAACAGAGAATGTGCTAGAGCACATACAGAAAACAAGGTTCAATGTTAAGCTGGAAAAAGGGACAATTAGTTCAATACTTGGATACCATCACTGGTAAAGAAAGCAGAAAAGTTACAGCCTTAATACAGACTCATGCCCCCACAGATGCCCATTCTTTAAGAGTATTGCTAGGAGGTTTTAACTTCCAAAGATTCTACATTTTCCAGTATGCAGAAATAGCTGCACCACGCTACAAACTACTTAGAAAGAAAAGTCAAAGGAAATGGACTTTTGTGCATGAAGAAGCCCTCTGTAAATTGAAACAGCCTGCTCTGCCAGCTCCCGCGCTTAACTTCCTGATCATACCAAACCATTTGTCATCAGACTAGCTATATCTGATCAGTGGCATACTATTGGGGGGGGGGGGGCAAAGGGGCGGTCCACCCAGGGGGACAACAGGAAGATAGTTGCCATTGCCGCCAGCAGGAAAGTCCTGAGGTGATGCAAAGAAGTGACGAACTGGAGGGGTTCCCACTCTCTGCCAGCAAAAGTGAGATCCTGTGGAAGAAGAGACCCAGCGGCAGATGAAGATGAGGCCCTGCAGTACTGCCAGCATTTCCTGGAGCCGGCGACAGAAGAAGAGGCCATGCTGTGCAGCCAGCAGCTGAAGAAGCTTGAGACTGGCCCTGTGAGAGTGCAGGTGTATGAGAGGGTGCCAGTATGTGTGTCTATGTGTGTGTGTATGTGTATGAGGGTGCCTGTGTGTGTGTGTATGAGAGGGTGCATGTGTGTATGTGTGTGTGTGAGAGAGAGAGGGTGCCTGTGTGTGTATGCATGAGAGGGTACCCGTGTGTGTGTATGAGAGGGTGCCTGTGTGCAGGGGTGGGGGTGAGAGACAGAGAAAGCATGTGTTGTGGTTTCCAGTTCAGTTTTTGTCTGCATGTGTGTGTGTGTTACTGTATGAGAGAGAGAGAGACAGAGGAAGCTTGCATGTGTGTTAGCATGTGAGAGAGAGACTGAGAAAGTGTGTGTATCTGAGAGAGAGAGATGGAGGAAGTGTGTCTGTGTGTGAGAGAGACACACACAGGAAGTGTGTATGTGTGTGAGAGAGAGAGAGGTACAGAGAAAGTTTGTGTATGTCTTTCTCTCACATACAAGCTCCCTCTGTCCCTCACCAAGCATGTATGTGTGAGAGAGAGGGATCATGTGTATGTGTGTGTGTACATTCATACCCCCCCTGTCTACAACAATCTTAGGATGACAGATATGGAGAGTGGGAGATTTAAAAAAATTCTTATTAGTTTTAATTATTGGGGGTAATATTATTTGTCTGCTGTTTTGAAATATTTTATTGGTTTAAGGAATTTTAAAATTATATATTGGGGGGGGGGGGGGGTTTGCCAAAGGAACTATCCACCCTGGGTGCCAAATATTTTAGGTATGCTGCTGTATCTGATGAAGCCCATGCAGCAATATTTGTGCAGAAAAATGAAGAAGACAAATGGGTCCCCATGGTCTATGACTCATGCAAGCTGCAAGGAGCCAAAGTGAGCTATGACCCTTGTAAGCATGAATGTCTAGCTGCAGTCTGGGCCATACAAACTAATGAATCCATGGCTGGCACAGCACCCATTACCATTTAGTGTCTCCACACCACACTGAAATATATTTTGTTCAGGTCAAATAGTGGGAAACCAAATTTCAGGAACCAGATAGAATAGTGGACTCTTATTCTGTTAATCAGAGGAGTCACCAATGAAACGGGGAACAAACCAGATCTCATGGCACTGGCACTCATTGAGAAAGGAAACACTCATCTTTGTGGGGACGTGGAAGATACAAATTCCTCAGACTGAAACAAACAAAAAAAAAAAAGCCCCTCCTCTAGCTATGATTAACATTGTGAAACTACAGCCTCATAGTTGGGTCACTAATGGAAGTACAAAATGGGATAAAGGAGTTATTCATACTCAGTATGCAGCAATTAACCTTGCTGGAGCTGAGATAATAGGAAAGTTAGATACACTCGTATCCACTCAGAATGCTGAAGCGGAAGCAGTCAAATGGCTTCTGCAGTTCTTCCCAAATCTTCTGCCTGCACTCTACATTTATACTATATAGCAAAGAGATTACAGTTCTGAATGGGCCAAAAATGACTAGAAAACTGAAGATGGGTATGACGTAGCTCAACAATCACAATGGGAGTATCTGTGCAAGTGGGCAAAAGAATACTTAGGAAATTTACATGTCAAACATATAATGGCACACCAAAAGAAAGAAAGCTACTGGAACAGTAAAACAGATAAAATATCTAAAACATAAATAGCTGCAATCACTACCAGAATCAAGGCAAAACAGAGGAGCATACCTGGTGCCCTTGTGGATTGAAAGACAAGATTAGCCTCACTTACTCATACCTTCATAAAGTTATAGAGGGAGCTAGGGCACAACAAGTAGCACACTAGCCTGATATGAAAAATCAAATCAAAGACTGGGAAGCTAATTATATACAATGCACCCATGAGAATGCATAAAAAGCTGTTAAATATGATCAGTATCTTTACCATTGGAGATGTGTGGCATCGCTTAAAAATTGATTTCATTGGTGCACTCCTAACGTCTAAAGAGAGGTACAAATATCTCCACCACATCTCAAAAAACATATAATTGCGATGGAGAAGGTACAGAGAAGGGCTACCAAAATGATAAGGGGAATGGAACAGCTCCCCTATGAGGAAAAACTAAAGAGGTTAGGACTTTTCAGCTTGGAGAAAAGACGGCTGAGAGGGGATATGATAGAGGTGTTTAAAATCATGAGAAGTCTAGAACGGGTAGATGTGAATCGGTTATTTACTCTTTCGGATAGTAGAAAGACTAGGGGGCACTCCATGAAGTTAGCATGGGGCATATTTAAAACTAATTGGAGAAAGTTCTTTTTTACTCAACGCACAATTAAACTCTGGAATTTGTTGCCAGAGGATGTGGTTAGTGCAGTTAGTATAGCTGTGTTTAAAAAAGGATTGGATGAGTTCTTGGAGGAGAAATCCATTACCTGCTATTAAGTTCACCTAGAGAATAGCCACTGCCATTAGCAATGGTAACATGGAATAGACTTAGTTTTTGGGTAATTGCCAGGTTCTTATGGCCTGGATTGGCCACTTTTGAAAACAGGATGCTGGGCTTGATGGGCCCTTGGTCTGACCCAGTATGGCATGTTCTTATGTTCTTAATACATTCTCAGGTTGGGTAGAGGTCTTTCCTACCAAAACTCATACAGCTGAGGCTGCAGCTGAGAAACTCTTTACAGAGGTGATTTGCAGATGTGGCACACCAAATCTCAATGATTCACATAGGTGTCCTGCTTTCATAAGTGACTTCATCAGCTCACTGCTCACAGCTTTGAAATTACTCAGAAACTGAACAAGCCCTACCATCAACAAGCATCAGGATAGGTAGAGAGAATGAACTGTTCCATCAAAGAAGCAATTGGCAAGGTAAAAACTGGCCTCAGAAATTGCCACTAATTTTGGCTTCAATCTGTAATACCAATCGTTGAAATACTGGTTCCAGCCACATCAGATCCTGTTTAAACATACCATGCCATTCTTAGTTACTCAAGTCTACCTGTGTCAAGAAGGTGATCATATTCCACAGGGCAACCATATGATCCGACACATCAAAACCTTGCTGCAAGAGAAAAGTACTAGAATGGATTAAAAGTACTAGAATGGATTAAAGTACTAGAATGGATTAAAAGTACTAGAATGGATTAAAATTTGTCATCCTTGATCCAAAAATGTAAAAAAAAAACCAACATTCAGCTGAGCTGGAAAACTGGGAAGCTGGCGATTCAATAATGTATCTAAACTTAAGTAAAAAGAAACATTCATTGCAGTCCACATGGTTAGGACCATGTACCAATACCAACAGGCTAAGTATGTGATTTACCAAATTACATTTCCAAATGAAAAATGAAAATGGGCCCGTATCCCACAATTAAAGAAATATGCTTAGTTTCTTTTCTTACAGAATTACACTGTGGAATCGCTTTCAAAACAAATCATGGGCACTGAACGAGAGATTGAAAATCCCATTGCTATCTCGTTTCCAACCCACCTAAATGTTTCCAATGGGGACTTTTACTCTGGCAATAATTTTTCTGCTGTTCTCTCATACTTTGTGTTTGTTTGTCCCCACACCACCACCTCTCTATCCATTCCTAACTACCCCTTTGCTCTATCTTTTGACACCACTTCTAATACAATATTCATGAATGTGACGACAGATGGAATTATTCATGTGAGCCTCCTCAATTTTCCCACATGTTCAGGTATTTTGATGATTTAAATCAGTGTTCCCTTTCCCCTGATATACTGCAACATCAGCCAATGAAAAATGAAACTTTTTTACAATTCATTTTGAATGTCGTATTAACTCATGTTCTACATGCTGGCACTAATTTTACAATTTAACAAAATGTGGCCGCAAAATGTCATTATTCAGGCAACCTAAAAACTACAGTTCTCCTACATATATTTTATCTTTCTCAGAAAAGCTTACCTTTTTAGTACAATACCACATACTCATGTGGACGACCATTTTCTGACCTAGCAATGTTTTCTGACCTAGCAATGTTTTCCTGAGATCTTCTTGGTTACCTCTCTCTATTCTAATTGCACACAGTTTGTTAATAATCACATTTCTCTACTCCATTCCTGGTTTTCTCTTCAAATTCCTTCTTTTACTGACAATCCTGTCTGATATAAATGGGATCTTTTTGATTCTCTTCTTGGAGGCACTGGTACTTTTGAATACTATTGATCTAGAGACATTATATAGCAAAATGTCGGCATAGTGCAAAAGGTCTCAATTCATTCCATTTCATTTATTAACACTTTTTATCTTACCTGCCAAGCATATTATCCAGGTGGTTTTACAATAAAAGTTCATACATAAATATTCAAATAACCATCAAAATTAAAAATACAAAAAGTCAAAACTATACTAAATTAAATAACAAAGCAAACTGCAGACAAAAGAAAGAAAACAAGGCTTCTTGTGCTGGAAAAAAAAGACAATGTTGCAGCTAATGTTGTCAAGAAGAACTGTTCTAAGCTTGGTTAAAAAACAAGTTATCACTTCTTTCCTGAATTTGAGATACTTAGTTTCTGTGTGGAAATCGAGAGGAAGGGAATACCAGGGGCCTGGTAGCTGGAGGAGGAATCACTAGTGAATTTGAAGCAAATAAATGACAAAGCTGGAAGATGAAGATAGCCCTCCTGAGAAAAACGAAGAGACCTAGAAGGACCACAGGCAATTAAAAACTTACAGACATATAATGAAAGACCGGAATGGAGAGCTCCAAATGTAAGACAAACAATTATGAATCTAATACGGTAACTAATAGGTAACCAGGGTAAGAGTTGCAAAACAGAGGTTAAGTTGTCCCATATTATAAGAACATAAGAACAAAAGAAGATGCCATACTGGGTCAGACCAAGGGTCCATCAAGCCCAGCATCCTGTTTCCAACAGTAGCCAATCCAGGCTACAAGTACCTGGCAAGTACCCAAATACTAAGTCTATCCCATGTTACTGATGCCAGTAATAGCAGTGGCTATTTTCTAAGTCAACTTAATTAATAGCAGGTAATGGACTTCTCCAAGAACTCATCCAATCCTTTTTTAAACCCAGCTACACTAACTGCACTAACCACATCCCCTGGCAACAAATTCCAGAGTTTAATTGCACGTTGAGTGAAAAAGAACTTTCTCCGATTAGTTTTAAATGTGCCACATGCTATTTGTATTTGACTGCATGCAAATGCCCAAGAACATGTGTGATCAATGGTGCGTTGTGCTTCAGTAAGTAACAGTAATATCTGAGAGAAACTAAGCCAGTAGTATTGTAAATGTAAAGAAGCTTGATTAACTTTTACTTAAAGCAAGCATGCCCACAGGGTTACTCTTTCTTTTTTAATTGCAGGGGTGGGTGTTTAGGGAGTGGGGTTGCTATCATTTTTCAAAAGAATTTATGATTAAGAGAATTATCATTGAGATCTTGCTGTTACACTGATGCAATTCTATTTCAATCACACCTCTCTTTGAAGCTTGTTTTTCTTCTGTTTACAATCTACCTGACTCTTCTTTTACTTCTCTGGCTGAAATTATAAAAATTATGTCTGATATCTCTACTCAGTATCATAATGTAATTATTTTGGGAGATTTCAGTGGCCATGTTGATAACCTTGACTGCTCTTTAGATACACTTTGAAGTGCCGAAAAGTGGAATATAAAAATCTAAATAAATAAATAAATAAATAAAAGTTGCAACACTTTGTCATTTGAGTTAGGCCTCCACCAATGGGTTAATTTCCTTACTTATGAAGCCAGTCATACTTTAGATCTTATTTTCTCATCACATAATAATTTTTTGAACTCTCATTCCATCTCTTCCCTTATGTTCCCCTGGATGGATCATCTGAATCAAGAACTGTCAAGGCCCCTATTATAGTCCTCCAGTTTAGGGTCCCTAAAAGTATAAATATTGTCAATAATTTCTGGACTCAAAGCCAGGGCAACAAGAACACTTCCAATCAGCAAGAGGTTTTTAAATTTAATTTATTTGGCTTCTTAAAAGACAAGTGTTCCTGTGAGATGCGATATGCCCTCTATCTGTAATAACAAGCATCTCAATGAATATATGACATGCCCTGACTTATATAATCAAAATACAGCACTACCGAAGTTTCCAGAATGAATGACGTGACTGCCCAAAGACTTCTTTACAAAGATACATTATGCTGTTGTCATGACAATCTATCATGTATAGGAAATGCTTGTGAGGACACCCTTCATTCATTTGTAAAAATCATATTCTTTACTTGTCTTTCCTGAAACCACCCTTCTACCATAAAAGTTCCTTTATCACCCTGGCTTTGATGTACTCTGTTCTTCTGTTCTTCTCTTGATATTTTTTGTTGTGTAAACAAATCGCAAGTCTGTGGCTTCAATAGGATTTAGGCCTGAATTCCGTTTCTTGGCACCAGGATTTAATTAAAACTGTTACTTTAAAAGAAGAATCTTTTCACCTGGCTCCTGTCCGTTGAGATATGCATTTGTAAGACAAAAGCTTGCATCCTAGACCCAGCTTCCCTGTATTGTAGTGCAAACATTGTCATTGATGCCTTCCTGGCCTGTAATTATAGGCTTTGCAGAGCCTGCCAGTAGGTCGATCTCAGGGATATTCTGCAAGTCATGCTCAGAAAGGCACTCAAAGTTCATTCACCTCTGACAGGCCACAGTACAGCAGAGGCGTCTGGGTATTTTTCCTTCCTAATATTGTGTATCTGATCAATCATATTCTTCATGTCCCTCTTGGAATACCGTTAATGGACAGGTATTCCATCAACCAGTCTTTGATGATGAGCCATGACAAAGGAACTTAAAGTGTGTCCTAACCACTAACCTTGGTATTTATCAGGTGTAGTGCATAGGTGTGTGTCCCTCTAGATTCCTAATTAATATTAAGGATACTCCCACAAGCATTCACTAGTTACTCAAACAATAACATCCAAACTAATTTTCACTAGGTAGCTATTAGCTCTATAATGAAGCTATACAGATACCTGCATTATAAAAAGGCCCTACTTCATAATAGCATAATCACATATGTTATCTTTCAGAGTCAAGTAATTACATACTAGTGGTATAACATATGAAGATAAGTACACAGAGAGACCAGTATGAAAGTACTATGTTTCTCATATAATACTAGGTATACTGGGCAAATTTTTTCAATGAGTACTCTTATTATGAACAACTACCCAGGATAATATTCATTAAAATGGCAAGCAGGGATTGCACATTACCAGAAAAGTAAAAGAAACCAATAGAATAGAAGAAAACCAAAAATCAATAGAAGAACTCATACTGTGTTGTGCATACATGATGTGGGATGAATTATAAAAGTGTTGCAAAGCATAAGACATATTCTAGTCATATGCTGCAGTGATGGAAGATCAAATACAAAGGCATATGCATGATAGGCAAAGGCATAGCAAAAATCCGAAACATCATACTAATTCTGTAGGGTATTTATAGTGCTATCCAGTATTATGACAACAACCTGTAGCAGTGAAAGCCCTCACTGTATGAACAGTCCTAATTCACTTGTGGCAGTCATATGTCCAAGAGATAATACAACTGTAGATGGCAAGGTTTCTAAACCAATGTCAGTCGAGGGGTATTAGTTATTAAGGTAGATGATGGCTAATAATACTACTTCGTCTTCAGGTACTTCTAGAGAAGTGGGGCTAATACCCTTCTTAAATGATGGTAAGTCTAAGTGTAATTGGGAATAATCATAAAAATAAGTAAAAGCTGACACTATGAGAAAGTCTTTAGCATATTATGTGAACTAAAACAAAATAATGTACTTTGCAGAATTGATAAACCATCAATGTGAGTGTTCACACAGGGAAAGGAAAGAATGTAATACAAATAAAAGACAGAAATAAGGAAAATTATATCTTCCCCTTTGGAATCCTAAATGGGAACAAACTAGCTTATAAACAGAATATTTTAAGTCACAGATAGGGTTTCTAGTAAAAGGGCCAAGATAAGAAAAAAAGAACAATAAACGATGAGTATACTGCAGATCCCCATGACAGAGCTCCTCATATGTAAGGTATGTATTTCTTTCAAGGAGAACAATCTCATAATAAGCATCACAGGCTACACTAGTAAGAAATCTTTGTGAAAGAGAGTGAAACAGTCATTAGGTAAAATCTAGTAAATAGTGTCATAATACAAAGATATTCAAAGACGGGTTCAGCAAAGACATTAGAATAAAAAAATAGAATATTGAAATATTAAAGATCAGCAAAGTGATTACCCTAAGTGCAAGCTGTAAAACAAAAGAATAGGAATAGCTTATAACTTAGGCTGGTGTGGAAGAGAAATATAAAGAGATCTCCCTCTTGAACCCTGAATTATCATATTGAAATCACACTGAAACACATCACCCTCTATGTGATCGAAGCAGCTTCCATAGATAAAGATAGAAAAACCTAATACATATGCATTTAGCTGATTCAGCATATAAGTATTATAAAGTCTAAGACTGGAAAATACTACTTAACTTGGAACATACAAACTAATAAAAACAGCATCACTTCAAATAATATCATTAACTTGAACACCTAAGTGCTGACAGAGAATGAAAGGACCTAAATTCTGCATAAAGTCATTCCCACAGAACAAAGAAAAAAGCAAAAATCAGGTATAAATTGTAAGCCTTGCAGTCCATATAATATGTAAGAATGTCTATGACCAAGAATAATTTCTGCATTCAGTGCGTATATAGTTCTTTTAGTAGGATTCAGTAATGGCAGAGTAGAATCTCTTAACTCCTTAGATTAGATGCATGTGTTTGAAGTCAAACCTAAATAAAAGTACACAAATTCGATTAAGTAATAAGAAAATACTATTATGTCACGTACTCCCTATATTTAATTTGCCAAATAATCCCCACATTATTTCAAAACATCATGCAATGGTCCAGACCACAAACATAAATACTCAAACGTTACATTAAAACATATATGTCACAGAACTGACTACATAATACATTCATTCATTCATTCCTCATTTTACACATGTAACATAGAACAGACAATATGACAAACTTTTGAGCTCAAAAAGAAAAAAGTACTTTAAAAATATAAAAGAATTGGATCGATCCACAAAAGAAAACAAAAACTCAGGATGAAAATTAAAATAGATCTATTCAAAAATTGAAAAGGAATCAAACTGGAAAAAACTGATCTTCATCTCCCATAGAACAGAGACAGATGTGCTTTGTGCTTTGGTACCCTGAAAAGAAATCTAATATATGACAGTTAATATCATGATTAAAAATAAAGTTAAAAAAATAACATTACAGGTTCCTTAAAAGTCAAACTGCTGTTATACCTTAATTCAGAAAAAAGCAGTCATAAAGCTACTTTCATTTCTATGTTGGTTCACCTCTAGGAGGCGCTGTCCCCTGTGATAAGAGCTACTTCCTTTTACAAATCTAAAATCCTTTTTTTTTTTTTTTATGCTTATAAACTCCTACCTCGCTTTCTAAAAGAGAAACTTAAAACAGACAACTTTGCACTTAATTAGAAGTCATTTTATTTCCATCCAATGTGCATATGTTACCAAAGTTCTTACTACCAAATCCTGTAAATACCCTAAATAAAAATATGAATCATTTCCAAAAGCACAGACATATCAGCTAGGAGTCTGGAAGTCTGCAAAATAAAAGGATGGCACATACTACTATGCATTAACCAAAAGTTTTTCTTACTGGCACATAAATAGATAATAGGCATTGCTGCTTAACTCTCTGCTGTTCACCGTCTCACAATCTTACATTCAATACCTAAACTCCCATCAAAATAAACCACCTAATTCATTCCCTTTCTTCTAACAGTTAGCATCTAATGAGATATAATCAAAACTGAGAAATATCTATCATCCTTACTGCCACATAAAGGTCATACATATTAGTGCCTTCTATTTGTTTCTGTCCTGTGTTTAATTTAAAATAGCTCATATCTGCACACAATTGTTTAAAAGCAAACCCATGATGAAAGATTTAAATGCAACTGACCCACATTTTTATTTCTCTACTTCTACCAAAACATTCTAAATTTCCCATCACACAGCCTTCTGCATATGCATTATGTCACTGTGATGCACAGTAAGCACTTTACCTACCTACATCAACATAAAAGAAATCTTTTCCCTCTTTAACATTACATCCTCTCTCATCCCTAATATTCACTTTCCCCATACTTTCAACACAAATTTCTGTTTTCACATTAAACAGATCAATTCATTAGTCCCTCTTCTATCACCTTTGCACTCCGTCCTGTAACATACTCAACCCTCAAACATCTTACCTCAGCAAAATTGTACAATTCATTTTAAAAGTGATTCACTCCCAGGTTTTTTTTTTTTCTTTCGTCTCAAACACATTTCTAAGGGGGGGTTCACCTCCTCTCCCGCCAAACAACTATTACACTCAATGAATAGGTTAGTTAAGTGATAAAGCACTTAAACAGATCATTTCATTAAAATGGCATCGCTCTCTTTTGGTATATCTATAGATTGTTTTCCTTTCTATCTCTCTGCCTATGCACCTGACCAAAGAAAAAACAGCCCTTTCCAATGATAAATCAAATCTGATTATGAATGGCTTTAAATAAACACAGTTTCACGCTTTCTAGATGTAACCCACCGCACACTGTGCTAAGATCTCTTCACAATAAACCCTCATGACTAACACAATTCTAAAAATGTAGATGCCAATATGAGCATCTCTACATTCCTGGTAAGAAAATATGTATGGAAACTAGCTGGATAAACCGACAAGCCACTCGTTCTCCTTCTGCCAGCATTGCTATGTTTCTATGTTTACTGTAAACATAAGATACATTGTAACAAGCAAGGGAGGGGAAAAGAAAAACAGCATAGAACTGAAAGATTCCTTTCTCTATTTAATGAACTGCAGCAATTAATTCAAATGTCCCTATATACCACACTACCAGCAGTTCACAAATGTCCAGATTTAAGTTCAACTACAATCACTAAACTTTTGTACAAGGAAACATTTTACACAAAATCTTGACTTATATAAATAGATGCACACAGACAAGAAATAGGCTTCCTTGTTAAAGCTAATCAAAGAAGGAAAAGAAAGAAATTAACCACATGTAACCTACTGTAAAAGATTAAAGCCGTTAGCATCTTCCTGTACACACAACAAACAACCAGACTTTGGTAAAAATCCACTAACTAAAAACTCTTTATCATACTAATAATAACTTTCAAGTACCATTAACTATTCCCTCTTCTTCCTTTCGAAGCGACTGTACTGCAGTGAAACAATCTCTCCCGTACTCTCCCAGGTGTAACTTGAAACTGCTACCTAGCCAGAAACCATGCGGTCTGAGGACAAAAGACCCCTGTTGCTACCGAAACCTCTGTTTTTTCAACTGTTCCTTCTGAAGAGAGCATAACTTAATTTGGATTTTAATCAAATCATCAACTCATGTCCTGTCTCCCTAACATATATTAAAGAACATTTTGCAAAAAGTATTCTAAACCCGATGTAACACACAATCTATATACACTGTAGAACAAATAAAATAAAAACATTGATACTTACACAATTTTTTTTTTTTTTATACTCACGAAATGAATCCTGCAGCTTAAAACTTCATTCAACATATTTTTTTTCTGAACTCATAAGTCTCCGGGATAACCTCCAGTATGTATACCTGGGCAACTCACTATCTTTGAACAAAAAGCCAAATTTAAAATGTTCAAGAACCTAGAGTCACGTTTGTCCACCAAACATAACACTACAGCTTATTAATAATTAATAATTATAATAACAACAGCTATTAGAGTCCCACCTGGGGTGCCAAAATGTCAATAATTTCTGGACTCAAAGCCAGGGCAACAAGAACACTTCCAATCAGCAAGAGGTTTTTAAATTTAATTTATTTGGCTTCTTAAAAGACAAGTGTTCCTGTGAGATGCGATATGCCCTCTATCTGTAATAACTAGCATCTCAATGACTATATGACATGCCCTGACTTATATAATCAAAATACAGCACTACCGAAGTTTCCAGAATGAATGACGTGACTGCCCAAAGACTTCTTTACAAAGATACATTATGCTGTTGTCATGACAATCTATCATGTATAGGAAATGCTTGTGAGGACACCCTTCATTCATTTGTAAAAATCATATTCTTTACTTGTCTTTCCTGAAACCACCCTTCCACCATAAAAGTTCCTTTATCACCCTGGCTTTGATGTACTCTGTTCTTCTGTTCTTCTCTTGATATTCTTTGTTGTGTAAACAAATCGCAAGTCTGTGGCTTCAATAGGATTTAGGCCTGAATTCCATTTCTTGGCACCAGGATTTAATTAAAACTGTAACTTTAAAAGAAGAATCTTTTCACCTGGCTCCTGTCCTGTTGAGATATGCATTTGTAAGACAAAAGCTTGCATCCTGGACCCAGCTTCCCTGTATTGTGGTGCAAACATGGTCATTGATGCCTTCCTGGCCTGTAATTATAGGCTTTGCAGAGCCTGCCAGTCGGTCGATCTCAGGGATATTCTGCAAGTCATGCTCAGAAAGACACTCAGAGTTCATTCACCTCTGACAGGCCACAGTACAGCAGAGGCGTCTGGGTATTTTTCCTTCCTAATATTGTGTATCTGATCAATCATATTCTTCAATATAGACCTTGCTTCTTTTTTAGATGACATTGAAACTTTATCATCCAATCAAGAAAGATTGTTGAATGTTCAATTTTACATGTTTTCTGTTTAAGCTATTTTTTATAAATTGTAATGGAGGTCATAATTTTTAGCGTTGTTGGTATATTGTTTGTAATCGATATTCTGTTTTGTTTTATGAAACTATGTAAACCGATATGACGGTTCCACCAAATACCGGTATAGAAATTTTAAAAAATAAATAAATAATGCCTGGAACAGAGTCCTCGGTAATAAAATTGAGTGAGACGCCCCTGTCTCTCGGCATTGAATTTGACATCAGTTATCCCATCCATGGTGGACCCCTGGACTTAAGGTATGGAAGAGGCAGGTATGCCACTCTGAGTGCATCTGGCACAAATGTGTCTATAGTAAATAACAAAAAAAGTGGGCCTTAGCAAATATCAATTTGAATTACTTTCCACTAAAAAGAAATTCATCTCTGATAAGATGAGATCTGATGAGTATCATCCAAAGCAATTGTTTAAAATTGTTACCCTATTGTCAAACTAACCTTCTATGTTAATTCCCAAGCACTCTCATTGCTCAGAAAGCTCCTTTCCATCCTTTATCTCCAATAAAGTTGATTCAATATGTAAGGGCTTTGCAGCCTCCAATCATTCTTGTGATGCATCTTTGCCCTTGGATGCAGTCTATGCTTTTAATCTGAAAGCTGCTGCAGGTGTCAGCCTTCTTGTGAAATCCTTGCATCTAACTGCATCCAAGCTAGACCCAAGGATATGTAAATTTTTAAAAAAATCCAGATCTTGCTTTATCATGGCCTATTTCAACCATCATAAATGCTTCTCTGTCTTCAGGGATTTTCCCCGACCATCTGAAAAGATGGTGCTTGACCAGCTTAATGACTTTACCAGCAAGACAAACATCTTCCATCCCTCCCAGTCAGGCTTCCGTAAGGCACATAGCATTGAGTCTGCCTTAATTGCTCTGACCAATGATATTAGACTCCATTCAGATGCAGGTAAGGATGCACTTACTGTCTTTCTTTGCATGAGCACCACTTTTGACACCATCAATCATGTCTTGCTTATTAGTCGCCTGGAGGAGCTTGGTCTTGCTGGCAGAGTTCTGGCCTGGTTCAGTTCCTGTTTTTCAGGGCATTCTTTCCAGGAGGAATGAAATCATCATTTATCAGCACCATTTCCTTTGCCTTCTGGCATTCCTCATGATTCCATCTTATCTCTGCTTTTATTTAATCTATTTCTTGCTCCATTAGCCACTCTCATCCAAGACTGGGGTTTCTGATCATCATTTTATTCTGATGATATCCAGATCACAGCTTTACTGCATACCAAATTCACTGTTGATCTTACTAAACTGAATCAATGTCTTAACCACATGGCCTCCTGGTTTTTTAACCTATACATTGCAAGACAATCCTGCAAAGTTCAGTAATAGATCAATGATTCCTTCAGTAACTCCAGTGATACAGGGTATTCTGATTTTTCTTAAAGTCATTGTCACTATGTTAGGAGTACAACTCAACTCTCGGCTTTCTACTATAGTTCAAAAATCTTTTTTGTATTTGAAATATATCCGCTCCCTTCGCCTACTATTGGATCCACATGACCTGAAGCTGTTAACTCATGTGTCTGTCATTTCTAAACTTGATTAGTGCAATTCTCTTCTTCTTGGAATTCCAAACATCAAATTAAAATGATTACAGTTACTCCAGAATACTGGTTTAGTTTCTCTCAGATATTACTGTTACTTACTGAAGCATAGCGCACCATTGATCACACACATTCTTGGGCATTTGCATGCAGTCAAATGCAAATAGAATTCATAATAATTTTGAAAGAAATTATCATTTCTGCCAAACTAGAGCAATAGTCCCTATCTTTAATGCAGGCTGTGAACCAGCATGTATCTAAATTTGTATTGTAAAATTTACTTTAGTAGATTGTAATTGTATCACATTCTGTTTCTTTTCTGCTTATACTGTTACTTTGCTGCCACAAAATGATTCTAAAGTTTTTCCTATTTTTATGATCATTTATGCAATGTTTCAACTTGTAGGTTTAGAAGTTGATATTCAGCACAACTTAGCCAGATAAATGCAGACTTATCTGGCTCTCTGGTGGTGTTTGAATATTCGGTCATGTTCAGCAGCCACTAGCTGGATAATTATTTAGCTAATAGTTATCCATCTAAGTGATGGGAAGGATGGGGTGTTCTGGGGTGTGGCTACTTATCTGGCTAACTTAGGCCTAGATTCATCATTTTGCTATAAATACAGCAAAAATAGCACCCGTGATAAAAAAAAAAAAAGGGGGCGTGTTAGGCTATTTTTCCTGCTACCGCATCACATAGGCATTTTTTTGCAATGTGAGTTAAATTTATCACATCCGTGTTATTTTCACATCGCAAGCTGAGAAGTCCATTGCACGCTGTGCTACTGACCAAACAGGATTTTATTGCATTTTGGGGGGGAGAGAGAGAGACTCACAAAAAAGTTAACTGTTTATACCACTGTAAGAGGAGCACTAGTAGCACAGGGTGAAGTGGGTTCTTGGGGGCAGTTTTACATGCACAGTCGTACACACAGAACGGTTACCATCAGTGTGGATTTAATCTGATTTTGGAGGGATGAAAGGTACCTTGAATGCAGCTAGGTAGAGAGAGCATCACGAGATAGAGAGAGAGAGAGAGAAAGAGAGAGAGAGAAAGAGAAAGGAGAACCTTTCGGGAGATACACATATTAGTCATCTATTTACACCACAGTAGGAGGGCCAACTAGTAACTCGAGGTGATGGTTTGGTGGTGGTCTAGGGTTTGGGGGGCAATTTTACATATACAATCAGAGGTACAAACAGCACAGTACACATCAGTGACAATTTGATGTGATTTGGAATGAGGGAAGGTATCCAAAGATGAGATTTGTACAATGTACTCTTGACTTAGCTTGATAGCATCTAGGTAGAGAGTGCATCAAACTAGGTTAAGAGTACAAATTACAAATCTCATCTTTGTGTAACTTTCCTCACTCCAAATCACATTAAATCTTCACTGATGTGTTCTGTGCTGTTTGTCCCTCTGATTTAATATGTAAAACTGCCCCCAAACCCTAGACCACCACCAAAACCTTACCTTGAGTTACTAGTTGACCCTCCTACAGTGGTATAAATAGTTTACTTATATACGAGCCTTATAAAGAGTCTCTCTCTCTTTCTCATCTAACCACAGGTGAAATGAATCTAGGTCATAGTTTGAATTTTCTCAAACAGTTGTTATTATTAATTTTATTTTCTTTGTTATTACATTGATCATGAGTTATTGAATTCATAGATAAATTGCCTATTTTTCTTTAATGTTAGAATCTTCTCACATGCAACATCAATTTAACACACCTTATCAACAAGAATCAGACTGTATTTGATGATTACTATGTCATTACTTTATGCTTATAATTATTATTTCCTATTATTAATACCAGTAATCTTGAGAGATAATTTGCCAGAGATCACATTTGGAAGATCCACCACACAGAAGTGTTTCTTTAACCAATTCACACCCAAGATCATATCATCCCACAGTTCAAAATTATGGATGAGGCCAAAATGTTGAGTGTCTGTAATGATAAGAGGAACCTTTCCCTACAAAGCTCTGTGAAAATTATGCCCTTGGAAGGCTTGTAATTGGAATTGTTTAACTGGAGGGCCATCTAGTGGTTTATTATGAATCAGTGTGATTACTATGCCAGTGTCTATTAAAGCACTGGCTTCTTTATTGCCTTGCCTGAGAGCTATACTGGGTCAACCACCTGGATCCCATTGCAGTGTGCACATTTGGGTCCAGAATGATCTCCACACTAATAATTCCATTCAGTAATCCTGCTATAATCTCATTAATCAAGAAAATGCCTGGGCAAAAAAAGTATATTTTACTAATTTTTTGAAAAATAAGTATTCATCCCTGGTAGAACAACCTACAGAATTCCATAATTTCAGGGCTGTGGGAGAAAAATCCCTATTTCTTGTTGAAACCAATTTTATAGCAAAATTTCACCTGAAGATCATAATTGCCGACTGGGAGAATATCGACGGACACTGTCCGTTGGACACTGAGGTGCTTGATCATGTCAGATCTTAAAACCAAGGAACCAATTTTAAATTTGCTCCTAAATTCTATATGGAACCAATGCAGTGAACTCAGTGATGGAGAAATATGATCCCATGGCCACAACAACAAATGGGCAAAGGTTTTCTGAATCAATTGCAATTTTACTAGAACTTTCTTTGAATGCCCAATTGAGAATGAATTACATTACCTAACTTGTCAATAACAAATGATTGGATATGTGTAGTTAAATCTGGCTTCTCCAAAAAAATGACTGGACATTGAAACAGACTGAGGTCAGTTTGCTGCAACATTTGTTTTGAGCTCTATTGCCAAATGATTTTGCCAGGACTATTAAACCCTGTGTTTGTTTCAGTGGGAGAGGAGTGGGGAGGGAGAAATTTGTTGCAACCTTTATTGTGAAGGACCTCTGCAGCATCTGTTAAAACTGACTTTGTTCCAGCAGGGGAGGAGGGGGGGAGAGAGAGAGAGCAGTTTTGTTGCAGCATTTGTTTTGGAGAATAACTGTCAAGGTATTTTTCTTCCCAGGAACTATTAAACTTTGGGTTTATTTTGGTGGAAGGAAAGAGAAAGCTGACACAGCGTGGGTTTGCATGCATTGCCAAGGACATTTAACAAGGATGGTTAAACCCTGAATTTCAAGTGGCAAGGCTGGTTGCTTTCTACCCTCGAGACTGTGGCACACTAGGTGGTTGCCTAGAGCACCATGATCCCGGGGGCAACATAAAGCCTGGGCCAACACTAATTGGGCTGGCAGCCAACTTGCTGGCCCCTGCAACTGGCCCAAGATGAGAAGAGGCACCTATGTAGCACTGGGGTACAAACTGATGGGCCACTCAAGCACATATCTCTGCCATTCCCCCAACCGTGAGGATGCACCGGTGTCATACCTAGGAGCTTGGAGGTCCTCGAGTCAGCAGATGCAGCAGAGAAGTGCATGCTACCTGCTGTGCGCTCATTTGGGGATGTCAGGAACAGGAGCAGAGCAGCACAGAAATGAGATAGAGACCCAAGCCACCAAAACCAAGAGTGCGAGAGGACAGGCTTCTTGCAGGCAGTTCAGCAGCTTCTCTCCTCGCACTATCTGGGGCCATCAGTCAAATGCTGGACTGCAACTGCCTCTGCCTCCTTTCTATGACTGCCAATGTGGCAGCATGTATGTGTGTGCGCGTGTCTATGTATGTTGCATTCAACGGTTCGCAAACTGCCACTGCAAACCATCACACTCACCTCCTCAGCCAGACCTCCTGTCTCCACTCCCAATGAGTTGCCTGATGCTGTGCTCTGATGTGGCAGAAAGCCGCCAGCCTCACATGTGGCAGGACACTGCTGGCCCCATCTTGACACATCTCCCTCCCTAGACACATGTACCCAGTGTTCCTCATTTAAAAGACCAATGGCAGGAAACCCCTGACAGCGCCAGATGATGACATCACTCCTTCAGGCCTATGTAAGGCCAACGCTGACACACTCTTCTGCCTCAGAAACAGGTCCACTACTTTGCAGTAGATCATGTTGCTTCTTGTCTCAGCCTTGTCTTCAGACCTCATCTTGGTGTTGTCTTCAGTCCTTGTTCCAGCCTTGTCCTTGGTCTTGTCAAGTTTATCTTTGTTCTTCATTAGTGAGTCTCTTGTTTGGTTCCCATTGTGCTTGTTCTTGCCTTCCTGATCTGCCTATCCATCAACTGTCTTCTTCCATGGATGAATACCTGGTACTGACCTCAACCTGTACACTGCATATGCCTGACTGCTGCCTGCCTCGAACACTGCCTTGACCACTGGTTGAATATTGGAAATGATTGACCACTACCTGCCTCGACCACTACCTACACACCAGATAGGCTTGACCACTGCCTGCCTCAACCACTGCCTGCACACTGGATACACTTGACTGCTGCCTGCCTTAACCACTGCCTGTCTAGACTCTCATGGACCATCCTTCTACCATCAGCAGAGACCCAACTAAGTCCTGCCAGCCCCAGTACCCAATGGCTCAACCTGAGAGGAACAACGGCTTGTATAGGTGAAGGTCCCCTCAGGTCTCTGCTTTGCCATGGGTCCACCTGCTGACAGCAGGAACCTGCAGGGCTCCTCCCTGCAAGTAGCACCAATCCTACCTCAGTCCAAAGGTCCACAGATGCAACAGCATGTATATGTGAGCGAGAGAGAGAGAGCATATGTGTGTGCATGTGAGAGCACATGTTTATGTGAGAGAAGGTATGTGGGAGGAGAAATAGAAAGCATATGTATTTGAGAGAGTATTTGGGAGAGAGAGAGAGCATATGTGAGTGTGTATGGGTGAGAGAGAGTATGTAGGAGAGAGAAAAATCATATTTGTGTATAAGCATGTGTGAGTAAGCAAGTGTGTATGTGTTAGGGAGAGTGTGTGTATGTGTGTGAGACAGAGAGAAAAGAGAGGAGAAGGTTTATGCAGAACCTTCCACCATCACCCCACTAATTTACAATAACCTCAGGGTGACTGGAAAACAAAAGTTCCCAGGTATGCAAACCATGCGATTTAAAAAAAAAATTCTTGTAATCCTGGGTGGGACAAATCCTTTACTTGGCACCCAGGGGTAGGGATGTGCAGAGCAAAATTTTATGTTCATATTTTTTATGTCCGAAAGGGGGTCCCACTTGCGGCCAATATGGACATAAAAAAAATCCAATGAGTTGGGTATATGTACATATGTGCAAAAAAAAAATTAAACCCCCTCACCCTCCTTAATCCCCCCCCCCCAGACTTACCACAACTCCCTGGTGATCGAGCGAGGAGTGAGGACGTCATTTCTGCAATCCTTGGCGAGAAGCATGTGACGTTGGTGGCACGTCGAGTGACGCGGCGTCACGTGATTCCCGGCTCGTTCGCGCCGGACGGCTCGTTCGGCCCAAAAAAAACTTTTGGCCAGCTTGGGGGGGCCTCCTGACCCCCCCAAGCTGGCCAAAAGTTCTTTTTGGGCCGAACGAGCCGTCCGGCGCGAACGAACCGGGAATCACGTGGCGCCGCGTCACTCAGACGCGACGTCACGTGATTCCCGGCAAGTTCGCGCCGGACGGCTCGTTCGGCCCAAAAAGAACTTTTGGCCAGCTTGGGGGGGCCTCCTGACCCCCTCAAGCTGGCCAAAAGTTCTTTTTGGGCCGAACGAGCCGTCCGGCGCGAACTTGCCGGGAATCACGTGACGTCAGCGTCACGTGATTCCCGGCTTGTTCGCGCCGAGCGAACTTGCCGGGAATCACGTGACGTCGCGTCTGAGTGACGCGGCGCCACGTGATTCCCGGCTCGTTTGCGCCGGACGGCTCGTTCGGCCCAAAAAGAACTTTTGGCCAGCTTGGGGGGGTCAGGAGGCCCCCCCAAGCTGGCCAAAAGTTCTTTTTGGGCCGAACGAGCCGTCCGGCGCGAACGAGCCGGGAATCACGTGACGCCGGCGTCACTCGACGTGCCGCCGACGTCACATGCTTCTCGCCAAGGATTGCAGAAATGGCGTCCTCACTCCTCGCTCCATCACCAGGGAGTTGTGGTAAGTCGGGGGGGGGGGATTAAGGAGGGTGAGGAGGTTTATATTTTTATTTTGGCTCAACAATCGCGATTTCCCACATATCGAACATATCTATGTTCGATATGTGGGAAATCCGATCGTTTATGTCGAATCAATTTTTTAAGTAAAAAAAAAATATGAGTTGCGTTTTACTAATGCGGTCAATCCGAATGCACACCCCTACCCAGGGGCACATAGAAAGACTGACCCTTTCTGCATCATTGCTTTCAGTCTCTATTCAGTGCCTTCTCCCTACTGGATAGCTTTCATCTGACTCCCAAAGTTCCAATATATGGGGATAAAAGAGAGCTCAGTTTCCATCCTTATTTCAAAGCATCAATAATTATACAATCTCAGCATCCAATTAACACACAGCAGAAGAATTGTGGTTTACAACTTCTTTGCTGATAATTTGGTTAGATGATTAAATAATATTTACACTTCTCTCATTTGATTGATTAGCAGCAATAAAAGAAATAAGACAGATAGAATAAACTTGTGACTCAATTTTTTCTAGTAAAGTCTCTACTTCTAGTGGAAGCATAGGGGTAGATTTTCAAAAGCCTACGCGCATAAATCCATTGGATTTATGTGCATAGGTGGGGTTAGTTTTTTTTTAGAAAGGCCCAGCAACGTGCGTAAAGCCCTGGGACATGCGTATGTCCTGGGGCTTCGAAAAGGGGGCGGGGAGGGAGTGGGGCGGGGCGGTCCGGGGGGCAGGGTCAGAGGCTCCCTGCACAGTGGCCATTTGCTGCTGTGCTGGGGGATCGCGTGCCGGCAGGCTGCTGGCGTGCGCAACTGGTAGGACAAAGGTCCGGGAGGGTCTAGATTAGGGCTGGGGGGAGGGTTAGCGGAAGGGGAAGGGATGTTAGGTTAGGGAGTTGGGAAGTTCCCTCCCAGGCCGCTCTGAAATCAGAGCAGTCTGGGATGGACTGGGGAAAGGCTGTGGGCGTCGGCGCACAAGTTGCACAATTGTGCACCCCCTTGCACGCGCCGACCCTTGATTTTATAACATGCGCGAGGACCTGCGGGGAATCACGTGACGCCGCGTCACTCCGACGTGACGCCGACGTCACGTGCTCCTTGCAAAGGAGTTCAGGAATGGCGTCCTGACCCCGCTGGACCACCAGGGAGTTTTGGTAAGTCTGGGGGGGGGTGGGATTAAGGCGGGTGAGGGGTTTAAATTTTTATTTGCACGTATGGACATAGACTCAACTTATGGAATTCTCCATATGTCCATATTGACCGCAAATGGGACCCCCTTTCGACTTATGGACTTATGAACTTAAACTTTTGGTCTGCACATCCCTAGCGGGCATGTTATAAAATTGGGCATACATATGTGTGCGCCGGGTAGCACGCGCACATGTACGCCCACACATATGTTTTAAAATTTACCCCTAATTGTGCATTGAATGAAAATGATTTTTTCTCCAATTGTTTTAAATGTGGTCCTTGCTATCCTAAAGGAGTATTCTCTAGTCTATGTGAGGTCCATAGTCAGACAAAGTCTGGCTAACTTTAGAGGTATATTCAATAGTGCAGCCACACTATATAGCCAGTTGGCTATCTATAGCCGGCTAACTTTAGGACAGGTCTTTAGTTAACAAGCTAATTCTGAATAACTTAGCCAGCTAACGCAATTCTTCCCAGTTATGCCCCCAGAACGCCCCTAGCTTAGCTGGCTAAATTCTCACCAACTATCTTATTAGCCAGCTAGAATTTAGACAGATATGTACCCAAATATTCATTTAGATGGCTAATTTCTGAGTTTGAGCTAATAGGAAGTGGAGATGATGAGCAGTGTACGTTAGTGGTAATTAACCAATAGAAATGGTACAGTGCTGAAGTTTCTGAGTTAGCCAGATAAACATTTTTGAATATTGACCTCACTATTTTTTGAAAGAGTAAATAACCAATTTCCATTTACCAATTCTATTCCACTTATGGTTTTATAGACCTCTTATTAGAGATGTGCAAAGCCCGAACCTTTCGGTTTGGGCTTCATTTTCGGCCCACCACAGTAAATTTCATATTTCCCACGGTTCGGGCCTTTTAAATTTGGGGGGACCTGAATTTCGGATTAGTGCGCACTAATAGGGTTAGTGCGCACTAAACCCAAAAACGAATTTTTCCCGTAATTTCAGGAAAAACTCATTCGGGTTTCGGGCTCCCCAAACCAGGATGAATTGAAATTGCCTAATTCGTCCTAGATGAATGCACATCCCTACCGCTTATCATTTTCCCCCTCAGCCATCTTGACTCCAAGCTGAACAATCCTAACTTCTTTAGTCTTTCTTCATAGAGGAGCCATTACATCCCATTTATCATTTTGGTCACCTCCAATGCAACTATATCTTATCTGAGATGCAGTGACTAGAACTGCACATAGTACTCTAGGTGTGGCCTCAACATGGAGTGATACAGAGGCATTATGACATTTGGCATTTTATTCTCCATTCCTTTCCTAATAATTACTAACATTCTCTTTGCTTTTTTGATTGCCACTCCAAACTGAACAAAGGATAACAAAATATTATCCACGATGATGCCCAGGTCCTTTTCCTGGGCAGTAACTCCGAATATGGAATCTAACATTGTGTATCTACAGTGTAGGTTACTTTTCCCCATGTGAGCATTAAATTTAATTTGCTGTTTAAATGACTAGTCTTCCAGTCTCACTAGATCCTCCTGTAATTTTTCACAATTTGCTTGTGATTTAACAACTTGGAATAATTTTGTGTCATCTGAAAATTTGACCACTTCACTCCTTGTTCCCCTTTCTAGATCATTTGCAAATTTATTATAAAGCACCAGCCCCAGTACAGATTCCTGAGGCATTCCAAAGTTTACCCTTCTTCACCGAGAAAACTGACTATTTAGTCCTATTCTCTGTTTCCTATCTTTTAACCAGTTTGCAATCCACAATAGGACATTTCCTCCCATCCTATGACTTTGTAATTTTCTCAGGAGTCTCTCATGGGACACTTTGTCAAATGTCTTCTGAACATCCAAATATACTGCATCCACTGGCTCACCATTATTCACGTTTTTAACCCCCTTCAAAAAAATATAGCAGATAGGGGAAGCAAGATCTCCCTTGTGTAAATCCATGCTGGATATGTTCGATTAAACCGTGTTTTTCTACACGTTCTATGGTTTTCTTCTTTCTGGGTAGACAACCCAGAGACCTGTTGGATTTGGTTAAGTAAAAATGTGAGGGAGAGGCTGTGGCATTGCTTATAAGTAGTAGGACCGGTCACCCCCCACCTCTACTCAGATCCTCTCCCATTCCCCCGAAACTTATAATTCCCTGCCAGGAGCAAGATACAGCTTCTGACAGGAGATGTGCTGGAAGCATAAGTTACCCCTAGTTTAGGCTTCAGCACTGATGCTCTAATGATACTACTCTCTCTACTAAGCATCTCAGGTGCCGCAGGAGTGGGTGTCAATAGTGCTGTTACTTATGGTCTGCCCACCCTGTAGCACATGAAGAAGAAAGGAAGAAGAGAAAGACACATAAAAGTGGTTGTCCAAGCAACTGTTTATCACTCAAGAATGATCAAACATTGGACCAAGCCAATAACAAAAATGAAAATATAGCAGTTCTTTATCACAGTGGACAAGATTCCATGGGGAGAGCCCTGTTCTCTGTGCAAGAAACTTATTATGACCACTTGGTTGCCCAGAGCTTTCAGGAGGAAGAACCAAGAATTCAAAAGACAATTAAACACTAAATTGTCCCACTCATGCATTACCCAAAATTTAAAGTTATTGTACTCTCTAGAAAAAACAGACAAAACAAATAATGCAACTGTTGCGTGTCCCGTCCACGCTAGGCCCGCGCCCGGACCTGCTCACCTTGCTGCTGCGCTGTCGGGCCCCGGGCCATCCTCTCACGTTGCCGCTGCCAGCACCTCCCGTCCGCGGCGCTCCGAGGTGGTGTCTCCCAGGCCCTCCACATTGGGCCTAGCTCCACACCGGAGCGCGGCATCCTCTCCGCCCCAAGCCCCACCCCTAGGTGCGTGCGTGGGGACCACCCGGCCCTTTAAAGGGCCAAGGGCGGGAACCAGCTCCGCGGCGCAGCCCAATGACATCACTTAGACTCCTTATAAAAGTGAGGCCCTGCTCTCCAGGACCTCGCCTTGGCAATCGGGTCGACACAGTGGTGTTCTTAGTTTGCCTAACTCCGTGTTCCAGCGTCTCCTTGTTCCAGAGTCTCCTTGTGTTCCTGCATCATTTCCCAGGTAGTACCTCTTTGGACTGATCTCTGGTACTGAACTCTGCCTGCCTGGCCATTCTCGTCTGCTGCCTGGAACTGACCCTCGCTTGCCTTGCCTATGCTCGGGCTGACCTTGGTATTGACCCCTGCTTTGGCTGACCACTTCTGGACTGGTACTCAGGCTCTGACCCTTGCGCTTCACTCAGACACTCTCTTCTGGCCTACTGTGACTACCAGACCAACCTGCTGGGAATCCACCCATGGCTTCCACCTGACTAGACCTGCAGGCACTGCCTGCCTTGCCCGGAGAACCTTCCTGGTGACCTCCCTGAGGTATCCGGAGCTTCCAGTTCGGGTCTGGTCCATCCTCTCTGCATCAGCCGCGCACCCTTGCTCATAGTGGGCACACCCCTCTGCTACCTCTCCGGGAGACCACCAGAGGCCCACCTAAGTCCAGGCGGTCCGGGTACCCAAGGCTCAACCTGTGGAAACCCCGGACTGTTATTGGCGAAGCTCCAGCTAGCCTCTGTCTCCTCATGTGCTCCGCCTCCTGGTGGCAGGCGCTCTCTGGGTCCGACCAGAGGGCCGTACCAATCCTGCACCAGGCCAATGGTTCACCTCCAGCGCAACAGCAACCACTCCAATGATCAGTCTTAAGCATACATTCACATTCGATGTCCTTGAATTACTACTCTGAGAAACTTAATATTCCACCTGTCTCTAACAGGGGAATCTTCCCAGGGGTTTTCTCCCTAAGGTTCATGACACTAATATTGTATTTATTTATTTATTTATTTACAGGTCGATACAGTAACGTGCAGTTGAAGATTTCCCGTCTGTAACGTGCTGGGAGCGCACAATACAGACGAGTAAGGCCATCCAGCGATACAGTCTCCAGTTTCACGCGTCCTTAGCGCTTCCTAAAATAGACACAAAACCCTTTCCGCACCCAGCATGTAAATGAACGAAAAAGCTGTATAATGAAGGAATTAGCTATTCCCCTCCGATACTGTAACAGGCGCTGATATTATCTCCTTAGGAACGCGCTGTTTTGCCGCGGCCTTAACGTGTTAGTTTACCGCTTCCCCCTAGTAGGAGTTAGGACTGTGAGTCTTGTAGCAAACCCATCGACACCACTTAAAATACTGAAACACAATAAAACACAATAAAAAAAAAAGCGATACAGAGATGATCGAGAAAATGTAATGCTGTGGGACACATAAAAACCTGTCAGAAAAAAAAATAAAAATTTTTAAATACCTGTCGGAGGGCCGTGTGGGTCCAGGCAGTGGTGGCGGGAGCCGGGGAGCGAGTGGTCGCGTGTAAAATCTAGACCGCGGGCGGGTGGGCGCCTGTTCCAAGCGGCGGCGGGGGTGGTTGGACGCGCGATAGTCTCAGACGGGCGGCGGGATCCGGGCAGAGGGAGCCAGCAGCAAAAACGGCCTCGGGCTCCCTCTGCCTGGATGAATGCACGGCAGTGAAGGAATGGCCGTGCGATTTCAGCGCTCAAGGCAGTCACGTGACTGCCTTGAGCACTGAAATCGCACGGCCATTCATCCAGGCAGAGGGAGCCTCTGTCTGGATGAATGCACGGCAGTGAAGGAATGGCCGTGCGATTTCAGCGCTCAAGGCAGTCACATGCTGTGACTGCCTTGAGCTCTGAAATCGCACGGAGAGGAGAGGGGAGAAGGGACGGAGGGAAGAATCGCAGGGAAAGGAGAATCGCACGGAGAGGAGGGGGGGGAGGATCGCACGGAGGGGGGGGGGGAGGATCGCACGGAGAGGAGAATCGCACGGAGAGGAGGGGAGGGGAGGATCGCACGGAGGAGAATCGCACGGAGAGGAGAAGGGAGAAGGGACTACCGTAGCAGGCCCGAGCCTTGCTACTTTTTCGGTTTTTTTGGGGTTTTTTTTGCTTCGGGAGGAGGGGACCGGATGGGCTGCACCGGAGACCGGACGGGCTGGACCGGAGACCGGACGGGGCCAGGGCAGGTAAGCGGGGGCTGGGGGAAGTTTGCTGAGCATCGGGGAACATCTGGTACCTGTCATTTCAAATGTCATTTGAAATGACATTTGAAATAACAGATACCAACGCGGCCGTGAAGCGTTAGGCCCGCGAACCCAGGATACTGTATAGGCGCTCTATACAGTAAAATGGGTTGCGCGGTCCTAACGCTTGCCTAAGGCTTCGCAGCCGCGGCATGCATTTGCATGCAATTAGAAGAGAGTATCGGGCGCTAAGTGAAGAGAACTGTGCGTGCGGGGAGGAAGGGTGCGCCTGACACTGCCGCACTGTTTCTACCGCGGCCTTACTGTATCGAGCTGTTAGGATTTTATATACCATCGCTCCAACAGAAGATCACAGTGGTTTACAAAATCATCATTCCTATTCTTGGTTAGCATTTATTCGGCACTGCAGCAAATTCATATTCTAGTTCATATTCATACATTTTCTAGGTCAACACTACAGTAAATACAAATACTAATTCTATCATTTCACTTTACATTGTTCAGTACTTATTGTTCACTCTGCTAACATTATCTCTGGGTTACCGGCATAATGGTATTTTTATGCTAAATCATATGCATTTCTAAAGAGCCATGTTTTCAGTTCACATTTGAAACTCTTTCTTTCTGGTATCAGATGAAATGATTCTGGAAGAGAGTTCCGCAGCTTGGGGCCTGCTATGGAAAACATTTGTTCTCTTATTTGTTGTAGGCACCTTCAGAAGTCCTTTGTTTTGCAATCTTAGGGGGTCTCTGCAGCGTGTATGCTTGAAAGGTCACTCCAGTCAAGCATGGGTTAATGTTGTTGATGATATTAAAAATTAGAGTTAATACTTTATAATGAATTCTGGATTGTACCGGAAGCCAGTGCAGTGCTCCCAGCGAAGGGGTGATGTCATCAAATTTCCTTGTCCTTAGTAAGAGTCTATCAGAGGTGTTTTGTAATAACTGTAGTGGTTTTAATAGTCCTGGGGGTAGGCCTAGTAAAAGTGAGTTGCAGTAATCTGAGTTTGAGAATATTAGTATTTGTAAAACAGTTCAGAAGTCCTGAATTGTTAGCAATGGTTTCAGCCAATGTAATATTCTCAGCTTGGAGTATCCTGTTTTAATTAATTTGCTTATAAGCTTTTTCATTGTGAAGTTCTCATGGAGCTGTATTCCTAAGTTCCATACTTGATCTGAAGGAGTGATGTTAAAGATTCCTAGGACAAGAGTTGGTGGTTTGATTATCGTGGTATTTATCCGTAACAGCACAATTTCTATTTTTTAGAATTTAGTGTTAGTTTCAATTGAGAAAGTTTATGTTGTATTGCCTTCATGTATGTTGACAGTCAACACAGTTTTTTCAAATGTTTTGTCGAAGGGGATGTAAGAACATAAGAACATAAGAACATAAGAAATTGCCATGCTGGGTCAGACCAAGGGTCCATCAAGCCCAGCATCCTGTTTCCAACAGAGGCCAAACCAGGCCACAAGAACCTGGCAATTACCCAAACACTAAGAAGATCCCATGCTACTGATGTAATTAATAGCAGTGGCTATTCCCTAACTAAACTTGATTAATAGCTGTTAATGGACTTCTCCTCCAAGAACTTATCCAAACCTTTTATGAACCCAGCTACACAAACTGCACTAACCACATCCTCTGGCAACAAATTCCAGAGCTTAATTGCGCATTGAGTGAAAAACAATTTTTTTCTGATTAGTCTTAAATGTGCTACTTGCTAACTTCATAGAATGCCCCCTAGTCCTTCTATTATTCGAAAGTGTAAATAACCGATTCACATCTACTCGTTCAAGACCTCTCATGATCTTAAAGACCTCTATCATATCCCCCCTCAGCCATCTCTTCTCCAAGCTAAACAGCCCTAACCTCTTCAGCCTTCCCTCATAGGGGAGCTGTTCCATCCCCTTTATCATTTTGGTTGCCCTTCTCTGTACCTTCTCCATCGCAACTATATCTTTTTTGAGATGCGGCGACCAGAATTGTACACAGAATTCAAGGTGCGGTCTCACCATGGAGCGATACAGAGGCATTATGACATTTTCCGCTTTATTAACCATTCCCTTCCTAATAATTCCTAACGTTCTGATTGTTTTTTTGACTGCTGCAGCACACTGAGCTGACAATTTTAAAGTATTATCCACTATGATGCCTAGATCTTTTTCTTGGGTGGTAGCTCCTAATATGGAACCTAATATCGTGTAACTATAGCAAGGGTTATTTTTCCCTATATGCAACAGCTTGCACTTGTACACATTAAATTTCATCTGCCATTTGGATGCCCATTCTTCCAGTCTTGCAAAGTCTGTTATGCCTCAGCTCCTGAGGAAGGGAGGAGTTAGCAATCTGTTATGTTTCGGCTCCTGAGGAAGGGAGGAGTTAGCAAACTGTTATAATCTACTCCTCAAGAAGGGAGGAGTTAGCAAAATATAATGAATCTGCTCCTGTGGAAGGAGAGGTTAGCAATCTGATATGCTCAGCTCCTGTAGACAGAGTAGTAAACAATCTGTTAGGGTTTAGACTGCAGAGTAGCAATGTGTTATGAATCTGTTGCTGAAGACTCCTGATGGAGAAGGAGTAGCAATCTGTTACCAGCGGAGTGCTAGGAGAGGGCACTCAGCTGTAGAGGAATGTAGATTGGTGGATCCTTGGGCCGATGACAGATGACTGCACCCCCAGGAGGATATCCTGAGAGGGACCACCGGCTAGCTTGAGTACGGAGACAGACACAGATAATTCTTTTATTAGACAGGTTAGTAGAACCACCAGAGGTGGCAGTAGTGAGCTGATTTGCCCGGCAGGGCCGAAGTCCCTTAGGTACTAGAACAGCGATCCCAGGGTTGAGCTGTAGAGAAACTATAGATAGTGAGTAGACAGGCTAGGCTGTGTTCATAGCCAGAACTGGATGACAAAACTCACATAAGATCTTTAGGAAACTCAGTAGCTGGAAAGGGTTAGGCCCTCAAGGAGCGAGTACCTGGTTCCAGGGAAAGCTCTGAAAGAGTGATGGTAACTCACAAATGTCTGTATCTGCGATAGCTTCTAGGCAGTAGAGAATCTTCAGAGTGTTCAGGAACATGGGCCCTCGAGGAGCGAGTATTGATTCCTATCTGCAATCTAAAATAAAGAAAAGAGAGCGAGGCCCCCGAAGAGCGGGTACCTCTGGTAAGTCCGAGGAGGCAGAGTAGCTTGGGAGTAAAGTCGAAGCAATTCCCCTTTGCTAACTCGATTTGTTAGCGAATACTGAGACCTTTTATATTGAAAGCAGATGATGTCATCTCAGGGGACACCCCTGAGGTTTGCGCCCTTGCTGGTACATCAATCGGAGCGCGCGCGTGCGCCCTATGTCATCAGGAACATGGCGGATCCACAGTGTCGTGCCGGTCCGGGGACGCCAGAGGGAGACTGCAAGAAGATGCCGCGGCAGCTAACCGTCCATAAGATCCAGAAGGAGTCACCACAGAGGTAAAGAGGGCGGAGTGAGGGCGACGGACGCAACAAAGTCCTCCTGTAATGTATCACAATCCACTTGTAATTTAACTACTCTGAATATGTTTGTATCATCCGCTAGTTTGATAACCTCACTCGTTGTATTCCTTTTCAGATCATTTATATATATATTGAAAAGCACCGGTCCAAGTACAGATCCCTGAGGCACTCCATTGTTTACCCTTTTCCACTGAGAAAATTGACCATTTAATCCTACTCTCTGTTTCCTGTCTTTTAACCAGTATGTAATCCACGAAAGGACATCGCCTGCCATCCCATGACTTTTTAGTTTTCTTAGAAACCTCTCATGAGGGACTTTGTCAAACGCCTTCTGAAAATCCAAATACACTACATTTACCAGTTCACCTTTATCCACATGTTTATTAACCCCCTTCAAAAAAAATGAAGCAGATTTGTTAGGCAAGTTGTTGACTGTGCTCCATTAAACCATGTCTTTCTATATGCTCTACGATTTTGATTTTGAGAATAGTTTCCACTATTTTTCTCGGCACTGAAGTCAGGCTCACTGGTCTATAGTTTCCCGGATCGCCCCTGGAGCCCTTTTTAAATATTGGAGTTACATTGGCCACCCTCCAGTCTTCAGGTACAATGGATAATTTTAATGATAGGTTACAAATTTTAACTAATAGATCAGAAATTTCATTTTTAGTTCCTTCAGTTCCCTAGGATGCATACCATCCGGTCCAGGTGATTTGCTACTCTTTAGTTTGTCAATCTGGCCTACTATATCTTCCAGGTTCACAGTGATTTCATTCAGTTCGTCTGAGTCATCACCCCTGAAAACCATCTTCGGAACTGGTATCTCCCCAACATCCTCATTAGTAAACTTGGAAGCAAAGAATTCATTTAGTCTTTCTGCAATAGCCTTATCTTCCCTAAGAGCCCCTTTAACCCCTCGGTCATCTAATGGTCCAACCGACTCCCTCACAGGTTTCTTGCTTCGGATATATTTTAAAAAGTTTTTATTATGAGTTTTTGCCTCTATGGCCAACTTCATTTCAAATTCTCTCTTCGCCTCTTTTATCAATGTTTTACTCTTAACTTGACAATGCTTATGTTTTATCCTATTTTCTTCAGATGGATCCTTCTTCCAATTTTTGAAGGATGGTTTTTTTTTGGCTAAAATAGCCTCTTTCACCTCACCTTTTAACTATGGCGGTAGTCGTTTTGCTTCCTTCCATCTTTCTTAATGCATGGATTGCAAATGGACTGCATTAACCTTTGCATCTGCACTTTTCAGTTTTTTTCTATTTTCCTCATTTTATCAAACTTTCCCTTTTGATAGTTTAGTGTTAGAGCTGTAGAACTGAATATCATCTGCATAAAGGGAAAAGATTCCTAGGTTTGCTAGTAGTATACATAGAGACAGCAGATAAATGTTGAATAGTATAGCCGATAGTGCTGAGCCCTAGGAGACATCTATATCGATTGGGAAGGTGTTAGAAATCTGACTGCCCATTTTGACTTGCAATGTCCTATCTTCTAGAAAGGACGAGAACCATTTGTTAACATTTCCATCTATTACTATTTTTCTCAGCTGATGGCATAGCAAGGAATGGATAGATCAATTAGTACCAGGATATAACATTCATTGTTGTCAAACCCCTGTAGAACAGTCAGTTAAGGAATTGAGTAGGGTTTCTGTTGAACGATTTTTTCTAAATCCGAATTGGTTTGGGTATAGCATATTATTGTCTTCTAGGTGGCTCTCTAACTGTGATAACACTGCTTTTTCAAGAACTTTAGCGATGAAAGGCAGGTTAGATATTTTTTGATAATTATCCCATCAAGCCCAGTAACCTGTTTCCACAAGTGGCCAATCCAGGTCACAAATAGCTGGCAAGCTACCAAACAGTAAATAGATCCCATGCTGCTATCACACAATGATTGGTACATAAGAACCCTGTTTTTTAGTCCATCAAGCTAGGGCAAGAGAACACTGTAGAAATCTCATCTTTGTGAGACTTTCCTCACTCCAAATGATGTCAAATCTTCACCAACTATGAAGGCCTTCTAAATAGTCTCTCTCTCTCTCTCTCATAGCATTTTGATGAACCAAAGGTTTAATCTGTTATTTACCAAATTACATTACTAAATAAAAATTTGAAATGGACCCATATCTAACACTTCCAAAACAATCATGTACACTGAACCAGAGAGTGAATATCCCATTGCTATCTCGGTTCCAAACACCTGGCATTTCCAATGTGGACTTTTACTCTTGCAATGAGTCTTCTGCTGTTCTCTAATATTTTGTGTTTTTTTGTCTCCACACCACCACTTTCCTAACTACCCCTTTGCTCTTTCTTTTGGCACCACTTCTCATACAGTATTCACTTGTGACTGATAGAATTATTCATGCGAGCCTACTGATGATGCAAAGGCTCATTTTTCCAACTTGTTCTGATGTTTTGATGATGTAAATCAATGTTCCCTTTCCTCTGATATTCTGTGACTTACAGCCAATGAAAAATGGAACTTGAATGTAGTATTAACCCGTGTTTTACTTGCTGACACTAATTTTACGATTTAGCAACATGTGGCCCTATAATTTCATGGCCCTTACAAGTTTTCCATCTAAATGGCAAGTTTGACTATATTTATTTATTTATTTATTTATTTATTTATTTATTTTTAATTTTTATATACCGAAGTTCAGAGCAGTATGTGACCGGTGCAAGTTCAACAAAGAATTGCTTCAATACTGTTCACACAAGTGATTGATGAATTACAAGTGACAAGCCCGGATTCGGTGTGTTCACTCATATTCCTTCATCCTAGGAAATCAGCACAAGTATATAGAGCCAAGTTTCTGGCTCAACAAGCCCCTGAGGCAGCTCGGCAGAGCGAAACTCGGCCAGAGTCGGGCAAGTTCCAATAAAAGTCCATTTTTACCGATCCATCCTTTCATTCTTCTGCCATTCTGTTCCTTTCCTGTTTGTACTTTTGTTACTTTGCTGCTATGGCATGGTTCTACCAATATTCCTGTTGTTATGATCAATTATGCAATGTTTGATTACCTTGTATGTTTAGGGATTGATATTACAGGTTTATCTGGCTAAGTAGTGGTGTTTGACTATTTGGTTATCTTCACCAGCCTCTACTTAGATGGATAATTATCTGGCTAAATAGTTATCCATCTAAGTGGTGGGTGGGATGGGGGTGTTTTAGGACACGGCTACTTATCCAGATAATATAGCCAGATAAGTGGCGATTTTCAAAGTTATCTGGCTAAGGTCTGAATGAATTACACTGTGATATTGAGCCCCTCCCCCAAACAAACATTGTGGCTCTATAGAGAATTATTTTGTCTTGCAGCTAAACACTTCGAGACAAAAGAATATGGCTAGCGGCCCTTTAGGTACGATGGGGGCCCCCAAGCTCAAGGGGCCACCATCACCTTAAATGGCCAGCTGCTTTAAGAAGTTGCCTGCATAAAACCCCAATGAGGTTTATTATACATTTGGGGAAAGGGGAGGGAAAGAGAGGGGGACTCCCACTGAATCACAATGCTTTTTGGTGGGCAGGCGTGGGTACCCAGGGGAACACTATACCCCAATGAGTTCAATTTAATATTGGGGGGTGTTTGAGGGTGACCCTGAACCACAGTGCATTTTCTTGTAATCTTTTTTTGACTTTGAGGAGACGCGGGCCACCTCAAGTGGCAGCCCAGGGGTGAGCCAGGCAATCCACAACTCAACCCAATTTGCACCCATTATTACGAACTCCACTGTGAACTTATGCTATAATTTCCTTTTCTTTTCAATATACCCAGTCATCTTGGCATTGATAAGGACATTTTTCACCAACTCGTGAAATTTACAGAGTCAATTCACTGCATTATCCCATTGCAAAAGATTGAAACTCAAGTTCAACATAACATCTCCATTCAAAATGGACATATTTCTCATGCTGTGCATGATTTCTATGAAGATGCTTGAGTTTCCTTGTGGGAAGTATCGTACGGATTTGCTCCAAAATCAAATTCATCCTATTGCTGTTATGTTTATTATTCAACTTATTTTCTTTGTTTTATTGATCATGTGTTGTTGGATGCGTAGATAAATTGCCTGTCTTTCTTTAATTTTAGAATCTTTTCACATGCAACATCAGTTTCACACACCTTATCAACAAGAATCAAACTGTAATAGATTATTACTATCTTTGATTACTTTTTAATTATGATTTCCAATTACAGTTACCAGTAATTTGAGAGATAATCTGTCAGATAACACAATTAGGAAGATCCACCACAGAGCAATGTCTCTCTACCAATCCACACCAAAGATCATATCATCCCACAATTCAGATTATGGACCATTGGGCCAAAAAGTTGAGGGTCTTTGATGATAACTGGAACCTTTCCCAACAAAGCCTCATGAGAATTGTATCCTTGGAAGGCTTGTAATTGGATTTGTTTAACTGGAGGGCCATCTAGTGGTTTGTTATGAATCAGTGTGATTGCTTCACCAGTGTCTATTAAAGCACTGAATTCTTTATTGCCTTGCCTGAGAGCTACATTGAGCCAATGTGCACATTTGAATCCAGAATGTTCTCCACACAAATAATTATTTTCAATAATACTGCCTGGGCAAAAAAACCCCCACATTTTACTAATTTTCAAAAAATGCAGTTTTCATTGACATACCTGGTTAAACGATTTAGGGAATTCCATAATTTTGGGGCTGTAAGAGAAAAAAACCCTAGTTCTTGTTGAAAACCAATTTCGTAGCAAAAACAAAATAAATATGCAGCATCAACAGGGGGTGACTCAGGAGATGCTGCAACAGACCCAATAGAACAGCAGCAGTAGCCCCTGATTCAGCTCCTGAATGAGCAAGTTAGAGACACTGGACAGCTTATTGCCCAGTGGACTGACCAAGACAGAGTTCTCTTGTGACAAGTTGGACTATGGTCTTACAAGGGAGAAGGTGTTTGGAGCTGTTTAGGATGGGGAGAGAGATGACCTGGAGTCTTTCCTTAAAACTAAGTGGATATCGGAGGCTGCAGGTTGGATATAATTATAGTGGGCTGTTAAGTTGGCCCCTTATCTGACAGATAATGCTCAGGTTGCATATAGAGTACTGGACACAGAGCAGTCTTCCTACTCTGAGACAGCTAAAGTCACCATCAAGGACCAGCTAGCGCTCACAAGGGAAGCTTACCGCTAGTGTTTTAGGGCAACACAAAATGGACTGGGGAATAAGCCTTGGGCCTCAGAGATGTAAGCACCTTCCATATCAATGGTTCAAACCAGCAGGGAAATGACTGATGGAGATAATAATGATAGGGATGCTAGAGCAGTACTTAAACATCCTCCCAGCCAGGGTGAGACTCTGGGTCATGAAGTAGGTTGCCCCTAAGTCAGAACAACCATCTCCTTTACTTAGTATTTCCAGGAGGTGGAGGTCTTTATACTACCAGAAGCCAATGTGTCCCAGAGAGAGGTAAGGTGCAAACCCTCCCCAGAGGGGGTTCTAACAGACACTGTAACTTTTAGTAGCCAGCAACCGGGGACTGGTTCAGGGGGGATTGGGGCTACACCATCCCTTAGATGCTATGGAGAAATAGAATATGTCAGGACAGACTGACCACAAGCAATCTGCTTCTACACTCTGGGTAAATGGGGAGAGATACAGGAATTTTCCTCAAGGGAGAGCCCCTATTTGAAGACAGTGTGCATGAATGAGAGAGATGTAGAGACCTTTCCAGTTTCAGGCACAAATTTGTCTCTGATGTTACAATGGGAGACAAAGGGGTAAGGTCCAGGAAACAAGGGGAGAAATGAAAAAGGCTGGAACATAATGATGGTCAGGTATGTCCATGGGCACCTATGTCCTACCCTACCATCGGAGGTGCAGGTGAAGATTCAGGGACTGTGATGAATCAGCTCCCTTTTGATTTGATATTAGAAAGGGACTGAACTTGATCAGTGGGCTTTGTGTAGAGAACAGAAGCTTATGTCACAGCATGGGCATAGACTGCCCAAGAGGTGCCAGGGAAATCTAGCCTAGGAGAGGTATTTTTCATTTCTAAATAGGGGGCTGTTCTCAGCATCACGTAAGGGCAGGAAACCCTGGGCTGAAAGAAAGAAGGAGAAGAGAAAGAAGTTCCAAGTACGGCTCCAGCCAAGTATGTTAGGAAGAGATGAGGTGAAAAGGAAGTGCCCCAATTTCCAGTATGAAGAGCAGCAGTGTCTAGGATTGAAGGGAACCACTGAATAGATAAAGGAAGGCATACTTCAAGATGGAGCATGGCTTTTTGTATAGGATGAAAGGGGGCATAAGAGCATGAGAACATAAAATATTACCATACTGGGTCAGACCAAGGGTCCATCAAGCCCAGCATCCTCTTTCCAACAGTGGCCAATCCAGACTGCAAATACCTGGCAAGTACCCGGCAAGTACCCAAACACTAAGTAGATCCCATGCTTCTGATGCCAGTAATAGCAGTGGCTATTCTCTAAGGAGTTGATTTTAACACTCATGCACCGATTTTATAACATTATTAAATCTAATGGCTGCATGCACATGCGCGCCGGATTTTAAAATCTGCTGCACATGAGCGGACAGCCCACGACTCATGTGTGTGGGGGGATTTTAGCAAAATATGCAAGTTGATGCAATCGAGCCTCCCCCAGTTCCCTCCCAATCCACTCCAATTAAGGAGCGGATTGAGAGGGAACTTTCCTATCCCTAACCCTACCCTTCCTGCCTCTTCCCCTCTCCTCCCCGGCCCCCTAACCTAACCTTACCTATCCCTGATCTTTTTATTTTAATATTTACTGCTCCCCAGGAGCAGAACAGTGGCTAATGGCACTGTCCCGGCCCACCCCCCGCCCATCCCTGCCCAGACCATGCCACCCGCCCCACCTCTTTTTCAGGGCCCGGTACTTCGGTGTATAACGGGTTACACATGTAGCTGGGCCCGTTCTAAAATGTGTGCAGCGTGCACAAGGCCCAGCCATGTACGTGACCCCCTTTTTTTACGCGCATGGCCCTTTTAAAATTGGGCTGTAAGTCAACTTGATTAATAGCAGTTAACAGACTTCTCCAAGAACTTATCCAAACCTTTTTTAAAACCAGCTATACTAACTGCACTAACCACATCCTCTGGCAACAAGTTATAGAGTTTAATTGTGCGTTGAGTGAAAAAGAACTTTCTCCGATTAGTTTTAAATGTGCTACTTGCTAAATTCATGGAGTGCTCCCTAGTCCTTCTATTATCTGAAAGAGTAAAAACATATTCAAATTTACCCGTTCTAGACCTCTCATGATTTTAAACACCTCTATCATATCTCCCCTCAGCCAGCTCTTCTCCAAGCTGAACAGCCCTAACCTCTTTAGCCTTTTCTCATAGGGGAGCTGTTCCATCCCCTTTATCATTTTGGTTACTAGTATTGGTTCCTACTTCCCCTAACAAAATCCTAGCTAGGAGAGAGGGTGTAGGGAGTTTCAGCTGACAGCTAGGTCATCTTGACTATTAGATGAGACTCAGAAGATGGAACATTAGGATTAGGGTTAGAGGGTTAGGGTAAAGTTTAGGGTTAAGGCTAAGTTTAGGGCTAGGGTAAGGGTTACAGCTAGGGTTAGGGTAGGAGTAGGGTTAAGATTATGCTTAATTTTAATGTTAGGGTTAGTGCTAGTGTAAAGATTAGGGTTAGGTTAAGGCTACAGTTAAAGAGTGTGGTAGGGATTGGGATAAGGAGTATGGTTAAGGATAGGATTAGGATTAGGGTGAAGACAGGGTTAGGGTTAGGGATAAGGTTAGTGTTACAGTTAGGGCTAGGATTAGGAATAAGACAAGGATTAGAGCTAGGATTAGAGCTAGGTTTAGTGTCAGGACTAGGGGAAGGCGTACAGATAGGGCTGAATGAGGGTAAGGGTTAGTTCTAGGTTATAGTTAGAGTGAGGGTTAGGGATAGGGCTAAGGCTCAAGTTATGGGTGGAGTAGAGTTTGTTACGTGTGCCGGCCACAGCAGACCTGCAGCTCGGCCCCCTCACCTCTCTCTGACAAATCCAGAGCCTAGTCCCTCATCTCTGGCGGCGGTGGGCTGCCGGCTCCATCCTCAGACCTCCCCCGGTGCCTCAGACTCAGCTACAGACCTCCGTACTCTGCGTCGGGCCTCACCGCGTGGCCCCTCCCTAGGTGTGCACGCGTGCATCACTGATTCTTATGAAGGGCCTGTGGCGGGAACTTGGCCATGGCCCTGGATGATAACATAGAAACATAGAAATGACGGCAGAAGAAGACCAAACGGCTCATCCAGTCTGCCCAGGAAGGTTCACACTTTTTTTTTCTCATACTTATCTGTTACTCTTGGCTTTTAGTAACCTTTTGGTTCTGTTTCTCTTCCACCCCCAGCATTAATGTGGAGAGCAGTGTTGGAACTGCATCTAAGTGAAATATCTAGCTTAATTAGTTAGGGGTAGTAACCGCCACAATAAGCAAGCTACACCCATGCTTATTTGTTTACCCAGACTATATAATTCAGTCCTTGTCTGTATATAGATCCACTTTTCTTCATTCCCTCCTGCCGTTGAAGCAGAGAGCTATGCTGGAAATGCATGAAGTATCAGTCTTTCTCCCCTGCCGTTGAAGCAGAGAACTATGCTGGATATGCGTGAAGTATCAGTCTTTCTCCCCTGCCGTTGAAGCAGAGAACTATGCTGGATATGCGTGAAGTATCAGTCTTTCTCCCCTGCCATTGAAGCAGAGAGCTATGCTGGATATGCGTGAAGTATCAGTCTTTCTCCCCTGCAGTTGAAGCAGAGAGCTATGCTGGATATGCATTGAAAGTGAAGTATCAGGCTTATTTGGTTTGGGGTAGTAACCGCCGTAACAAGCAAGCTTCTCCCCACTTTTTTGTGAATGCAAATCCTTTTTTCCACATTTCCTCTTGCCGTTGAAGCTTAGAGCAATGTTCTAGTCGCATTAACCGTGTTTATGTTTATTGAATAAGGGTATTAGGCCGGGCTCGGCTCTCAATGATCGCCTTTGCAACAGGTCTCCACACTGGTCGTGTACTTGTTGCCTCCTGGTTATTCTCCTGCATTCCTGGTTCCTGTTCCTCGCAAGTTCCTGTTCCTGTTCTCCTTTGTTCCCGTGTTCCTGATTCCTAACCTTTCATCGGATTGCCTTCTCGGACACGACCTCTGCATTGCCTGACTATGCCATTGCCTCTCTCCAAGCCCGGACCTGATTCCTAACCTGATTCCTAACCTGATTCCTAACCTTTCATCGGATTGCCTTCTCGGACATGACCTCTGCATTGCCTGACTTCGCCGTTGCCTCTCTCCAAGCCCGGAACTCTGCATTGCCTGACTATGCCATTGCTTCTCTCCAAGCCCGGTCCTCTGCTTTTCCTGACTACGCCATTGACTCTCTCCAACCCCGGATCTCTGCATTGTCTGGCTACGCTACCAACTCTCAGCCTTGTCTTGCCATTGCTTCTTGATTGTTGCCAGCCCTGACTCCAACTTGCTCTATGACGCCTCTTCAGTCAAACTCCTGGACTTGGCCTATTCAGGCTTTGGCCTGTTCTTGCTCGGGTACCCCCTGTCTGACTTTAGTTCTATTGGCGCCCAGGTCTCCTGGACTCCGCCTCGTCCAGTAGGGCTAGGGTTATGATAAGGATTAGGAATGAGAGTAAGGCTAGGGTTTGGTTAGGACTAGGTTTAGGATTAGTGTAAGAGCTAATTTTAGGGTTAGGATTAAGGCTAGGGCTAGATTTAGACTTAGGGCTAGCATTAATTTTAGTGCAAAGATTAGAGTTAGGTTTAGAGTTAGGGTTAGGGTTGGGGCTAGCATTAGGATTACAGCCATGGTTAGGGTTAGGATTAGCATTAAGATTAAGGTTAGGACTAGAGATAAAGTTACGGTTAGGGTTTAAGATAGCGTTAGAGTTAGGGTTAAGTCTATGATTAGTATCAGGTCTTGGTTTAGGTTTAGTTTTAAGATTTGTGTTAGGCTTTGCACTAGGATTAAGGCTAAGATTTGTTTTTTGGCTAGGGTTAGGGGTAGGGTCAGGGGTAGGATTAGAGTTTGGGTTATGGCTAAGGTTAGGTTAGTATTAGGGTTAGGATTAAGTAAGATACGCGTGCAACCCCCAAAAATCTACCCCTGCCTCCCCCTGCGCGCGCCGAGCCTATCTTGCATACTGGCCGGGGGTGTGTCCGGGGGTGTGGTGGCGGTCCGGGGGCGGGGCCAAGTGCCTCGGCACAATGGCCTGTGCTGAGGCAGGGAGCCAGCGGCGTGTGCAAGTTACGCCTGCCACTGTGAGTACTTTGCTTGCAGACCGATTTCGGAGCGGTCTCGGAGGGAACGGAGGCAGGCTGCTTGGCTCGGCGCGCACAGGTTGCACAATTGTGCACCCCCCTGCACGTGCTGACCGTGGATTTTATAACATGCGTGCGGCAGCGCACGCATGTTATAAAATCAGGCGTAGATTTGTTCGCGCCGGGTTGAGCGAACAAATCTGCGCCCTCACGTAAGTTTAAAGATTTGCCCCTTAGAGTGTAGGAAAAAGTTTTAAAAAATGAGAGAGAAGAATTTTAACATTGGCAAACGGATTTTTGTTACCTTCACTGTTTCACGTGAGTGAGAGACAAAGGCACTGCTTTCTGTCTGTTCACTGGGACAGGGCAGAGGAGACAGAAGCAGTGAACAGCAGTGCACTGCTTATCTGCAGAGAAAAACAGATTGCAGTGAACCGAAGCACAGCCTTGCCAGCCTTCTCAATTTCTCCTCTCTCTCTCTCTGAAAGTTCTTTTGTGTGTGCAAAAGGTATCAGTCAGCAGTGCACACACATACATTGCATATGTGTTTGATTTTGTGTCAGAGATACATTTCTGCACACACTCCTGAGGGTTCGACAGAGTTTTGTGCCACTGGGAGGCTGCTATTTGTGTATGGCAATGCTTGCTAAGCAGTGAAGTGAACCCAGTCTGTCAACTTGATTCAGTGAGTGTGACAGACAATCAGTATTAGTGTGGTACTGGTGAATGCTACAGTGCATCAATAAAGTATATTTGTGACATCAAAAATCCCATAGCCATTTCCAATTTGATCATGCCATTGCGAGCAAAAAAAAAAGAGGAAATGGCAACAGATAGAAGAATGTCAGGAGCAGCAGATTGGGTGTTGTTGCAGAACCCAGCCCACACTGTCAGAAATAATATGGTTAGTGGGCTGCGGGCTGCAGGCTGTTCCTATGGACCACTGCACTCACCCACCCAGCCAGGCCACTCTAGCTGGCTCCTGATGCAGCTCCATGCCTCCAGTCCTCGCAGCGCGTTGCTGAGCTCCGATGCAATGAAGAGGTGCCACTGCTTCTTGCAGCAGGATGCTGCTGATATTGCCAAGCCACGCTACTCTTTAGGCACATGCGTGCCCGACCTCCCTGCATTTAAAGGGCCCATGGAGGGAAAAGCCCTAAGGCGCCTCCTGGTGACATCAGATGCTCAGGCCTATGAAAAGCCCTTGCTGTCTTTCCCTCACTGCCTCAGCAACAGGTCCCACTACTCCTGAGTAGAGCGTGTTGCCTTCAGCATTACATAAGAACTTAAGAACATGCCATACTGGATCAGACCAAGGGTCCATCAAGCCCAGCAACCTGTTTCTAACAGTGGCCAATCCAGGCTATAAGAACTTGGCAAGTACCCAAAAATTAAGTCTATCCCATGCTACTGATGCTAGTAATAGCCATGGCAATTTTCTAAGTCAACTTAATTAATAGCAGGTAATGGACTTCTCCTCCAAGAACTTATCCAATCCTTTTTTAAACCCAGCTACACTAACTGTACTAACCACATCCCTTGGCAACAAATTCCAGACTTTAATTGTACGTTGAGTGAAAAAAAACTTTCTTCAATTAGTTTTAATTGTGCCACATGCTAAATTCATGGAGTGCCCCCTAGTCCTTCTAAATACACTAACTTCTGCGTATTAGCTGCCTTACTGACTATTTAAAAATAAACACTCTAACCTCTGTTTATTAGCTTCCTTAGTGACTATTTAAAAATAAACACTCTAACTTCTGTTTATTAGCTGCCTTACTGACTATTAAAATCACAAATAGACAAACACACTAAGTAATATACCCCAATAGTTTACTCCTCCCCAATAAAAAAAAAAAAAAAATTCCCAAGCAAAACTTACTGATTCCTTTCAGCCACCACCAAGGTGATGCTCTCCTCTCAGCACTCCCACTGTCTTCATTCCAACCTTGTCTTCAGTTCATTATCCCAACCTTGTCTTTTGTCCTTATCCAGTTATCTTGGTTTTTGTTCAGCTTTCTTCAGGTTGTCTTCTGTCTCCATTCCAGTCCGTCCTTGTTGCTCGCTTGTTCTTGCTCTCTCCTGCCCTGCCTATCTGTCCCTCTCCTCTTCCTTTGGATGGATATCTGGTGTTACCATTGCCTGGACCTCAGATATGACTGACCGCTGCCTACCTCTGATCATTGCCTAAACCTCACACATGATCTGACTTCCACCTGCCTATGACCCTAGCCAACCACGGGCTTACCCATCTGCCAATGGTAGAGATCCCACCTAAGTCCTGCTGGCCCCAGCACCCAAAGACTCAACCTGAGGGGAATGAGGGCTGATATAGGTGAAGGTCCTGATGGGTGTCTGCCTCGTCTGGATCTGTCTGTCAATGATGGGAACCACAAGGCTCCTCTTTGCAGGTAGTGTCAATCCTGCCTTGCTCCAAGGGTCCACAGATACAATAAGAAGTACAAGCAGTACTAATAGAAAAAAGAGAGTCCTGCTCCTGAACTTAAAAGGGATTGTTTTAGCTGCAGAAAGCCAGGAGTGGCACCCACTTAAGCCATAACAATTGGGAAAGCATGTACCACTGGCAACTTTTCCTCTTTCTCTTGATTTCTCTTGCTTTGAATCATGGCCAGAAGGTAGGTTTTACTATGAAGTTCATCCAGATTCCCAGTAAATTGGCAGCTCTACAATGACTTACACCCCTGAGGAAAGACTAACTGTCTGAAACACTGATCGACAGTGTCGGGATTTTCGTTGAAAACTGGATAGCGCACGCCAACACAACTCAGGGAAGTCTGAACTTTTCTCTGTCTAAAATTTAGCACTATTATGGCATAAAAAAGTTTAACGCTCGCATGGAAGAGGTCACATAGGTGAAGGAAAAACATTTTATTCTACTAAAAAGTTTTCACAGGAGGAGGGGGTCAGTTAATGATTATACAACCACAGAACTGTGGTGCCGAGACACCAACTAGTTTATATGAAACTTTCCCTCCACTCCTTTATACATTTTTAAGCCACTTACACACAATATCTTAATATAAGTATATATTGTACAAAGAGAAGGTGTCATAAAATTACTTACAATATTTATTAAACAAGCTTGTATAAGGTTGTATTGAAAGTCTGAATAATTTCACTTTTCAGCGATTGAGCAGCAGCTCTTGATTGATTGATTAATTATAGGTTTAATCGCTGCAGTAGTGGCATTGATTTGTTCCAGAAGGTAGGAAAGCCATCCAAGACCAGTGTTCAGGCCCAGATTTAGGCATACAGGGTCAGTGGAAGCACTGGTAGTCTAGGCAGACTAGGTGGCCACCTAGAGTGCCACTGGTCTGGGGGCAGCAACAGCTTGGCTTCTTCTTCCTGCCCAGAAGAGGAAATAGTGAGTCTGCATGAGTGAGAAGAAGGAGACACCATGCAGTCACAATCAGAAGCAACAGAAAAAACAGCATGTGCCCTAGGCTCTCGCAAGAAGAAGCAACATTGACCTAGGCCTGCACGGCGTTAAGCACCCCGAGGCCTCAAGAAAGATGAAGAGCCCCGTCTGCTGTGGGGGCTGAAGGAGGAGGCTGCTACTGGAATGGGCTTCCAGTGGGGGAGGGGGGGAGCAAGTGAGTGAGATAGAGTGTGTCTGTGAGGGTATATCTGTGTATGCGTGTGATAGAAAATGTCTTTCTGTGTGTCTATAAGACCATGTCTGTATCTGTGTGTCTGAGAGAGCATGTCTGTGTGTGTCTCTATGAGATCATGTTTTTGTGTGTGTGAGAGCATATCTGTGTGTGTCTGAAAGTGTGTCTGTGTATGAGGCATCATATCTCTGTGTGTTGTGTGTTGTAGGTAAGGAGGAGGAGAGGAAGATTTGGGCAGGAGGGATTGTCCACAAGCCCCACCACACACACACACACACACACACACACACACACACACACACACACTCAAGAAGGGGGAGGAATATTCCCATCCCCTCATTGCTATGGGTGCATATAATCTAAATCTGGTCCTGACTAGCTCCAAACTTCTAGGCTCACTGTGTTGCTCTCTCCATCTACAACAAAGATGTAACAAAGCTGTATGAAAAGGACTGCTTTGATGAGTATTGTCCCATGATAATATCAAGTCAAAATAAACAGTATAAATATGTAAAACTAATCATATGAAAAGTATGTGCAGATGAAATAGACCTGGTGTTCTTTGAAAGATAATTCTTATAAAATGAAAACTCCTTTTCTTATCGTGATCTTAACTTTTTGAAAAAATATTGCATGATTCCCTATGATGTGTAGCGGTCTTCAACATCTAGACCCCTTCAGGGCTGGACTCAAGAATGTGGCACCCTTAGGCAGAGTTCCATGATGGCGAGCTTTCAAAAGCTGGGCCGGCACATGGCTCTAAAGCAAGCAGAAGCAGGCTCCTCTCTGGCCTGGATATTTGGTACCTTCCAAATTTGGCACACTAGGCAGCAGTTGCCTGTGTTGACTACTCCTAAATCCATGCCCTCACCGTAACACTTTGAGAGATAAAGCAAACTTTATTTGATTTGATTTGCATTCCACGTTTTTAGGCACTTCAACTTTGACATGGCATCTCCTTCTCTGTGCTGGGGTGTGACCCTCTGCTGGGGTGGTAGGAAGCAGGGTTGACCCATGCTTCCATCAGTGAGAAGTCAAAATTTCCAGGTTGAAAGGAGCCAGTACAGAGAGACAGAATGAGCTAACTGGTGAATAAAAAGGGCTCTTTCGTGAGATCCACACCCTTGACAAACAACGCGTCGCTGAGAGATCTCCCTCCGTCCAGTCTCTAACTCGGGCATGACAGGTGTCTTTGTTATTGGGAAGAAATATGATTTTCTCACTGCTGGAACACATGCATGGAAATCTCTCGGGGTTATTAATCAGAAATGGGAGGATGAGACAGGTCATTTACTCCACAGCATGCAAAACTTCAGCACCAGCCTGTAGCGATTAGAGGCCTGTCACTTCTGCCTGTCTTCTCCAGCTCAGTGCCTTCCCACTGATTTCCTAGCGAATCTCCCCCTTCCCCCCCCCCCCCCACCACAAGGCACATTTGCCTCTCAGCTGCAGCATAATGGCCATTTTCTCAAGGATCCCTATTTTTTCATCCCTCAGAAAACCAATATTCTGTCGCCCAACCACACCTTTCTAGCATGATGGGAAACGTAAGTTTCCACAGCTGCTTGCTTCCACCCACCACAAAAGGTTGCCTTTACGATCTGTCCGCTCCATATACAACCCTTCTTCATATGTTTTTGTTTTTTTATTTCGGGGAGGAGGGCTCTGGTTGAAATCATGGCCAAATAGTTCATTCTGCCATAGAGGTCCGGGGACAGGACCAATTACAAAGTATTCAGCAATGGTAATCTGAAGCCAAGGGCCAGCCAATTTGTTTCAAAGGAGATGGACACGTTAGTTCTGCAGATTTATGTGCCCTCAAAGCCCCAGCACCTGTTTCAGGACTTGTAGACAGAGAAGATGACACACTAGTGACTCTAGCTGTCTTTAAATACTTCCAGCAGGGAAAGGCATCCCTACTTGCAGAAAGCAGGTTACAAATTTTGCAGTTCTTCCAGTTTTAAATTTCAGCCCAAACTGTAATCTCTTTACACTTTGCTGATCAGTTGGCCTCCCTTTGCTCACATGAGCCTTATCTAAGAGGCAGTAAGTAAAGGAACAAAGGCATCACTCTGGATGTGTTTGGGTCCTAGAAATTTTAACACATGATTTAGAGTATGTAGTAGAAGGTAAGCTGGACTGACTTGATTTCCTCTTTCAACCAAACTATCAGGCCGATTCAGTAAAGTTCGCGGGAGAGCGGGCGAATGCCCGCTTTCCCAGCGCGCGCACAGGCCATTCGCCTGTGCATGCGATGCAGTATTTAAATTAAATCCGGCAGTAGAAATGGGCAAAAGGAGGCGCTAGGGACACTAGCGCGTCCCTAGCACCTCCTTTTGGCCTGGATCGGCGGCTGTCAGTGGGTTTGACAGCCGATGCTCAATTTTGCCGGCGTCGGTTCTCGAGCCCTCTGACAGCCACGGGCTCGGAAACCGGACGCTGGCAAAATTGGTGTCTGGTTTTCGATCCGACAGCCGCCGGCTGACTTCAAATTTTTTTTTTTTACTTTTTTTACCCTTCGGGACCTCCGACTTAATATCGCCATGATATAAAGTCAGAGGGTGCACAGAAAAGCAGTTTTTACTGCTTTTCTGTGCACTTTCCCGGTGCCCAAAGAAATTAGCGCCTACCTTTGGGTAGGCGCTAATTTCTGAAAGTAAAATGTGCGGCTTGGCTGCACATTTTACTTACTGAATCGCGCGGGCATACCTAATAGGGCCATCAACATGAATTTGCTCTTGAGGGCACTATTAGGTTCAGCGGGTTGGACGCGCATTTTCCCCCCTTTACTGAATAAGGGATAAGGGAAAATGCGCGTCCAATGACAGGTTAACAGTGCGCTCCGTCGGAACGCACTGTACTGTATCGGCCTGTAAGTAATCAAGCCAGAGCTTGAATGTTAGATAGTGTATTATATTATATTAGATGCGTTTATATTTTGCAATGTCACTGGTTTACCGTTCTGTGCTAATTAAATGGCGGCTCTCAGTCTACCTGTTTATAACGGCTCTAGAGGAACCTTCTTACCACTAGAGACGAAAAAGTACAAAATATCTCTTGGTTTCTCTCCTGCTTCCTTTCTTTTAACAGCATTATTATTATTGATAAACTTCTGTAATTTTATAAACGGATCTGCTATCATTAACATCCTAATTTAAATAATTAAAAAATAAAAAAAAAATGCTTCAGAGGCTGCTTCCGTTTTCCAGTCCACAGGTCTCCAAAGGGCTACATCAGCAAGGAAGAGCAAGGGACGTTCCTGCCAGCGGTTTATCTTAACCGCGCAAGTTCCCAGATAGCTCAGATGGCTCCAGAAAACAGAAAAATGCGTAGAGAAAAGACTTGGGGCAATACGAGTTCGGGGAGGAGAAGATAACTTTGAACATCCTTAGGTAAAACATGAAAGAATATGGTCTTCAGTTTTAGGGGTAATAAAGTTTTGTCCCAAATAATGATGCAAACTTGGGGCGCATCCTCGATGCATGCAAGGAGGCATCCTGTTTTTGTTGAGAGACTCACGCGGAAAATAATACAAGGCTTACTGAGAAATCCTACAGAAAGCTGCATTTGTTTTCCTATGGAGTCGTCTTAAGGCTAAACGCTGGCTTGGTTTGTCATGTCACGGTTATTTTGCCAATTGGAAAGAAGTTCTTTAGCAAATGAGACACTTAATATCTGAAACCCGGACCTCATTTCACTTACCAGCCTTAAGAAATAGACACAAGGCCGCGAGAAATGAAAACAGGAGCAAAGAAATGATTACAACTGTTAAGTGTTTTTGGCATCGAAACGGATCCCCTTTCCAGAGCCGACCTTGTAACTCGGAGGGCCTGGTGCTATGTGAAAACAAAGAAATGAGCTGGTAATAATCCGTGAAAGACATTAACAGCTAAACCAGGAGTCACCCTGGAATCCGTTCCGCTCCCCCTATTATTTATTTTTTTTAAAGGAATTTTGTAAAAAAAATAAAAATAAAATCTAGTGACGCTCATTCATCTGTCAACAGATATTTCAGCAAGCGACCCGCCATCCCCCAGGGGCTGCCCCGCTATTGCCATCGTCTGGCAAAAGTCAATAACACGTCACTCGCCCTTCAGTAGCCTCCAACAGGTGTCTCCCGCTCCCTCCTGTCAATAGATGGGAAAGGCTCCCTCGGGCCGGGCCTATTGACAGCCCCGAGTCACTACTACTTAGTGCCCCCACTGACAGGTGGTCCCCCCCTCTCCCGCAGACAACAGGAGCTGCATTGTGTTACCCTGCCAAGGGTCGGGGGAGCCAGAATGCAAAAACAAAGCACGTCTGCTCCCATTGTAATCGAAGCTCGAGAAATCCGTATTGGGACCTCACCCTCCCCAACGCAGCAACAACAACAAAAAAATAAAAAATCAGTTAAGACAGTCAGCGATCCCTGGCCTAGCTCTCGCATTCTTTAAATGGCGATCGTGTTTAGATTTCGTTTTGAAGACATCCATCCCATCCAAAGCGCGCACACACACACACACACACAACACACCCCCCCCACACACACACACCATACCACACACACACTCCCCACACACACACCACACCTCCACACACCACACCCACAATACACACCCACACACACACACACAACCTCCCCCACACACACACCATACCACACACACACCCACACACCACACCCACAACACACACACACCACACCCCCACACCTCACCACACCTCCCACACACACACACCCCCACACACACCCCTACACCCCCACACACCACACCCACAACACACATACACACAACACACACACCACCCAAACACCACACACACCCTACACACACACACACCACAACACACACCCCACACACACACCACACACCACATACACCCCACACACAAACAAACTCACACACACACCCCACACAACTCACACCCCCCCCACACACACCCGACACCACACCCACACCACACACCCCCCCACACACACAAAACACCCCCCCCCCCACACACACACACACACACACAAAAGGACTGTCTTATTGAGAAAAATCGCACAATCTGCTTCATAAAAAAATCGCCGTGGTTTGGTGGTTTGTGTTTTTTTTTAATAGATTATATAGAGCTCGGTTTTCCCAAAGGTAAATGAAATTGTGTAGCCTCCTCTTAAGCTGCGTTTCGGGCGGACTAACAATTATACCTCAGGGCGGCATAAATGAAAGAGGGTGGACGAGCAGGCGGTTCGCGGGCGGCGCGAACACTCGGGCAGCCAGGAATTTGCTCTGAACTTTGTAATGCGGTGAAACTTCTCCCGAAGCTGCAGTTATTTCCGGTGCCTTGGGCTGGAAGAGGCTTTTTCTGCAGTCCGAGTGCTGGCCCAGTGGGTTCCTCCGCCTTACAGGGCTCCCTGCCGTAACTAAATGATGCTTAAATCTCCCCCCCCCCGTCCCCCTATTCTCCCCTCCCGCACTTACTCCCACGTGCATAAAATACAAGTGATCACACTTCTTGTGCACCTGCAGAGTGTGAATGTCTTTCCTTCCTGATTCGGTGACATTTTTTTTTTAATTGAAATCGGAGACCAAAGGGTAAACTCGGAAAAGGAAGAATAGCATCCATCCAACCAGTTCTGCATGGATGGCTCTCCTCTTCCGTTACTGTTGCTGTTCGGAAGTTTATGGCCGGTGCTGAAACGAAAGAGAGAAACGTATTCGCTTTTGGAAGTCAAATACGGAACCTACCTTTCTGTTGTTGTTGTTTTTTTTTTAATCAAATCGCACATGCCTGCCGAACAAAGGTCTTCATTTAGCACAGCCATTGTTTTTGTACGAAGCATTTCCTCTTTCCAATAAAACGGAAATTCCAGGACTCAGATAGTTGCGTTAAAACTGTAATACTTTCCGTAATTTAAAAAAAAAAAAAAAAAAAAGTCTGAGAATTCATCCTGAGCCGGTGAGTCAGAGCAGTGCAGCTCGGCCCCGCGCCCTCAGACCCATCTTTATCTTCATCTCTCTCTCTCCCCTTCCCCACCCAAAGCTCCCGGCAGCTGGCACAGCAGCCAACACACACTTACCAATGTTAAATATTGTAACGAATCAATCTCACTCTCCCCTGGCCAGAAATCGGTCTGCTCGCCTCTGTTCTCTCTCCCTCTTTCTCGCATTATCCGCCTCACCCTTTCCTTCCGCTTTGCCTCTCGCCGATTGGCACTGTGCAGTTCTCCCTGGCACAGGAGCTCTCTGACATACCTGCGCTTGATCTGGTCAGTGCCCGACTTGGCGCTGACTCCTTCCTACTGAAATAAATAGAGGAATAGCACAGCATGAACCGACTGCTGCCCTCAACTGGTCTCCGTGCCCATCTTTGGAAGGTGGGTAGTGGGGCATTGAATCAATACAACATTACATTTACACTGCAATAAATAGGTGGGCAGTAGGGTACTGAATCAATACAGCATTACATTTACACTGCAATAAATAGGTGGGCAGTAGGGCATTGAATCAATGCAACATTATATTTACACTGCAATAAATAGGTGGGCAGTAGGGCATTGAATCAATACAACATTACATTTACACTGCACTAAATAGGTGGGCAGTAGGGTACTGAATCAATACAACATTACATTTACACTGCAATAAATAGGTGGGCAGTAGGGCATTGAATCAATACAACATTACATTTACACTGCAATAAATAGGTGGGCAGTAGGGCATTGAATCAATACAACATTACATTTACACTGCAATAAATAGGTGGGCAGTAGGGCATTGAATCAATACAACATTACATTTACACTGCACTAAATAGGTGGGCAGTAGGGCACTGAATCAATACAACATTACATTTACACTGCAATAAATAGGTGGGCAGTAGGGCATTGAATCAATACAACATTACATTTACACTGCAATAAATAGGTGGGCAGTAGGGTACTGAATCAATACAACATTACATTTACACTGCAATAAATAGGTGGGCAGTAGGGCATTGAATCAATACAACATTACATTTACACTGCAATAAATAGGTGGGCAGTAGGGCATTGAATCAATACAACATTACATTTACACTGCAATAAATAGGTGGGCAGTAGGGCATTGAATCAATACAACATTACATTTACACTGCACTAAATAGGTGGGCAGTAGGGCACTGAATCAATACAACATTACATTTACACTGCAATAAATAGGTGGGCAGTAGGGCATTGAATCAATACAACATTACATTTACACTGCAATAAATAGGTGGGCAGTAGGGTACTGAATCAATACAACATTACATTTACACTGCAATAAATAGGTGGGCAGTAGGGTACTGAATCAATACAACATTACATTTACACTGCAATAAATAGCTGGGCAGTAGGGCATTGAATCAATACAACATTACATTTACACTGCAATAAATAGGTGGGCAGTAGGGCATTGAATCAATACAACATTACATTTACACTGCAATAAATAGCTGGGCAGTAGGGCACTGAATCAATACAACATTACATTTACACTGCAATAAATAGCTGGGCAGTAGGGTATTGATTCAGTACCTACTACCCACCTTCCAAAGATGGGCACGGAGACCAGATGAGAGCAGCAGTCGGTGCAGGCTGTGCTATTCCTCTTCTTTATTTCAGTATGAAGGCGTCAGCGTTGAATGGGATGTACAGGGTGAGCAGAAAGCCGTTTCAATCGGTTTATAAAGGAACTAAAAGCTGCAAACGGATCCTCAGTTGGAGGTCATGCATTATTGCATTAAAGATATCATTAAACCATTCCAGGCTGTGGTCACTCAAAGGCGGCCTGCTTCAGACCTTGCTGCACGCACTTAACCTTGACCTTAAGCAAAAGGACAAAAAAAAAGGACTCGCCGTAGCTTTATCAGTAATGTGATGACCAGAAGAAAAGCTTGCAGGAATCACTCGGGTAAATGGAAAGATCAGCTTACAGGCTCAAAAGAGCAGAGTACTTTAGTAATTTATCCTCTGCCTCCCCTTTCTCCTTCCTCCCCTCTCCATCTGCTTTCGGCGTTGAATCTGCAGCGCAGGCACATTGGGGGCAGGTTGCATTTTTTTTTTTGCCATTGTTTTCCTCCCCTACTTTCCTCAGCTGGGGAGGGAAACGGGGGAGCAGTGTGTAGGGGGTACCTGTCTCGCTCCATTAACTCGGTGATTGCTCGGCCCTTCCCCAATATATGTACAGTGAATTACAGGGGCCGGAGCTGCAAGGGGCAGCACAGCAGGATCCCATCAATCAGTTTCCTAATGGGAGTTGCAGGTCCCCCGGGGGATGCGAAAGGGGTTGGTTATATCACAAAGAACGTAATTTCTCATTCATCCAGCCATTCATCCATATAGTGTGTGTGAGTGTGTATGTTTATTTCTGCCATATCTTAGTTCTGGAGACTTTGCTTATACGGTATTCACTTTATTTTACATACAGCATTGGCATAAGAACAGACAGGGGGCGAGTGAGGAATCTGCTTAAGCCTTAATGCCTCTGATCATGCTGCGATTCTGGGTACTATTTATTTACTGCAGTCTAAATTTAATGTTTTATTGTAGTCCCCAGATTCCTTGCTATTAGAAAACTTGCAATTAAAAACGGCATCACATTACAAAAAAGATGTTTACATTAAACAACCAAATGCACATTTAACGGTTTAAAATCATTAAGAACATAAGAACATAAGAACATGCCATACTGGGTCAGACCAAAGGTCCATCAAGTAGGGATGTGAATCGTTTTAGGACGATTAAAATTATCGTCCGATAATTTTAATATCGTCTTAAACCGTTATGGAACACAATACAATAGAGATTCTAATGATTTATCATTATAAATCGTTAGAATCGTGAGCCGGCACACTAAAACCCCCTAAAACCCACCCCCGACCCTTTAAATTAAATCCCCCACCCTCCCGAACCCCCCCCAAATGACTTAAATAACCTGCGGGTCCAGCGGCGGTCCGGAACGGCAGCGGTCCGGAACGGGCTCCTGCTCCTGAATCTTGTTGTCTTCAGCCGGCGCCATTTTCCAAAATGGCGCCGAAAAATGGCGGCGGCCATAGACGAACACAATTGGACGGCAGGAGGTCCTTCCGGACCCCCGCTGGACTTTTGGCAAGTCTCATGGGGGTCAGGAGGCCCCCCACAAGCTGGCCAAAAGTTCCTGGAGGTCCAGCGGGGGTCAGGGAGCGATTTCCCGCTGCGAATCGTTTTCGTACGGAAAATGGCGCCGGCAGGAGATCGACTGCAGGAGGTTGTTCAGCGAGGCGCCGGAACCCTCGCTGAACGACCTCCTGCAGTTGATCTCCTGCCGGCGCCATTTTCCGTACGAAAACGATTCGCAGCGGGAAATCGCTCCCTGACCCCCGCTGGACCTCCAGGAACTTTTGGCCAGCTTGTGGGGGGCCTCCTGACCCCCACGAGACTTGCCAAAAGTCCAGCGGGGGTCCGGAAGGACCTCCTGCCGTCCAATCGTGTTCGTCTATGGCCGCCGCCATTTTTCGGCGCCATTTTGGAAAATGGCGCCGGCTGAAGACAACAAGATTCAGGAGCAGGAGCCCGTTCCGGACCGCTGCCGTTCCGGACCGCCGCTGGACCCGCAGGGTATTTAAGTCATTTGGGGGGGGGGGTTGGGGGGGGTGGGGGATTTAATTTAAAGGGTCGGGGGTGGGTTTTTAGGGGGTTTTAATGTGCCGGTTTTGCGATTTTTCGATTTTTCACGATTTTTCACGATATTTTACCCCCCCAAACGGCAACAATACGATTCCCTCCCCCTCCCAGCCGAAATCGATCGTTAAGACGATCGAGGACACGATTCACATCCCTACCATCAAGCCCAGCATCCTGTTTCCAACAGGGGCCAATCCCGGCCATAAGAACCTAGCAAGTTCCCAAAAACTAAGTCTATTCCACGTTACCGTTGCTAGTAATAGCAGTGGCTATTTTCTAAGTCAACTTAATTAATAGCAGTAATGGACTTCTCCACCAAGAACTTATCCAGTCCCTTTTTTAAACACAGCTACACTAACTGCACTAACCACATCCTCTGGCAACAAATTCCAGAGTTTAATTGTGCGTTGAGTAAAAAAGAACTTTCTCCGATTGATTTTAAATGTGCCACATGCTAACTTCATGGGGTGCCCCCTAGTCTTTCTATTATCTGAAAGACTAAATAACCAATTCACATCTACCCGTTCCAGACCTCTCATGATTTTAAACACCTCTATCATATCCCCCCTCAGCCGTCTCTTCTCCAAGCTGAAAAGTCCTAACCTCTTTAGTCTTTCCTCATAGGGGAGCTGTTCCATTCCCCTTATTATTTTGATAGCCCTTCTCTGTACCTTCTCCATCGCAATTATATCTTTTTTGAGATGCGGCGACCAGAATTGTACACAGTATTCAAGGTGTGGTCTCACCATGGAGCGATACAGAAGCATTATGACATTTTCCGTTTTATTCACCATTCCCTTTCTAATAATTCCCAAAATTCTGTTTGCTTTTTTCACTGCCACAGAACACTGAACCAATGATTTCAATGTGTTATCCACTATGACGCCTAGATCTCTATCTTGGGTTGTAGCACCTAATATGGAACCTAACATTGTGTAACTATAACATGGGTTATTTTTCCCTGTATGCATCACCTTGCACTTATCCACATTACATTTCATCTGCCATTTGGATGCCCAATTTTCCAGTCTCATGAGGTCTTCCTGCAATTTATCACAATCTGCTTGTGATTTAACTACTCTGAACAATTTTGTATCATCTGCAAATCTGATTATCTCACTCGTCGTATTTCTTTCCAGATCATTTATAAATATATTGAAAAGTAAGGGTCCCAATACAGATCCCTGAGGCACTCCACTGCCCACTCCCTTCCACTGAGAAAAATGTCCATTTAATCCTACTCTCTCCTGTCTTTTAGCCAGTTTGCAATCCACAAAAGGACATCGCCACCTATCCCATGACTTTTTACTTTTCCTAGAATCCTCTCATGAGGAAATTTGTCAAACGCCTTCTGAAAATCCAAGTATACTACATCTACCGGTTCACCTTTATCCACATGTTTATTAACTCCTTCAAAAAAAGTGAAGCAGATTTGTGAGGCAAGACTTGCCTTGGGTAAAGCCATGCTGACTTTGTTCCATTAAACCATGTCTTTCTATATGTTCTGTGATTTTGATGTTTAGAACACTTTCCACTATTTTTCCTGGCACTGATGTCAGGCTAACTGGTCTGTAGTTTCCTGGATCACCCCTGGAGCCCTTTTTAAATATTGGGGTTACATTTACTATCCTCCAGTCTTCAGGTACAATGGATGATTTTAATGATAGGTTACAAATTTTTACTAATAGGTGTTAAATTTCATTTTTTAGTTCCTTCAGAACTCTGGGGTGTATACCATCCGGTCCATTCTGGATTAAGAAATGACTAAAGAGTACTATGTCAACATCTATCAAAAATCATATTACAATATTAGTCTATGAAGAGAAAATATTTGATTAGAAATGCATGTTTCTTTGCTACCGGTTATTATTTCAGCGGATTAGTCATCCCTTCATTCCCATTACTGTCTCTAGGTGGCAGTGTTGAGAAAGTCGCCATTGCACATTAATTTATCATTTTAAATAGTTGCATGCTGACATCTTTCATATTTTCCTGTGCATCTGTATTGTGCCGTAAACCGTGTTACTTGAGAAGTCATCCCACAGAATGCAGAAGGAGGACACGCATTGTTTAAAAATAAACTTCTAAGGAAATATTTTTTTTCTTGAACTTGCAAGTCGACCAGTTCAATGGACCTCGATAATTTTCTCTGAAATCATGGCTATTTCTAAAGTTGAATTCAAAATACAATTTCGGATTATGAGCATAAAACAAATGATCCCCCTAGCCCAGCATCGCTGTAAGTGTCTGCGCGCGTGTGTGTGATAAGTGACAACATATGCTACTGTCCTTTGTAATTACGTAAAATACATATTCTGTGTAATAATAATGTATGTAATATATATGTATATATTCTGTGAAATGACAAAGGACAGTAGCATATGTTGAGACTTATCTTGTAGCATTGGATTTAAGTCGTTAATAAATCACACAATGTGGTTGTATATTCTTTAGCTACAGCCTAAAAATGTTTATTTGCATTCATGGATATTTTTAAATATCTAAAGATGCATGCAAATGATAAAACTTGGCATAAAAAATATATTAATGATTCTGCACAAGACGACTCCACTCCTAAGAAGATTTCAATTTAGTTCTGAAATATTTTAAAATTTGTGATGTTAGCCACAACGAAAAAAAATGCCAGGGCAGTTCTTGCAATTCAATTAAGGCGTTTCTTTTTCTTCTCCTTCCTTCCTTGCTGGTTATTCGAAACTTAAGAGAGCCTTTCAGCCCCTGTATCTGAAAAATCCGTGTGTGTGTGTGTGTGTGTGGGGGGTTATGTATTTATTTTAATTTTAAATCTTTTATAGCCCGCTTATGATGATCCACAATATCAATCAACATACAATAAAATAGAAGTCACAATCATAAATATTAATATTGGGATGACCCAGTCCCGAAATGCCTTGCTCACCAGTGGGAGCTGAAGTTGCTGCTCTCCTCTGCCCGCGGCAACATGGCTTATGCCAGAAGACGAAGTATAAATGGAAAATGGATAAAGAAAAGATCCTTAAACTACACTATACTCCTGCACAATCAGCAGTGGGAATCGATCGCACTCCCTAAAAGCTACAATAAAATAAAGCAAATACAAAGCACCACTCGACAAAGTTCAAGTGAATTTCCCATTTCAGTGCAACACCTCCTCCTCTCCCCCCCCCCCCTCCCCCAACGCGACACAGAGGCAACCCCTTTACTGTACAACCTCTGGAACAACAACAACAACAACAAATTATATACGGGACGAAACATATGCAAGAGACACGGTAATTTGTGATTTGCTCGGACGGAAAGTACAAGCACAGCACCGGGACTTCACGAACGGAATAGACATCATCCGCACTGACTTGGTGCCGTATTTGCCATTCGGATTTCCCTGCCTGGCACGGTGAGCTCCGGAGCCCTTGCTCGTTTCATGGTTTCGGTCGTGGCCAGTACTTTACCAGTGCCCGGATTCTGCAACATCTGTAGCTCTTGCTGTGTACGCTTTTCATTACCGAGATGGTTAAAACCTTAAATGCGTGCTTAATAATGCACGAGGCCCGTCCATACCTTGCTATCAACCAGATGGGGGTGAGCCAATAACATCTCCTTTTCATTAGATCCCCCAATGAATAATGCATCCGACTAGGGTTTAAAACTTTGAACATGTTTTACCGGCGCAGCTATTCCAAGAATGCAGGCAAGGTAGAGAGAGAGAGAGAGATCGCTTAAGATAAATGACAGCAGGAGCGTCGCGATAGAAGAGAAATTCCGCCGGCTCGAGTTTCCCAATTAATCACCCACTGCCAGCCCTTTGCGAGGGCAGAGGGGGGCAACTGGAGAGAGAAGCTGGCGCATTCGTTCTGCAAACTCGAACCAATTCAGAGACAACAGGGGCCCTAAGAATAATAAAGAGGAAGGTTGAACGGCCCGAGGCGCCGTCTCCCAGCGCAGTGCGCGGGCACTTTTGAGGCGAGAGGCAGCGCGCGCAGTTCATGTCTCCTGCACCGCACTTTTAAGTGGCATTAGAAATCGAGGAGGATGCTGGAGCCATGGGTTTCCCGGTGCCCGTTTGCTATGACCCGCAGAGGAAGGGTTCGACGGACGCCTTGCAGCCAGACAGACGGGAGCTCCCGAGCTTAACCTTCCCAGGGTGGATCTCTGCCGAACGAGCCATTCCCCCCCCCACCCCCTCGGCCCGGAACGGTTTTTCCCCTTCCTTTGCAATGATCCGGATGAGGCATCCGGACGGGGGGGGGGGTCTCTTCAGGCTGCAGCTCCCGACAAGAGGGCAACACCCCGCCCCCCCATCTTGGTGGGAAGTTGGCGGGGAGGGAGGGAGGGTGGCACCTGCAGTACTCCCAGCCCGCGAGGAGCCCCCCCCCCCCCCCTCCGTCAGCTCCCTCGGGCTATTAATATCGCCGCCGGCAGTGCCCGTGCTCGGAGTGGGGGGGGGGGGGGGGGGAGGCGATGCCCACGCCCAGCCGCCTGCCGCGGGGAGCCGGGCCAAGCAGCAAAATGCGCGGGGGAGCCCTGCGGCTGGCAGGATGAGCGCGCCCCTGGTGCTTCTCCTCTGCCTCTCGTCCGGCGGCCACCTGATCCCCCTGGCCGCGGCGCGGGCGGAGCGGGCGGGCCCCAGCGGCGCTCGGCACCTCCGCCTCGCCTCGCCGGCAGGGCTGCAGGGCGGCGGCGGCGGCCCCCGGGGGAGCGCGTCGGGGCGCCGCACGGGCAGCCTGTACTGCACGGTGGGCATCGGCTTCCATCTGCAGATCCACCCCGACGGCAGGGTCAGTGGCTCCCACGAAGCCACTCTTTTGAGTAAGTTTGGGGGGGTTCCTTCCACTGCACCAGCGGGAGGGAAAAGAGGGAGAGAGAGAGGGAGAGAGAGAGCCTTTCCAGCTCGCCCCAGGGAGAAAGAGGGCACCGGCCGCAATCGCCGGGCTGGAAAAACAATACGTTTGCTCCAATTTGCTTTTGTCTATTGCTTGCAAATCAACCAGGAAGGAGCCTAGGGGAATTGTAAAAAATAAAACTAGGAAAGAGCACGTTGCTTTAATCGTGTGATTTTTTTATTTTTTTAATGGCTTTCTTACTGGGTTTTAATTTCACCCCCCCCCCCCCCCTAGAAGGGGGCACCGCTCACTGCTAGAGTAGGATCTTAATGTCTGGCAGAACCCCCTCCTCCTCCTCCTCCCCCCAAAAAAATGTTTCCCGGCTGGCGGCCGAGGGTAAAGCGGGCGGTGAGATTTGCTAAATTGCATTTAGGGGGGGTTAGGGAGCCCCCGTTTCTAGCGGGGGGAGGGGGGCGAGATTCACCTCACCCCTTACACCTCCACCTCGATTCCCGAAAGGAGCAGCGGATCCCGCCTGCTTCCAGCAGAAAGGGCTGCAGGCCTTGCCCGCACTCGGACGAGAAGCCCAGGATTAACCGTAAAAAAAAAAAAAAGGGGCAAATAAAAACCTGTGAAATGTCTTCCTAGCAAATCCGCCAGAAGAGCGAGGGCAAAAAAAAAAAAAAAAAACCCCGAAAGAAATGAAGGCTGACTTTGGAAGTGCAAGCCGGGCTCGGCTCGCCGGGCCCGGCTGCGCGCCCCCAGATGAGGGCCGGGCCCGGGAAGCGCCTCCGGTTTCCAGGAAAGCGCTCGCGCGCCATCGATCGGGCGCCCTCCGGGGAGAGCTCGCAGTCACTTTAGCCCGAGCCGAGCTCCTCCGACGCAGCCCCCCCCCCCCCCCGGGATCCCCCGTTTCCCGAAGCCAAGGCTGCGTTTCCAGCGAGCGGATCGAGGCGTGGGAGGCTCGGGATGGATTCAGCTTCTTGCCACACTTTCGGACTCAAGGAGCGTAGAATTGATCCCCTACCTCAGGCGAATTAGAAATGACCTAGGACAAGAAAGCTCTTGTTTTGTTTTGTATTGTTGTTGGGTTTTTTTAAAGCCTTGTCTGCCTTTTTTCTTCCCCCCTCCGATTAGCAGTAATGTAGCCAGACTAACACACAGTGCTGTGATAGTACTGACCGAGAGGAAAGCATAACCCAGCACTGCAGAACATCCGAAACAAACGAAATGTTACGGAACCGCGCGGGAAGAGATGACAGTTAACATAACCAAGTACAATCTTGCGATCAGAATGGATCCCGGGCACCCCTCGGAGTTATAGCACCTCTCCCCCCCCTCCCCCGATCTAAACATGACATTATTATTGAGGTATCAACACACAGACTGCCAGATCTTGGGTATCATTTCATCAAGCAAAACGAAATAATCAAAACAGAACGAGTCTAGGACTAGAAGGCGATCGTTTTCACAGGAGGCCGTAGGCGTCCTAGGAAGTGCACCCAAGGCAGTTGGTTAGGCGACGGCCTGCGCGGAGCGGGAGCCCCTCTCCTTCCTGCCCCTGGCCTCCTCTTCAGGATACATTTCGGACCTGGTTTAAATCTCAGAGATGCAGGACAAGCAGAAGGCTGCCTTGCCGGGCCTGCCGCCTCCCTGCTTCCAGTGGGCGCCAGCCACCTTTCCTTGCCGCCGCTGGCACCGTCGGGATCAGCTCCAGCTCCTCCCCTCCGCTGCCCCTCGCTGGCCACACCGCTTCCCCTCCCTCCCAGAAGATCCGAATCGGGTGCCTCCGTGCGAACGGGCAACGTCGACTTGGAGCTGTTTAGTTTGCCTAAGGATTCCCGAATCAAACCATACATACCCACACCTACATTTTAATTCTAGCTTTATATAATTACTGCCATGTTAGGCGTCTAAGAGCCAGCAGTAGATTTTATACCAAGAGAAAGAATACGTTTAAAAGCTTCTGCTGGGCCGCGGAGTTCCACCGCCGCGGCTTGAGATTGGAGGCCAAGTTGCAGGTTCCTAAAAGGAGAAAGGAAAGGAAACTTTAACCGAGATGTCAAGGCCCTGGGCAAGCGACGTAAGTAAGGACTGAGTTCCCCTTCCGTCCCAGTGCAGCGCGGGGCTTCCCGAAGCCTTTGGCCCCGGGGTCGGCTGGGGAAGGGGCATTTCTGATTGCCCCTGTGCCTTTCTTTCTCGGAATCTAGCGCCCACATAACGCACCTCCCCCCCACTGGTTAGATAGATGGGCGCCTTGTTGTCGCCAGCGGAGACCGAGGAGCTTTCCGCACGATGGGTGCAAATGCGAACATTTACAACTCGAGATTTTAAAAAGAAAGGGCATTGCCAATGCGCGCGCATACACACACACACACACACACACACGTACGTTTTCAGCCGTTTGTATTTCCTTACCAGAGGAAATAATATATATATATATATATTCAGCCAACTCCTGAAAGCCTAAACTATGATCTTAGTGATCTAGAAATCCTAAACTAAAGCGGCGAAGGAGCGAGCCGGTGGGGCAGAGGAGGAGAGATGAAGCCGGACGCAGGAAGGCGGCGGATTGTGTTGCTCTCCCCATACTGCGGAAGAAAAGCTGTTTTTACGCTGAGATTTCTGTCCTCCTAGGTCTCTTGGAAATATTTGCTGTCTCCCAGGGGATCGTGGGCGTTCGAGGAATTTTCAGCAACAAATTTTTAGCCATGTCGAGAAAAGGCAAGCTGCACGCAAGCGTAAGTACAACTGGGGCTCCTTCTCGTTTCTGCATGGGGGGGCTCCCGAGATTGTACAGCAGAGCAAGGGTGATCGGGGAAAGGGAAGGCTGCGAGCATTTCTATCTGTGGGTGAGAAAAAATGTTGCTCTGAAAACTAAAGTACGATTTATCTTACAAGCCCAGAGATGAAGTTAACGTAACTCTACTATATCTTCATGTACCTTGTTTATTTCTCTCTCTGTGTGTGGGGGAAAACTCGCAGCCTCGACCAGAATTTATGCAAAACTTTGAAAATTCTCAGTCTTCAGAGTTTAGCAACAGGAACAGCGACCTCTTAATTATATTCGATTGATGTCACAACTTAATGATCCGGCATCACAAGCTACCGAAAAATTGGGTATTGCGCGGAGGAAGGGGGGGACAGAAATGTAGGTGAAAACGCAATTACAATTAGAGCCTCCCTGGGTGAAGGTTTTCCGCTCCATGCTCCGGGTGGTACTTTCTTTTTTTTTTTTTTTTTAACGCCCAGGGTCCCGGGAAAGCAGGGTTTATCAGGGAGCATGCTTTAACGCTTTTTCAAAGGTGCATTTAAAGAAAGGCAAATAAAAAGAAGCAGGCTTGGATTGCAGTCCGCGCTGAGAAGCTTTCGTTCGCGCATTCTGCTCCGCGGAAGGGCTGGCAGTCCCCACCTGCAATTACGCTGGAAATGCGGCGTTTAACTAGCACGTTGTGTTTGGGGGTTTCTGAGTCTGTTTCGGAGAATATTCCATGGTTCAGAAGTGTAAACGATGCAACTACAATTATTAGCAATTATTAGCAAAAGATCTGCTTTCATTATCAAGCTGGGACTACACGTAAGGTATGCACGGCGCGGTAAAGCCACACGCCCCCGTGTGCCCGTTTAGACACAAGAAGTAAGAAATATTGTGGGGCGTGCAAGTAAGCAAGGCCTTTCCCCCTTAATATTTGGTTTTAAGACATTTTAGATTTTTATGTGCGTACGCTGGATTTTTTTTCAGATCTTTCTCTCTCTCTAGCCCGTGCTCTGCTCTCTCTCCACCACTGTCAACTCTCCCATCCCGCTTTTGTGAGAGAGAACCGGAGCAGTAGTGTAGTCCCAACGTATCGTCAATATTTGTTGCACCAGGGATGTTTTATCAGTATTTATTGGTTAAGAATCTGAAAAAAAAGAAGCCTTAAGTAATTATATTTAAATTGCTTTCTTGGGGAGGAAATGAGTGTGTCGTTACCTATAGTGTATATATAATGATATCACTAAAAGGATCTCATTTATGAGACTAAGCTGTAGGGTCAACAGTGTCGAAAAATATCAAATAAAGAGGGGTATTCGGTAAGGGGCAACACACACACACACACACAAACAAAATAAAGATTCCTCTAAAAACGGACAAAGATATTCGTTTACAAAATGAGAGGCGGATGTAGTGTTAATTAACATTTGCACACCGGCCATTTATAACCAGGATACAAATTAATGGTATGTAGTGCATTTGAGGAGTGCACTGTTCTCTCATTGTTGAGTCTGCTGCCAACATGATTTATAGGCTAACAATGCAGGTAAGAGCTTGGTGGAAAAACAGGACTTTTGACACCGATTTCTGAACAGGATGGACATTTTGTAAAACCATCTCAAACAGCAAATAATTTATTTTCAAAGTGGGAGAAAATTATTTAAAACTTGGCAACCACATTTACATCTTGTTTTCCAGCAATGGATTTTAGTGTTACAATCAAGTTTCACCAGTCAGACTTGCTATCACGTTACAGATTTCTGAATCTAGTAATTAGATTTTGAAACCTGGTGCTGACAGTGTTAAGGCTGGATTGTAAATATGTTTCAATTTTGTGCATCGGCATTGTCCCTTTACCACCAGTGCAAAACCTGTTATAAATGAGCCCAATGGACTTTACAAATTCATGCCAGCATAGGTAGCTCTTGCGTTAAGAACTTGCACCAAAGACTGAAATCTAGAAGCTACTGTAAAGGTATTCCATGCCATGATTCCTCCCATTGATAAACTGATTGCTTGTTTCATCCAGTAGAAGCTTGCGGACTTATTGTTTTACTTATTCAGGATTTTCTGCTAAACACAGGGATAAGTACATGAAAATTTGCTATCGACACATTTACTTCAAGTATTAAAATCTTTAAGCCCAGCATCTTTTTTTGTTTTTAATATGTCTCACCAATGAAATTAAGTATGGAGTATGGCATCCATAATTTTCCTTCACTAATGTAGCAACAAGTCGTGCAATAATTAATGTGCTTTGCAAAAAAAAAAAAAAAACCAAAAAAAAACCCCACATAAGAAAACTGGTAATAGGTACCTCAAATGAGTGCTTGTGTTGACTTTTGAAATAAATCAAAGCAAAAGAAAAATTCCTAGAGACTGAGAAAATATCAGTATTTAATCTTTGTTGATTAGGCCATGCCTCCTGGGCAAAAGCTGTGTTCCTAGCAAGCGAGTATGATACCCTCAATAATCTGGGCCTATATCATTTATCACCTTAAAAGCTGGCGATGGACTCAGAGTTTACACAAAATTCATTCTCCCTTCCTTACTTGCTGAAGGCTAGTGCTGAGAGATGGGAAGTTGCAGGTTTTTGCAAGGGCAGAATGGGAAACAGCAGAGTAATTCTCAGCATAACTGTGCTTTTGCACTTCATTTCCACATTCTCCTGTTTTATCTTATCTAGAGTTTTAAAGACCTATGTTTTTACATCAAAAGTTGAACGAGTCCCAACCTTCCCCCCAAAAAAAATGACCTTCCAGGTTTCTTTGCTGGGGATGCTCCCCTCCTTTTGTTATTAGGCCCATTGATAAGAACATAAGAACATAAGAAAATGCCATACTGGGTCAGACCAAGGGTCCATCAAGCCCAGTATCCTGTTTCCAACAGTGGCCAATCCAGGTCATAAGAACCTGGCAAGTACCCAAGCATTACATAGATCCCATGCTACTTAGAACAGCTCATTAAGGGTAGATAGATCTACTATTCAGGAAAAGCGTAAGTGCTACCCCCAGAACTGACAATTGCAGCTCTGGAATGTACCTGATTTTACATTTATACCAAAGTGGTTCTATTACCTTGGTACTGAAAGTTAAATAATGCAGCAACAGTACTCAATGGCAGAAGAGTTTATCCTAGGCAAACTTGCTTATTTCTTTATTTAGACATTAACCACCCTTCCAGAAAAGCTCAAGGTAGTGAACAATGGCAGCAAACAATATAAAAATACAAAATGCAATAGCACACAAATGATACCTACAGTTGTATTTATTTAATGTTCTTAATTGCTGCTTCCCTGATTTTCAATTAAAAAAAAATAAAACACCCAAAGTGGTGAACAAAAATCCCCCCAAAACACAATACACTAAATAAACCTTAGGTAAAACACACAACACTGCTTAGCACCCTGGCATGAAAATTCCATGCTAATGACTAATGAGGGCATTAGCAATTTCTTCTCAATGCAGAGAGATGCACTGGCTTAACTCGCATTTTCTTACTCTTGGTCAGAGGTGACAAAGTTTCTAGCGTTAGTGGCAGAAGTGGCTGGGCCAGTTCCAGGAGCCAGTGCTGAAAAGCCATAACCACATTTTAATATACAATAGACTGTGGGGATGTCTGCAGCAGTAACTACGTAGGAAATGCTATCCCAGAGCCCAGGTCCTGCTTCACCCCATACCCGTCCTGGCCCCGTGCTTACTGGCCGGCTCATCAGGCTCCAGCCTGCTGTCTGCATTGGTCCCAAGCAAAGTGGCAAGGAGCTGAGCCTACAACTTTTGTGCAGAGTGGGAGCATCCATAATCAGCATTCAGAGGCATAACAGGAGCTGAATGATAACTAAGGCATTACATTCAAGCTCTAAAATTCAAGAGCCAATAGCCAGGAAATAAAAGCCCTCAGCCAAAGAACCTTCAGCCATGGCTGAGGTGCTCATAATGCTGCCATCACCTCATGCTCCCTCACCCCACTCCCGAGTTAAAATGTGCGTTCAGCCTGTACTTCTTAACGCCCGATGCATTAGCATAACATTTGCTTACTGTATCTGGGATTGAACAAATAAAGGAGCTTGCACATTAGAAAATTGTGCACTGGAATTCAGCGCACAGTTTGAACGCACGGTTTTTTTTTACATGTTTGACGAGAACAAAACCTTTATCGACTGGGCAGCCAGCAAGTATTATATTATCTAGGCAGAATATATCATGGCTGCCCATTGGACAGAGGCTTTATTCACACCGACATAGGTGAAGTGAGGTGCTTCTCTGCTTTATGAATAGCAAAACCCCACATCAATTTATGGAAACCCCTCCTAAGTAATACATGGAACCAAACGCCACATCAATTTATGGAAACCCCTCCTAAGTAATACATGGAAACAAACTCCACATCAATTTATGGAAACCCCTCCTAAGTAATACGTGGAAACAAACGCCACATCAATTTATGGAAACCCCTCCTAAGTAATACATGGAAACAAACTCCACATCAATTTATGGAAACCCCTCCTAAATAATACGTGGAAACAAACGCCACATCAATTTATGGAAACCTCCCCTAAGTAATACGTGGAAACAAACTCCACATCGCAGAGCTGTTGTATGTTTTGCTTATCCTATATATGAATAGCTTTTTGTTTAAAAAGATGATACATTCATTCTTAATGAACTGTAACTGTTTCAGGCTGTTCGGGTTTAACAGTGCTTTTGTGATGTCACTTAGCAGTGGGAAAACCACAGTATGATATAAATCACAGTTGGAGAGGAAACAGGCAAGGAGCAAGAGGGAGCTGGGCCTAGTTTGATTTTTATGGTCTAAGGCTCTAAGCAATGGTGGGCAGGAAGGTTAAAGCATATGGAGATCCGCCAATTAATAGTTCAGTGAAGTCCACTACTGGCCTTTCTTTAAGCATATTTTTTCCTTCCATCCTTCCCCACTTGTCTCACTGACCCAAAACCACCCCTGTCTACAATTCTCTGAGTTCTATAGCAGCAACAGTCAGGAACATTAATCTTTCTCTTTTTTTTATTTTTGGAAAGTAAAAAAAATGCCATGGGGCCAATATTAAAAAAAAAAAAAAAAAAAAAAAAAAAAGGTGAGCTCCAAAATTTAGGCTCCTAAATTGGGAACAGATTTTCAGCTGAATGTATTTATTTTATTTATTTATTTCACTTATATTGCATTCTGCATTTCAACTTTATCAGTGAGGATTAGAAAATACAAAGAAATTAAAACAGACAATACAAAACACAAAAACAATTTCAACTAAAAGTTTCAACAAACAGGAATGATTTCACCTTTCTTCTAAATCAATTTAGGAGCCTTACAGCTGAAATTTCACATATATTTAGAGTCCTAAAATCTGGCTTCTATTTTTAGGCCTGCTATTCATGTTCCTAGATTAAGGGGTAGATTTTTAAAGTTATGCGCGGGTGTAGATTTGTTCGTGCAACCTGGTGCGAACAAATCTACGCCCGATTTTATAACATGCGCGCGCTACTGCGCGCATGTTATAAAATCCAGGGTCAGCGCGCGCAGGGGGTGCACAATTGTGCAACCTGCGCACACCGAGCCGAGCAGCCTGCCTCCGTTCCCTCCAAGGCCACTCCGAAATCAGAGCAGCCTCGGAGGGAACTTTTTTTCCGGCCCCCCCCCACCTTCCCCTCCCTTCCCCTACATAACCACCCCTCCAGCCCTAACTAAATCCCCCCCTACCTTTGTTCAGAAAGTTACGCCTGCCCGAGGCAGGCGTAAATTGCGCGCGCTGGCCGGATCGCCATTCCCCGGCCCAGGGGCTGGTTCGGAGGCCTCGGCCCTGCCCCTGGAACGTCCCTGAATGCCGCGCCACCCCCCTGACACACCCCTGACATGCCCCCCCCAAGCAAAGCCCCAGGACTTGCGCGCGTCCCGGGGCTTTGTGCGCGCCGGCGGCCTATGCAACATAGATGCGCCGGCGCGCAGGTCTTTTAAAATCTGCCCCTAAGGTTTCAAATGAGGTGCTTACTTCTGAAAATCAGTGCTAAGCTCATAACTTTGTCTCCCCAACCTAACTATGCCCATCTACTTTTTAGGATACTAAATGTAGGAGCCTAATGAAACTAGGCTCCCAAATTTAGGCAGCCCTACTAAATTTTAAAGAGGTCCAGTTTAGGTTCCTAAACTCTTTGAAAATTGGCCCCATTATTATTTTTTTAGTTTATGAAGCATTCAAGAAAATATATTTGACAGTTGACCATATACAGAGACTGGTGTACTAGTCACTGTTTTAAATTTATATGACTCGGTTTATGTATTTCTCTTTCACATGGCTTAGGTCAAAATTACAGGTAACTCTCTACAGAGCAAGGATTAAAGCCACATTGAAAATCTGAAACATGAAATTAAATCAAGCCATGCACTAGCAGCTTCTCAGTTGCTCCCACTAGGACACTAAATTTCCCTGTCCCGAGTGAACAAAGGGTCAGCAGGAATAAATTATTTTTGTGTTCAATCTTTTTATTAATTGTATCAAATAAAACAATACAATAAAAACTTTAAAAAACTAACTAAAGTATAGGTGTTTTCTCACAATGTTGTTATATCTTATATAATTATTAAGGAATACATTAGGAATCAAGGTAATCAGAAATGTATTTCCAAGTTACATATGTTTTTTTCTTCTATCGTTCTTTACTAGCCACAGCTAATTCATATTTATGCACCATACAAATTGAGTTCCACCAAAAAGTGTAACTAAGTAATCTACTGTTTTTCTAATTCCCAAGGATCATTTGTAGAGCATGAGCTAATAATATAGGGGTCGATGTTCCCGGCGCGTGCATTCTATAAAATCCGATGGCCATGTACACATGCGCGCCGGATTTTAAAATCAGCGTGCATATGTGTGAGTGGCCTGCGACTCGTGCGTGCGGGGGGGGGGGGGGGGGGACTTTTACAATGCAACGTGCGGCGACGCGAGTAGGGTTTCCCCAGTTCCCTCCCAATCTGCTCCAATTAAGGAACGGACTGGGAGAGAACTTTCTTATACCCTTATCTAACCTTCCTAATTTCCTCCCCGACCCCTACCACTTACCTAACTCTTAGATTTTTTTTTATTTTCTATCTTGCTGCTCCAGCAGTAGATTCCGCGTGCTGGCAGCCAGCTGGTGAGCGCCACCCCACCCCACCCTTCCCTGCCCAGACCATGCCCCCGGCCCACCCCTTTCACACAGGCCGGCACTTAGACGCGTATCGGGGAATTCACGCATGGCCGGGCCCATTATAAAATGCGCGCGGCTTGTGCAAGGCCCGGCTACGCGTGTAACCCCCAAAATTAATGCATATGGCCTTTTAAAAATCGGGGTGATATTGAGCAACTTGCCTTGATGAATGTTAAGTTCACCAGAGAAAGCTTTGGACCTTAGAATAACTATTCTAAAAGTTATGGGTTGATTCAGAGATAATTCTTTACTGATAAATTCCCAAATCTGTTCTCAAAGAGGCATTATTTTAACACAACTAAATATCATGTGTTGCAAAGTGCCATCAGATTGCTAACAATGCTAGCATAAACTAGAAGTATATACTCCAGCTCTATACAACCTCATCGGAGTCCATGTCACCTTATGTAGGACAAAATGTAAGGTCTGAGTAAGACTAGCAGGCAGAGATATTTTGAAAGTGCTTTTCCACAATTCATTCCAGTTTAGTGTTCCAGGAGAGATTGACAGATCATTTTCCCATGAGCTTTCCAATTTTAAGAAACAATGATCACAATGGGAACAAAGCTGTGTATAGAAATGGGAGGCTTCATGACCTTGCAGGTAAAATTTAAGACATAAATTGTAAAGTTCAGGTTTATCTGAAATTATGTCAAGAAAGGGAATCAATCATGAAATAACTGAAGGCAACTGTATTATTGTGATCGTAATATCTGATAAATCAGGACCAGATCATCAAATGGTCTTATTCCAGATCCCTTTTGATTGCCATATTGGCCAATATATTATCTTTTTATTAAATGTTAATTTTGGGTTGTACCATATTGGGGAGCTTACACTAAAATTCCAGTTTTTCTTTCACAATTTATCAAGATTATATAGAGCATGATGTGTGGCTAACATTGTTGGGAATTTCATCATAACTTTAGGAGTTTTCATGCCAGTATTATGTTTCTAGAATAAGCCAGTTTGGGACATAAGTTAACTCTTTTTCATGTAAAAGCCAATGGGATCCAAATCTTAAAATAAAGGCATGATGCTAACTTAAAAAATCAGGATAACCTACACCCCTTTGCTCTTTGGGAAGCTTCAGTTTACAAAGAGCAATGCATGGTGTTTTTTCCCCATAAAAAATATGTAATTATGTTATCGATTGTGGCACAAAACAAGTTAGGAAAAAGGGAGGGGGGCGTGCTTAAGGTAAAATTTATTTGTGGAGCCAGAATCATTTTTATAGCTTCAAGTCTGCCCCACCAGGACAAGTATAATGGGGACCAGCAACCAGTAGCTAATTCTAATAGTTTTGTGGTGTGTAACATTATAGAATCTAACATCAAATCAATGTCAGGAACAAATTTGATTCCCAAATATTTAAAACCTCCAAGAGACCAATTAATTAGGAAGATGGACAATGAGGATTGAGTACATTGCATATTTAGTGGTGCTAAATCAGTCATCCCAATTTACCTTATTAAGGTCAGTAAATCATTCAAAGTATGTTCTAGGTTCAATAGAAATATTAACAGGTCATCAACATAAACAACGATTTTATAATTACAATTTCTGATACTTATCCCATTAATTTTTATATTTTGTTGGATGCAATCAGAAGTGGCTCTAAAGTTAAAATAAAGAGTAGTGGAGATAGAGGACAGCCCTATCTAATACCTCTACTCAGTTGGAAATTATCTGAGAGGGTACCATTAATTAATGTCCTTGAGTACTGATTACTATATACCAATTTCACATAGTTTATAAATTTGTCACTGAAACCGAATCATTTTAGCACTTTGAACATATAACCCTATTCTACTCTATCAAATGCCTTTTCAGCATCAATATATATAGCCAACAAAGGATGTTGATGATTTTTAGTAATAGTGATAAGATTGGGGAAGAGCCTAGAATTGTCAGTTATTTGTCTGCCCTTTACGAATCCTACCTGGTCAGGATGGATTAAAATTTCTAAAATTTCAATCTGGACATGATAATTTTGGAGTAAATTTTATAGTCCACACTTAGAAGTGATATTGGTCTATAATTTTGCACTAATAAGGGATCACGACCAGGCTTATTTAAAAATACTATTGTAGCTTCTAAGAAGATTCCACATGCTTTACCTGAATCGATGTAGTGAGAGAATAAGGTCTTCAGTTTGAGTACTAAACAAGGTTGAAATTTTCTATAAAATTCTACCAAGTATCCATCCGGACCAGGGGACTTGCACAAGGGGAGAGAGTTAATGGCCTCCCCTATTTCTTTTTCGGTAATTGGGGATGTAAGAAGTCATGGTCATCATCTGTCAAATGAGGAAGTATTAATTTGGCTAGAAAAAATTCACAGTCTTCCATAACTTTGTTATTATCAGTTACCTCGGATGAATATAAGGATTGGTAATATTTCCTAAATTGCTATTTCAGTATTTTTTTAGTAAGGTTACTGAATTAGGGGTTTTAATAGCATGAATATGATTTCTATTTTTTTTTAATAGCAAGGTGTTGTGCTAGAAATCTACTCGACCTATTACTCTCTGCATAGTATCTAGATTTTTGCATAAAAATGCATTTTCCAGCATTTTTGCTTAGTGAAATATTACATTTATATTTTAATTTGTTTAACTGAGTCAAAGTATCTTGTGAACCCTTTTGGATGTGTTCTGCCTCTAAAGAAGTAATACCTTGTTCCAATTTAAATCATTCTAGATTGTTAATTTTGTTTTTATAAGCGGTGTAACTAATAATTTCACCATGCAAAGTGGCTTTAAAAGCTTCCCAAACAATATAGTAAAGAGTATCGTCTACATCATTAATATCAAAAAGTTCCAGAATTATTTGGGGTATTTTTCTTATGAATTCCTCATCCTCTACTAAAGCAGATTTAGTCTTCAAGTAAGTGACTTCTTCTTACTTTGTGGAAAGGAGACTGATATGCTAACAGCAGCATGATCTGAGATCAAAAGTGGAAACATTTTCACCTTATTAATTTGACATAGAGGCTTGGATGTTAAAATAAATCAATTCTAGAATATGAATGATGAGGGAAGAAAAAAAAGTATAATCCTTTTCGGTGGGATGGAGATTATGCCAAGGGTCCACTAGCCCCATTTCACTTTTAAGATCCTTCAATATTTGCAGTGACTTGAATTTAGCTGGTCTGCATTTTGATTGCTGATCCAGCATCATGTCCAGAGGCTGATTAAAATCCCCGCCTAAAACAATTGGGGCATTTCCATATCCTAATAAGAGTTGCCCAACCTCATTAAAAAATATCAGGGCAATCAATATTAGGAGCATAGCTATTTAAAAATAGAATGCGTTGCACCCATCTATCCTGTAGATCAGATTCCTGAGATATAGTTTGCAATAGAATAGATTTTTTTTGAGTAGGACTGCAACCCCATTCTTTTTCCCCAAGGCCTCTCAGTGAATACAATTTTCTAAACAATCCTGTTGTAGTTTAGAAGATTCATTTGTGTTTAAATGCGTCTTTTGTAGAAAAGCAATATCTGTACCACATTTCTTAACATAAGATAGATTTTTTTTTTCTTTTGCTGGGATGATTGATATCATGAACATTCAAACTTACAAGAGTTAATTGACTATGGGATCCAATTTTTTAAGTTATGCATTGGAATGTAGGAGGGAACAAAAGATATTTAACAATAAACTGTTATCAGTACATTAACTTAAAAGTAGTATGCTGGTGATTCCAAAAAACAAAGATCAACCTTAGTATGTTTGAAAACTCAAGTACATACACAAAGAGATAGATCTTAAATAAGTACGCCGGATTTTATAAGATACGCGCGTAGCCGCACTTATCTTATAAAATCTGGGGTCGGCGCGCGCAAGGCTGTGCAAAATCGGCAGCCTGCTCATGCCGAGCCGCGCAGCCTGCCTCCGTTCCCTCGGAGGCCGCTTCGAAATCGGAGCTGCCTCAGAGGGAACTTTCCTTCCGCGTCCCCCCACCTTCCCCTCCCTTCCCCTATCTACCCCACCCCCCAACCCTACCTAAATCCCCCCCTACCTTTGTTGTGCAAGTTACGCCTGCTTGAAGCAGGCGTAACTTGCACAGTTACGCCTGCACAGTTACGCCTTCAAGCAGGCAGTTACGCCTGCTTGAAGCAGGCGTAACTGCCACTTCTCCACCCTTTTGTTTTCCCTCATACTTCCCATCACTTCCTATTGTCTTTCCAGCTCTATACTCAGTTTATTGTTTATATGCCACCGTGCCTGGGAAACTGTAAATTGCTGCTGTAGATTACCATCGTACCTGTAAATAGTTACCCCATTTCTATATTAGTTGCAAGTTCTTGTATACATAGTTATTGTTCCCTGTAAAGGCATTGCCGGAAAGTTGAGTTACTTGTAAACCGATACGATATGCAAACGGTTGTCGGTATATAAAAAGTTCTAAATAAAAAATAAAAATAAAAATAAAGGCTTCTAGATCAGTGGGATCATCATATGAAGTTGTTGTAGATTACTTTCATATGGCTGGATTCAGTAAACCGTATCTTCACCCCAGTGTTTTAAGGACTCATTGCAAGCATTTGCTTATGTTTCAATGCCACTGTTTTAGCCAAGTTAGGGCAATGAAGATTTTCTTACCCTCAAATATAATTGTCATTTTCTGGCGAGCTGATGAAAAAAAATTCAATAGCTTGGAGATATCTGAGAGTTTTGAAGACATTTGGCCTTGGGAATTTTGAATTGGAAATTGGATGTTAAGGAACTTGGTGCACATTTTCCACCTCAAACGCACATCAAATTTCAGACGTAGTATTTTAGACCCCTATGGGGTAGATATTAAAAGGTGCGCGCGCTACCCGGAACGCACACATGTACGCCCGATTTTATAACATGCGCGCACAGGCACGCGCATGTTATAAAATCGGGGGTCGGCGTGTGCAAGGGGTGCACCTTGCACGCGCTGAGCCTGTTCCAAGCCGTGCTGCCTTCCCCCGTTCCCTAGACCCCCACCCCACCTTCCCTTCCCTTCCCCTACCTCCCCCGCCCTATCCCCCCTACCTTTTTCGTCTTCTTTTTTTTTGTTACAAAACTTACTTTAGCCCCGGGCCAACTGCCGGCGCGCGATCCTCGGCACAGTGGCCATGCGGACGCCTCTGGCCACACGCCCACCCCACCCTGGACCGCCCCACCCTGCCTCCAGACCGCCCCTTTTTGCAAGCCCCAGGACTTACACGCGTCCCGGGGCTTTGCGTGCATCGCTGGGCATTTTGAAAATAGTATTTTTCATTACTTTATCTGGTGTTTCAACTACTTCAGCCAATTGTACTTCACATTTACCTCATGAATTGGCCCACTAGCGGATGGGAAGAAATTGCAGAACCATCAGAACCCCAGTGGTATGCCCTGATGGCACTGGGGTTCTGATGGGTAGGGCATACCTATGAAGTGAACCCTCACTGATGTGGTCTGCAGACCAGACTCGGAGAGGGACAACAAAATTGGCCAATTTTTCCAAATCGGATTTAATATCTCTGGTTGTTTGAAAGTGTAACCCCCATCGGTTTTTTATTTCATGTTGTTCATTTAGAACTGAGTCTCCATTTATAGGTTGCTTCACTTTCTCTTTTTCAGGGGTTGGTGCATCTTGTTTAAGTCTTTTAACTCCCAGGTTTTCCTTTCTCAGACATATTTGAAGTCTAAGGTGAGACTTTGGGAGGTTGTTAAGGTGGAGACAACAGTTGTTACCAAGAGCAGAGGTAGGCATCCAGCTTGTGTCAGTTCTGGAATGTTCCCCCAGCAGGAATAAATTATTAAACTCATTTGTCTTCCACACGTCATCTCAGAGGGGACGGATTCCAATCTATCGGTCCATATTATCTCTATATTTTCAAACTTTCAGCATTGGGACAAGCTCTGCTAGCACGTTTAGCTTGTGGATTTTGCACCAGTTTTCAAAGGGAAAAGCACGCGTGTACTTTGGATTTGAAACTTGCAGCAGGTACAATTGCACCTGCTTTTCGTGTGGGCAGAATTTCACTGGAAACGAAGGCACGTAGAGTTGAAAACACAATCTGTGCACACGCTCTCCCTCCCCTAACCTAAACATCTCCAGGAGCTCCTCCTCTTCATACAGCTAAAAGTGCATACATTGTGGGAACAACAAACCTGCTTTTAGCTGCATTGAGGCGCAGCTGATGGATGAGGGTTGAATGATTTTTACTTGTGCGAAGAGCTTGGTAAATTGCCCTCCCTATATAAATGAGCATTGAAATGCAATAGAGTGGTATTTTAAAATAGAAAATAGAGCATTGAGGGGGTTGAAGATGGCAGCTGCCAGAAAAGATTCTATGGGGGTGAAATCTTGGGACGGATAGTGGAAGTGTCTGAGTTTTAAGACGGCAGATGTGCCTTGGGAAACTGAGTCAACCATCTCAGAGCCCTAAAATCAGTGAGGTTTTACCAACAAATCATTCTGGGGAGCAGTTTGCAAGATGTCACCTTTGGGGCAAAGTCTATGTGTACATTCAGCGGTGGGCTTTGCTACCAGTTCTCAAAGCGAAGGTGTGCATGCCCTCTCACTTTGAAACTTGCCTCAGATACAAAGTCTGAGTGATCACTTCCACTTGCTTTTTGATGTGGGTAGAACTTTGCTGGAAAAGTACACTCAAGGATTATAAAGTGCTAGCCACATAGAATACATTTCCTCCCCCCAAGCACGCCTCGGGTGAGTTGCCGCTCAATGTAGCTGCACGTGTGTGCATTGTAGAACAATCCACAAACTTTTAGCCTTATTGAGTGAGAAAATCTGTATTTTATGTGTAAAGATGTATTTATTACACAGAAATTCACAGAGCAAATGTTGTCATAACTATGTGTAAGCCTCCAAAGAAGGAAACTAAGCATCTTGAAATATTCACACATCTCCTTACTTTAATTTTTTATCGGAAATCTGGCACACCAGCAAGGACTAGGATGGACAATGAGGGGTAGATTTTCAAAGGGTTACACGCAAGATACATGCGTAACCCCAGAAAAGCTGCCCCAAGCTGCCCCTGCGTGCGCCGAGCCTATCTTGCATAGGCTTGGCGGCGCGCGCAAGCCCCAGGACGCGCGTATGTCCTGGGCTTCGAAAAAGGGGCGGTCTGGGGACGGGGGCAGGGCCGCGGTCCGGGGGCATGACGGCGGTCAGGGGGCGTGGCCGGGGGTGTGATGGCGATCTGGGGGTGGTTCAGGGGCAGGGCCGAGTGCTCCAACACAGCGGCCTGTGCCGGGGCATGTCGCGCCGGCATGCGCAAGTTATGCCTGCCTCGGGCAGGCGTAACTTTTTCAACAAAGGTAGGGGGGGGGATTTAGTTAGGGCTGGGGGTGGGTTAGATAAGGGAAGGGAGGGGAAGGTGGTGGGGGCCGGAGAAAAAGTTCCCTCCAAGGCCGCTCCGATTTCAGAGCGGCCTTGGTGGGAACGGGGAAAGCCATCGGGGCTTCCCTTGGGCTCGGCGCGCAAGGTGCACATGTGTGCACCCCCTTGCGCACACCAACTCCGAATTTTATAACATGTGCACGGCAGCGTGCACATGTTATAAAATTGGGCGTAGATTTGTTCGCGCCGGGTTGCGCGAACAAATCTACGCGCTCATATGTTTTAAAATCTGGCCCATAGTGTGTCAAATTTCAGCAGAACTTACTGTTCTCGGTGAAACCTTGAACAGGTGAAAATTGTGATTTAAAACAGATGTACCATTCTAACTATAACACAGAGTGCAGGATGCACATTGTATAATGTTTACCACAGCCTAGAATCCATTCATTGACTAGAGCAGTTTTTTTGCATCAAAGAAATAAAGCGGGCAGAAAGAGACTTAATAAATCACATACTCTGATGCTGCCCTGCTGTCCGTACCTTATTCTTGTTACATTTGATATGCTTCTGGATCTGTTCATTTTAGTGCAGTGTCGTAATTTCTGTCAAGGGTGCTAGCTGAAATAAGATTAGACTCTCCACCGTATGGTTAGTTTTCAGAGAGCACAGTGCTATAAGTAGTTTCCAATTAGACAGGTTGGGCTAAAAGGTTAGGACACATGATTCCTCTGTCAAACGAAAGCAACACATTTATAGAAACTTGACCTATAAAGACTGCTGGTCTAAATAATGCAGATAATGCAAAAACAGCATCTGCTATTCTTTCCTGCCTTGGTAGGATAAAGTTATTTCATGGCCTAATGAGTTTTAACCAGTATAATACAAATTCTGTGCCTGTCACTCACCAAAGCTCCTTGATATAAAAGTCATTCCGATGACGTTGGACTAAACTGTAGATAAAAACCAACGAGTCTTCCTATTATTTGGGGGCTTTCTAAGCCAGTTCTCTTGGCCTGCTTTCTCTTATCTTTGTTTAGTGCTTTTTGTTCAGCCTCCTTCTTTAGATGGCAACTTCATTAAATTGCAAAGGGGCTTTTTTTTTTTGTAAAGGAAGTCAGAAATAGCATTAATTCTAGTAATTATCAATTCCAAGCACAGCGGTTTTCTTTCCCTACCATCCTCAATTAAAATCCTCCATAGCATATTTAAAATAGTATTTTTTTATAATTCCTAGAAACATAAAGGTGTGGCAGCAGAAAAAGGCCGTACGGCCCAACTTTCATGTCCATCCACACAACTGCTCAGCTCTACAATCCCTACCACTCCCTCAGAGATCCTCTGACTTATCCCAGGCTTTCTTGAATTCAAATACTGTCCTTGTTGCCACCGTCTCCACTGGGAGGCTGTTCCGTGTGTCTACCACCCTTTCTGTAAAGAAATGTTTCCTTAGATTACACCCGAGTCTACTCCTTTCACCCTCATCCCATGACCCTCATTCCAGAGTCTCCTTTCCATTGAAAGAGTCCTGCCTCCTGTGCAGTAGTATCTCAGAGGTGTTAAATCTCCCCTATCCACTTTTCTTCTAGGGTTATCATGTTTAGTTAGATCTTTAGGTCTTTTCCCATAAGCTTTATAATAAAGAGCACCAGCCATTTTAGTAATTCCCTCTGGACAGACTCCATCCTGTTGATATCCGTTTGAAAGTTCAGTCTGTAGAACTGAAGCAGTTTTCCAAATGAGGTCTCATCTGGGACTTAAACTGGATCAATATCACCTCCTTTTTTTCCGCTGACCATTCCTCTCCCTATGCACCCAAGCCTCTTTCTGCCTTTTGTTGTTGCTTTATCCATCTGTTTGACCACCTTGAAATAATCAGATGTGATTATCCCCAGATCTTGTTTTTGCTTTATGCATAGAAAAATGTCATCCCTTAAACGTTACTGTTCCCTTGGATTTTTGCAGCCCAATTGCATATTTTTTGCATTTTCTGGCATTACAATTCTGCAGGTTTTACAAGATCCCTCCTCTTGCTTTGCACACCCTCGTGGGTGTCTCTTCCCACTTTGTAGGTTTTGGTACAATTTACAACAAGACAGACTTCTTGATAGCTCTTCCATAATATCATTTATAAAAACAGTGAAAAGAACCAGTCCAAGATCCAATCTCTGTGGCACACCACTAAGACCCTTTTCCTTGGAGTGAACTCCACTTAGAACTGCTTTTTGCCACCTCCCACATAACCAGCTTCTAACCCAGTTAGTCACTTTAGTGCCCATACCAAGGGCACTCAGTTTGGAGTAGATTTTAAAAGGAGCGCATGTGGCGTACATGTGCGCACGCGACCTGGCGCGTACATGTACGCCCGATTTTCTAACTTGCGCGCGCAGGCACGCGCAAGTTATAAAATCAGGGGTCGACACGCGCAAGGGGTTGCACAATTGTGCACCTTGCACACGCTGAGCCGCGCTCCCTTCTCCCATTCCCTTCCCCCTAACCTGACCTTCCCACCCCTTCCCCCAACCTTTCCTCCCCCTAGCCCTACTCTAACCCCCCCCAAATTTTTATTTTACCTCCGGGTAGGCGCAAGTTTTACACGCCGGCAGCCTGCCAGCATGTGATCCTCCGACACAGCGGCAATGGCCGCTCTGTCGGAGGCCCATGGCACCCACCCCACCCCCAGAGTGTCCCTTTTGTAAAGCCCCGGGACTTTACGTACATCGCCGGCCCTTTTTAACATAGGCCCGGTGCGCGTAAATCCGGAGGATTTACGTGCGTAACCCTTTTAAAATCCGGCCCTTTATTTATGTTACCTGTGAGGAACCATATCCAGTGCCTTATTGAAATCCAGGTGTACTGCATCTATCACTCTCCCCTGATCCAACTCTGTGGTCATTATTCAAAGAAATTGAATATATGTCTGACAAGACTTACCTCTAGTAAAACCATGCTGCCTCGGATTTTGTAATCCGTTGGCTTTCAGAAATCGCCCTATCCTCTGTTTTAGCAGTGATTTCATTAATTTACTCACTACAGAGGACTGGCCTGTATTTCTCAGCCTCTTGCATCTATTTTTATTTTTATTTATTTATTTATTTAGATTTAGATTTTTATCGGCACGTCAGAGAAGCCACATTCGCCTGTCTTCAGTCCTCCTGAACTACTTCTGAGTCTAAAGAAGCAGTGAAAAGTCAGCCAGCAGAACTACTAGAGCTAAGTTGCCTTGATACCTTTGAATGTATCCAGCATAGACATCATTGCTTTATCTACTTTTAGTTTAGCTAGCTCCTTATGGATTCTTCCAATCCCATTTTTGTCTGTTTTCTGCAGTCCCACTCCTAGCTGGACCTTCCTCAGTAAACACTGAAGAGAAATGTTTATTAAGCAGTTCCACGCCACTTATTCCTCTCCTTTACCTCTGAGTCTCACAATGCCACTTTTGCACTTCCTCCTATTGCTAACACATCTAAAAAAAAAAAAAAAAAAAAAATTTTTCCCATATTTGCTATTTTTTTCTTCCATTTGCATCTTCAGGCACCTGACTGCTTTCTCAGTTTTTCTTAGCTTTTCCAAATATTGCCATTTGTCATCCTCTTTCTGCAGTCTCTTGTAGTTTATGAATGCTAACCTTTTTATCCCTTCGCTTTACGGCTAATTCTTTAGAAAAGAATGGTGGCCTCCTTTTCCTCTTACCTTTACTTAATTTCTTGACAAAAAATGTTTATTGCCCTTAACAATATCTACTTGCAATTTTGCCCACTGCTCTTCTATTTCCCCTAAATTTTCCCATCCAGCTAACAACTCCTTGAGGTGCTCCCTCATTTTCACAAAGTTAGTTTTCCTGAAATCTAGGACGCTTGCCTTAGAATGAACCATTACTGCCTACATTGAACAACACCATCCAGTGAACACTGGATCCCAGATGACCATCCGCTACGACATCAAAAACACTGTGCCCATTGGTAAGCACCAGGTCCAGTATCATCCCCTCTCCTGTGTAGGTCCCATTACCAGTTTGACAGTACAGCTCTCCATGCAGAAAATCGAGGATTTCCCTGCTTCTAGAACAAACTACAGCCAGGATATCCTAATCAACATCTGGCAGATTGAAATAACCTAGCAATAGCACATCCCCTTTCATAGTAATATTTGTGAATATGCTCCATTATACCCCTATCTTTTTTTACTCTGCAAAAGAGCTCTGTATATCACACTAATATAAATAGATGTTCTATTTCCTTTTCGCAGATTAATCCTCAGTGCTTCCTCATCTTATAAACCCTGCAGTTCTTTTGCATTACTATTATTTTTAATCTATAGCGCACCATTCCTCCTCCATTTTTTCCTACCTTATCTTTCTTGAATAAATTGTAGCCAGGTACAACTATATCTCAATCATGGTTTTTTTTATGGTTCACATGTCTGTAACAGCTTGTCAACCACTACATTCAAATCAGGCCTCTAGATCCGAGGCTTTATTTCCCATATCTTGTGCATTAGTATATATAACTTTCCAGATGTTGCTCTTTTTTTCCATTTCTATAGAAGTGTTTAATGCTTTACTTACCTGAGGGCTTTTTCTCCCATCTCTGACAATCCTAGCTTAAAGCTCTCCTCAATAGGTTTTTCAGACTGTTCTGGAAGATACTTCACCCCTTCTTCAATAGGTGGACCAGTGGCGTAGCCACGGGTGGGCCTGGGTGGGCAGGTGCCCACCCAACTTAGACCCAGGCCCACCCAACTGGCACCGGAACTGCAAGGCTGTCGCGGGATCCCATCCCCGCGACAGCGAACAAGAGAACCCACGCCTCGCGCGCCATCACGGCACACATGGGGAAGCGCTGCTGCGGCCGTATGGCCAACCGGTCTTCCTGTTCGGGGGGGGGGGGGGGCGGAAGCACCGCGCGCAGCTTCCGTTTCCTCTCCCCAATGCAGGCAGATCAGCTGGCCTCTCCTGCTGCCACCCGTTCTCCTGCTATCTTCGGGTCAAACGGCCCGCCGAACTTCCTGTTTGGGGGAGCGGAAGCGCTGCGCACAGCTTCCGCTTTCTCCCCCAGAGCAGGAAGATCAGCTGCCTCTCCTGCTGCCACCGGCCTCCTGCTATCTTCGGGCGTCGGGCCGTACTGCCCGCCGATCTTCCTGCTTGGGGGGGGAGGGGGAGGGGGAGGGAGGAAGCGGACGTTGTGCGCTGCGCTTCCGCTCCCCCCCCCCCGACAGGAAGTTCGGCGGGCAGTACGGCCCGACGCCCGAAGATAGCAGGAGGCCGGTGGCAGCAGGAGAGGCAGCTGATCTTCCTGCTCTGGGGGAGAAAGCGGAAGCTGTGCACGTGCTTGAATGTGTATGTGTGGCTGAGAATGGGAGTGTGTGTGGGTGAAAACTGGAGCCTGGATGTGTATGTGGGTGAGAATGGAAGCTTGAATATGTGGGTGAATGGGAGCTCGAATGTGTGTATGTGTGGTTGAGAATGAGAGCCTGGGTTTGTGTGGGTGGGTGAGAATGGAAGCTTGAATATGTGGATAAGAATGGGTGCTTGAATGTGTGTATGTGTGGGTGAGAATAGTACCTTAAATGTGTATATGTATGGATGAGAATGGGAGCTTGAATATGTGTGGGTGAGACTGGGAGCATGGGTTTGTGGGTGAGAATGGGAGTCTGGGTTTATGTGTGTGGGTGAGAATGGGTGCCTGGATGTGCGTCTGTGTGTGCATAAGAATATAAGCCTGGGGAGGGGTGAGAAAGTGAGAACTTGAATGTGAGCTTGTGGGGGGGGGGGAGAGCATATGAGAGTGACAGCTTGAGTGTGTGAGAGGGAGTCTGTGAGAGAAAGCGTGTATGTGTGTGTGTGTGTGTGTGTGTGTGTGTATGTGTGTGGAAGGGAAGAAGACAGTAATAGAAGAAAGACACTGAAAAGGAATTAGGAAATGAGCTATAAGGGAAAAAATGGGAAAAAGAGACCAGGACCAACTGATTAGAAAAATACAAAGATCAGACAACAAAGGTAAAAATATATATCTATATTTTGAGATGTTAGCAATTTAAATATAAGCAACACAACCGCTCTCTCAAAATTTATGGACAGGTAGGAGCCGTGTATAAAATCGTAATAATAAGAAGGCTAAAGTACCACAAATCACCGTGAATTATGTTTGTATCATTAAGTAAACCTCATACTTAGGCGTAGATGTGAATGCTATGCTGCATACTTTGGCATTATTTATCAGTAAAAAAACAACTAGTAGACCTGCATGCCTACAGCCCACCCATGTTAACCTTGTGCCCACCCAAAAAATCAATTCTGGCTACGCCACTGAGGTGGACACCATCTCTGTTCAGCAGTCTTTGGAATGCAATCCCATGGTCCAGGAAGCCAAAATGCTCTCATCAACAGCACCTGGGCAACCATTCATTCACCTCCAAAATGCAAGCTTCAATGCCTTGTCTGGGAGAAGTGAGAATAAGACCACCTTCTCAATTATCTGCTGGACCCTTTCTGCCAAAGCCATGAAGTCACTTGTGAGATGTTCCTAGCAGGATCATTCATGCCAACATGGATGAGCAGCATTAGATAATAGCAGACTTGATGATTTTTGGCAAACTCTTCATGATGGCTTGGATCTTGGCACCTGACACACAGCACATCTCCCGGCACAACATGTCTAGTTGAGAGATGGATGTCTCCATGCCTTTCAGAACAGAGTTACCAACTACCACTATACTTCACTTTTTAGACACAGAGGTTGCTGATCCTCATATTGTAATTCACAAGCCTCGGTTCCTCCTCAACCTGGAATGATTTTCTTTTCTTCAATTTCCAGGGATCCTTACCAATTCTTCAGCTCAACTGAAGGTGAGCTTTGGATGAGGATTTTACTGGTTTTGATAATCTGTGTCCAGCTGTCACCTTGGGTCCAGTTTCTGTTCTCCTTACTGGAGTTCTCTATCTTAAATGCCTCAAGAAGCATTTTATTGATGTAGTCCTTGCTGTCACAGATGTTTGTAAGTCTCACCAATTCCTTTCTCACCTGTTCCCTGACTGAGTCGACCTACAGACATCTTTCACATCAAACCAATTTCCTCACTGTACCTCTCGGAGGAGACCTAAGCATTAATATACTGTACTTGCAGAAAAATATTTGCATGTGATTTGGAGTGGTACCACCTTGCTTAAAGTGTTAATGCACAAAGGGGCAGATCTTAAAACATACGCGCGGGCATAGATTTGTTCGCACAACCTGGCGCAAACAAATCTACACCCGATTTTATATCATGTGCGCGCTGCACCTATGAAAATCTACCCCATATTGCGCATATCTCTTGGTCTCACCTGGGAATGGTCATGCCCCTCCCACTTTCTGCACCTTTTTTTCCTGATGCAAGATATTTGCGCATCAGCATTTGTGCATGTATGTGGGCAGATTATAAAATCAGGTGGATACGTGCAAGTGCTAGATGCATGCCTATAATCCCAGAATTTTAGTCAGGAGGGTCCTTGATATTGCACTGGGGTAGTGGATAGGGGATTATGACCCTAGGAGGCCTCTTGCTCATCAGGGCTTGCATTAGTCATCAACAGCAGTTAATGCAAAAACTTAACTACAATGCCTAAAGGGTAGTTAAGCTTTTGCATTACAAATAGGTTAACTCAAATTTTTCTTAAGGTAGAAAATATGTTATTTAATTTACATTTTGTATAAGTACCCAGAAGACTTTATCACCTATCTCAAGTGTTTATTATTTACAGGCTTCCAGTTCTAGTGGATCATTGGAAATATTAGAAGTAAGATGTTTGAAGTAGTTAACCTGTTGCTTTAATCTATGTCCTCACTGAATACTATGGAGTTTGAAATATCATCTGGTAGGACCAATAGCTAAAATTGTAAATGCTTCTTTGTAAAGTTGTTCTTAGAAAGGGCATGTATTCATCCAATCATAAAAAAAGAAAAATGACTTATCTAATTATTGACCTATATCAAATCATACATTATCCAAAATTGTTGAAAAAGGGTGCTGTGTCATTTATAAGATTTTATGGAGGAACATAATGTACTAGATCCACAACAGTGTGATTTTTCAAACTGGACAAAGTACAGTGATATAATTAGTATCTGCCTCTGATGTTTGACTTAGGGAACTAGCTGATTGGATGGAGATCAGTTTTGAAGTACAACTTGATATATCTGCAGCATTAGTGCTATAAGCATATAATTTGCTTCTTAGTCAACTTGAATCACTGGGGATAGGGGGAATTGTTTTGCAGTACGTCTGATCCTTTCTGACATATCAGACTCAACAAGACTAGGTGAAAATATATCCTACAAAAAAGTCATTACCTCAGGAGTGCCCCAGAGCTCAGCAGCAACATCTGTAGTATTGCTTAATATTTACTAGTGCCAGTTAGGTGAGATTATAAAATCATATAGTATAAAAAAAAATGTATGCAGATAGTCTTCAGCTATATGTGTCAGTTGGTACTGTTCATGATAAATCAATGTCATCATTAATAGGATATATTAGGGAAATAGATAAGTGGATGCATTATATCAAATAAGCATTAAATTAAAAAAAACAAACAAAAAAAAACAAAAACAACCAGAAGCTAACTGGATAAGCAGAAGGGAGAGCTCTATGGACCTTAATGATCTGACAGTGAATGATTAGACATTCCTTTTTGGCCACAGTTCACTACTTGGGTTTATATTTGATTCATTACAACCCCAGCTGAGTGCAGATTGGAAATCAGCTTTCCTTAAACTAAGATTGTTGTGAAGACTGAAATATATCCTGGTGTTATCTTTGCTGGATTATTACAATGCTCTTTAAGTGAGGCTTCCCATCGGATCCAGATTGCAGCAACCTGATAAATTATGGCTAATTTTAGGGCAGCTCTTTGGCAAAACCAGAGTTAGCCAGATAAGTTATCCGGCTAACTCTGAATATTGGAGTTAGCTGGATAATTCACATTCATCAAAATATGCTAGAGCCCTAATGCATTGCAAATTCTGTTTTGGCAGGAGAGAGAGAGAAAGAGAGAGCACCTCTGGGGTGGCACACATATTTGTCATCTATTTATACCACTGTAGGAGGGTGAACTAGTAACTCGAGGTGAGGTTTTGCTGGTGGTCTAGAGTTTGGGGAGCAGTTTTACCTGCACAGTCAGAGGTACAAACAGCACAGTACACATCAGTGAAGATTTGATGTGATTTGGAGTGAGGAAAGGAACACAAAGATGAGATTTGTACAATGTACTCTCGCCCTAGCTTGATGCACTCTCTACCTAGCTGCTAGTGCCCATGATTTAAAAAAGGGGTGTGGGTAGGTTAATTTTTGAGTTACTACAACACATGTTAAATTTATCGCACCTGTGATATTTTCAAAGCATTTCACATTTTGAGCTGCTCCTGGAAAAAAGAGAGAGAGTGTGAGAGAGAAAGACTCTTTATAATCTCTCCTATAAATAAACTATGTATACTACTGTAGGAGGGGCAACTAGTAATGTAGGGTGAGGTTTTAGTGGTGGTCTAGATTTGGGGGGGGACAGTTTTACATGCACAGTTAGAGGTACAAGCAACACAGTACACCTCAGTGAAGATTTGTTATGATTTGGAATGAGGAAAGGGACACAAAAGATGAGATTTGTACAATGTATTCTCGCCCTAGCTTGATGCAATCTCTACCTAGCTGCTGTTCCTTACCTGAGTGAACTTGGAACAAACGGCTGAAACCGGTAATGGCGTCAGCGCACAAATCTTTTAACCCCCCACCCCCCACCCCCCACACACACACTTATGCGATAGAAGTGGCATTTGCGCGCATAGGTGCGCGTCCACTTAAAATAACGAGCACATACGCATATGTTCAGGCTATTTTATAAAATTCACGCATGCACACCTATATGTTATAAAATGGCCACGTTCCTGGGCGTTGGCTGACACATGTGCCCACATGTGCCTGCGCGTTTGTTTAAAAGTTACCATCTTATTGTATTATAAAGATTATCTGATAAATGGGAAAGTTTAATTGATTGGGGTTTTTTTGTAGTTGTCAAATTTAATTGTCAAAAGTTAACATTTTATCTTTTTTGTGATCCTCTTGCCTCTAGTCCATGTCTATTAGGGCCTTAACTGGACTACAAGATAGAAAGAATGTTGTTTTGGTTTGGTAGTAGGTCTGTGTGTATTTCTAAACATATTTTTATAGCTATGATTTTACTGTTTGCCTTTGTCCAGTTTTTCTGAGAAAATTATCTTGATTTAAAAGTGAAATGAATAGAAAGTTGTAAAAGAACCCTATATGATTATCTGCACCTGAGCAGCTGCCAAGCTATAAATATCTTCTGTCTTTGCTTCATAGAGATGCCAGTTTTATAACACATTGCTTCAGGTAGAATTTTCAAAGTCTGGGAAAGTCATATTCAAAAATTAGTGGAAATGTGCAAACCCTTGAGCGGCATACGCACGCCTGCTTGGAAACAAGTGCAAACATTCAAACATACATTTATGTGCCTATGTGTGTCAATGGGTTTTCCCATCCTAACTTCATTCCTCCCCCAGAGCACCTCTTTTTCAAGTATGCAAAATTGCATCCCTGCATACTTTTGCATGGTCAACCCCTGGGATAATTTTCAAAAGGCCTATATATACATGCCAAATGACTTTTATGTGCGTATATATGTTTTTGGAAATTCACGCCTTTAAATTTAGATTGCACTCCACAAAACACTTCAGTAGGGGCTTCGCTGAAGGTCTTGCACACAAGCCACAACCAAACACTGATCCCTACTTCAGAAGATTTTCATTCTTTTTGTTCTGATACTCATTGCATTGACCCATCCCTCTAGGCCTTTCTCTGGGTGCCAGACATTTTCGGGGTTAAGAGTCATCAAAACAAAAGAAAGCTATAATGAGGGTCAGTGAGCTGGGAAGCAGAGTGCAGCTGTCTTATATCAGCTAACTGTGTAATTAGGGTCAAGCAGCATTGCTGCTATTTCTTTCCATCTTAAAAAGTTGACAAGGCATAATGGAACAGGCAGCAACTTAGTGTCAATCCTAATATATGATATATTAGTAAGATGTAGAATATTAAAATCAGTTTATGAATACTGGATAGATGTCACCAGTCAGCATAGCAAAGGTCTAACCATTAATCAGCAGAAACATACACAATTCTGTAAGAGCAAAAAGTGCTTATCTCTGATTTTAAGCCCTTTGGGGAAACATGAGACTACATCATTGTTCACATCTTTAAATTAAACTACATCCTTAAAGGAAACAGTTACCCAATCCTAAGCCACTTAAAAGAGGAATAACACAATGGCCACAGCTGTGGATACCTTGTCCCCTGCAGGTTGGTATCTGCAGAGAGAATAATGCATATAAAGAATGCCATTAAACTCCAAGTTAACCATAAAATAAACATTATAGGTGTAGCCAAAATGGTTCACCGGTAGTGATGTTATCAGGATGTCAGCCTGAGTATATAGGGCCCAATTGTCAAAGAGTTTAGGCTATTAACTTTTGGACTAAGGCTTCTAAATTAGCCCTTTTAATAATTTACTGGGGCTGAGTACCTAAATTTAGGCTCCTAGTTTCATAGGGATCCTAAATTGAAGAGCCAGAAAAATGGGTGGCTATGGGGGTAGAGTTAGGGCAGAGAAATAAAGTTAGGAGCTTAGCACGGATTTTCAGAACTAAGTACCTCATTTAGGCTCCTAAATCTAGGCAGATGAATCACACTCCTAAATTTAGGTGCCAAATTTTTAGGGTACTAAATTTGTATTAATTTTCAGCTGAAAACTTAGGCAAACAAGTTTTACTGAAATATAGGTGCCTAACTTAGGGATCTAATTTAGGGACTGAAATTTAGGCATTCAGCTTTAGAAAAATTTCAAAATGGCCAGTTTAGGAGCCTAACTCCAAAAGATAGGGACCTAAATCCTTTGAAAATTGACCTCTCAGCTTTTTTGGACTATCGGCCCCATTAAAACCCCAGTCTCTTTCAGGTTCTAAGCTTAACTTTATTTAAACAAAGGGATATCGTAAATATGTAGCCTCACTTCACCATCAAGTTTCAATTTGGATTTATTTACTCTTCCTAACCCATGCTCAAGGTAAGTTACAATTCAGGTGAAGTAGGTAGATCCCTGGGAGGGTAAAGTTATTTGCCCAAGATCACAAGGAGCATCAGTGGAAGAGGTGGTATTTGAACTCTGACTTTCCTGCTTCTTAGCCCACTGCTCTAACCACTAAGACATTCTTCCACTTAACAACTGAAATGCAAGTTCTCCTCTAGCAGGGGTTATAACAAATTCAATATCAGGACCAGCTACCTTCAATTATAATGTAAGGTAATTCCAGGCCCAGCACAACTGGGTGTAAATACTGTGCATTTGCATGGGGCAGCACAATAGGGGGAGGGGCAGCAACAGCAGGAGAGGCTGCTGAGCAGCCAATGGAGCCCAACCTACTAGTGGCCAAAAAAGCAGAGAGGGCACAAGGCTGCTGATGGAGCCCAACCTACCAGTGGCTGAAAATAAGGAGATGCCATGGTGTTTCCTATTGATTTACATGTGTGTGCACCCATGCACAGCTTCCACTCTACCCTCCCCCCCTTTGCCCCTTCTCATGGACGAAGACTAGCGAGCTATGTTGGAGTTCGTTCTACCACTTCCCAAAGTCAGGAGGAGGCCCTCGGTGCCATGACAGAGCTCATCCTACCACAGCCTGTAGAGAAGAGGAGGCCTGTGGACCATGGTGAAGTTCATCCCATCACAGCCTGAAGAGATGAGGAGGCCTGCAATGCCATTAAGGAACTCATCCCACTATGGCCTGAAGTCAGGCAGAATCCCTGGGGCCGAGGTGGAACTCATCCCATCATGGACTGAAAGAAGAAGAGGGCCCCCAGATCCATGGTGGAGCCATCCCACCATGGCCTGAAGTGAGGAGGAGGCCATATCTTTGTGTGTGTGGCTGTGAGTATCTATGTATCTGTGTGCATGTGTCTGTGTGAGAGTCTATATGCATGTGCATGTCTGTGTGAGAGCTTGTGTGTGTATCTATGTCTGTGTGACAACCTGTATGCATGTGTGTGACTGTGTGAGAGCCTGTGTGCATGTGTATATGTGTGTCTGTGTGAGAACCTGTGTGTGTTTGTGTGAAATAATGTGTGTGTATGTGTGAGAGAGAGAGTCTTTATGCATGTATGTGACTGTGTGAGAGCTTATGTGCATGTGTGTGTTTGTGTGAGAGCCTGTAAGTGTCTGTGTGGAAGCTTGTGTATGTATGTGTGTGTGACAGCCTATATGTGTGTGTGTGTGCGACTGTGTGAGAGTCTGTGTGCATGTGTGTGTGTGTCTATGTGAGAGCCTATATGTGTGTGTGTGTATGTGTGTGTGTGTAAGAGAGAGAGGGCCTTTATGCATGTGTGACTATGTGGGAGCTTATGTGTGTCTGTGTGAGATCCTGTGTGAATGTGTCTTTGTGAGTGCCTGTGTATCTGTGTACATTTTTCTAGATTTGAAATTATTCAGAACAGTAGTACAAACTTTTGTGCTAACCAATTTTTTATTGGGTTTCCCAGATCGTTATTCTACCCATTGTAATTGATACAGTATGTCTATTGCACAATAAATTACAAGAACCGAGATTTCGGACCATTGGGGTACCAAGGGTGGGGTGAAGGGGGTGGTCCGCCTTGGGTGAAAACAGGGGGAGGAGTGCCATTGTTGCCAATAGAAAGGTCCCGTGGCAGCATGGAGCAATGATGTGCTGGTGGGGTTCCCACCTCCCGCCAACAAAGTGAGCTCCTGCAGAAGAAGAGGCCCTGTGGAGCCACCAGCGTTTCTCGGAGCTAGCAGCAGAAGAAGAGACTCCGCTGTGCAGCCAGTAGCCCAAGAAGAGCTCCAAAATGTGTGTGAGAGAGCGGCCCTGTGAGAGTAAGTGCCAGTGTATGAGAGGGGTGTGTGTGTATGAGAGGGTGTGTGTGTGTGGTGTGTGTGTAGGAGAGGGTGACTGTGTGTGTGTGGGAGTGGAGGTGAGAGAGAGGAAGCGTGTGTGTGTGTGTGTGTGTGTGTGTGTGTGTGTGAGAGAGAGAGAGAGAGAGACGGAGGAAATGTATGTGTCTGTCTCACAATCACACACTCAAGCTCCCTCTGTCTCTCACCAAGCATGTATGTGTGTGTGAGTCAGAGGGAGTTTATTTTTTTTTTTTGTGTCTCTGTGTCTGTGTACCTGCAGTTCACGACAATCTCATGGTGACAGGTATGGAAAGCAGGGTTTGTTTTTTTTTTTTTTAAATCCTTATTAGTTTTAATTACTGGGTGATATTTGATGTCTGCTGTTTTGAAATATTTTATTGATGTTTAGGGCATTTTTTAAAATTTGTTCAGGAGCTTCTAATTATTGAATATTATTGATTTATCAGCTGTTTTGAAATATATATATATTTTTAGTATGGTTTTACTATTCTGATTTATATTTCTTGATTGTATTGTTTTGAGGAATATTGATTTTCTGCTTTTCCATTGTTGCAATGCATACAGAATCTAGCTTGTGGTTTCCATTTCAGATTTTGTCTACATGTATGCATGTGTGTCTGTGTGTGAGAGAGAGAGAGTGAGAGAGAGAGATAGAGGAAGTGTTTGTGTTACATGTGTGCCCCCAGACTACAACAATCTTAGGTCAACAGATATGGAGAGCAGGAGATTTTTAAAATCCTTATTAGTTTTAATCATTAGGTGGTATTTGATGGGTCTGCTGTTTTGAACTATTTTATCAATGTTTAGGAACATTTTAAATTATATATTTGGGGGGGGGGGGTGCCAAAGACTTTAGGTACACCACTGTTTCAGACTGCATAATGCCAATCATATATTCCTTACATTGGCTAGCTTTAAGGTGCAGATCTCAGCTTCGTCTATTAGTTACTGTCCATAAATTTATATATTCTGAAACATAATGGGGTAGATTTTCAAAGGGTTATGCTCGTAATATACATGTGAAACCTCCGAAAACCTACCCCTGTGCGCACCGAGCCTATTTTGCATAGGATGCGCGTATGTCCCGGGGCTTCAAAAAAGGGGTGGCCCGGGGGTGGGGCTGTGGGCGTGGCTGCGGTCTGGGGGCGGGCCCGAGTCCTCCGGCACAGCAGCTGTGCCGGGGGATGGCGCACCGGCGCGCGCAAGTTACACCTGCCAGAGGCAGGCGTAACTCCGTCAAATAAGGTGGGGGGGGATTTAGGTAGGGCCAGGGGGTGGGTTAGTTAGGGGAAGGGAGGGAAAGGTGGGGGGATCGAAAAAAAAGTTCCCACCAAGGCTGCTCCGATTTCGGCCTTGGTGGGAACAGGGAAAGCCATCGGGGCTCCCCTTGGGCTTGGCGCACGCAAGGTGCACAAGTGTGCACCCCCTTGTGCGCGCTGACTCCGGATTTTACAACATGCTGCAGCACGCGCATGTTATAAAATCGGGTGTATATTTGTGCACGCCGGGTAGCCCGCACAAATGTACCCCACCACGCACGCTCCTTTAAAAATCTGGCCCAAAGGAGTAGATTTTCAAAGAATTACGCACGGAAGATATGTGCATAACCCCCGAAAACCTACCCCTGTGCATGCCAAGCCTATTTTGCATAGGCTCGGCAGCGCGTGCAAGCCCTGGGACACGCATATGTCCCGGGGCTTTCCAAAATGGGCGGACCGGGGGCGGGGCCGGGGCGTGGTGGAGGTCCTGGGGCATGGCTTGGGGCGTGGGGGCAGACCAGGGGCGGTCCCGAATGCTCCTGCACAGTGGCTTGTGCGTACAAGTAACGCCTTGGGTAGGCGTAACTCCTGAAAAAAATGTAGTGGGGGATTTAGTTAGGGCTGGGGGGTGGGTTAGATAGGGGAAGGGAGGGAAAAGTGTGTTGGGGGGGGGAATCGAAAAAAAAAGTTCCCTCCAAGGCCGCTCCGAAATCTTGTTTTTTGGGGGGAAATATTAGGACATTTTTTAAATATTGGATTTTTTATTCATCAGATGTTTTGAAATATTTTATTGTTGGTTTAGAAATTGGTTATTCTGTTCATTAACTGGTTTGATATATTTATTCTTTATAGGAATATGATTTTTACTATTATGATTGATGTTTTATATTTCTTGATTTTATTATTTAATGTTTTATTATCACTTTATTTAGTATTATGTTAAATTGTCAACCAGTTATACTGTTCCTTATGTTCTACGGTTCCATGTAAAGCTCCGCTCTCTGTTGAGCAGTTCTTCGTTTTATGTAAACCGGAGTGATTTGTAGTCCCTACAAGAACTTCGGTATATAAAAATTAAAAATAAATAAATAAATAAATAAATTTCCTTTTTTCCATTGTTGCTCTGCATATAGAGGTTGGCTTGTTTTGAGTTCCAGTTCAGAACTTTTCAGCATGTTTCTATCTATATTTTCTGGTCTCTTTATTCTGTTCTCTGCATATGTGACCAAGGTGAGGTATTTTGCTGGCATGTAATCTATAGCAGCTTGGCTTGGTCTGTTTTCCTAATAAGAAGTGTATTGGTGTTCTAGGCCTGCTGTAATATGTGCCTTTTTATGGATAAGGTTGTCACTGTTTGAGTGCTGGCAGTTAGAATTGTTTTGGTATGAGAGGCAGAAGAGGAGGAGGCCCGTGGTCGCTGGCTGATGTATATTCCGCCCAGCGGCAGAAGAAGAGCCTAACTGAAGTTGAGGGACAGGAGCTGGAGCCAGAGCCTGCCCACATGAGTTTGCGTGGAGAGGGAGTGGAGCCTGTTTGTGTGTGTGCAGAGAGGGTGTGGAGTCAGCATGTGTGGAGGAGAGGCAGTGGATCCAGTGTGTATGTATGTAAGAAGGACAGGGAGTGAACCAGCATGTATATGTGAGTGGAAAAGGAGTGGAGCCAGCATGTGTAGAGGAGAGGGAGTGAAACTAGCATGTGTGTACATATATGAAGGAGATGGAATGGAGCCTCTGTGTGTGTGTGTGGGGGGGGGGGGGGGGAGAGGGCGTGGAGCCAGTGTGTATGGAGTAGAGTGAATGGAGCCAGTGTATGTGTGTGGAGAAGAGAGGGATAGAGCCAGCATGCATGTGCCTAAGAGAGAGTGAGCCAGTGTGTGTGTGAACCTGAGAGAGGGAGCCAGCCAGCTTTTGTGTGTCTGTGAGTTTTGAAAGAGTGTTTGTGTGTGTCAGTGTGAGCATGAGGATGAATGTGTATGCATATGAGGTAGGAGAAAGTTTGTGTACCTCCTTTCCCTCCCACTACTCCGACAATCTCAGGTTGACCGGAAGTCAAAAGTTCCCAGGTATGGAGAGTAAATTATTTTTTAAAAATTCTTAATTATTTTAATTAATCGGGTGTTATTTGATGTGTGTGCGGTTTTGAAATATTGTATTAGTATTTGTGAAATTTAAATAAATATATGCGTTTTTAATTATTGGTTGTTATTCTGTTCATCTGCTGTTTTGAAATCATAATTCATTTTATTAGTATGGTTTCACTATTATGATTGATGCTGTATAGTTCTTGATTTCATTGTTTGATGTTTTCTGAGGAAGGATGATGCTTTAGTTTTTCCATGCATGCACTAAATACTGAGTCTGACTTGTTGCAGTTTCCAGTTCAGTTTGGGGCAGATTTTATAAATCTGCGCACATGCGTACTTTTGTTCGTGCACCAGGCGCGAACAAGAGTACGCGGGATTTTAATAGATACGAGTGTAGCCGCGCGTATCCATTAAAATCTGGGGTCGGCGCGCGCAAGACTGCCCAAAATCGGCAGCCTGCGCACGCCGAGCCGCGCAGCCTGCCTCCGTTCCCTCCGAGGCCGCTCCAAAATCGGAGCGGCCTCGGAGGGAACTTTCCTTCCACCCCCCCGCACCTTCCCTTTCCGTCCTCTAACTAACCCACCCCCCGGCCCTATCTAAACCCCCCCTACCTTTGCATGCGCCAGGCCAGCTGCCGCGCTCCATGTTCCGGTCCGGGGGCTGGTCCGGAGGCCGCGGCCACGCCCCCGGAACGCCCCCGGGCTGAAACCACGCCCGCTGTGCCGCCCCTGAAACACCGCGTTACTCGCGACACGCCCCCGAAACGGAGCGTCACTCCCGGCACGCCCCCGACACGCCCCTATATGCAAGCCCCGGGACTTACGCTCGTCCCAGGGGCTTGGCGCGCGCAGGGGGGGTTGGGGTAGGTTTTCGGGGGAGTACGCACATATCTTACGCGCGTACCCCTTGAAAATCTACCCCTTTATGTCTGTACTTTCCCATTTATAATTTATAGTCACTTTATTCTATTCTTGGCGAGGGTTTGTCTGTGTTCTGCATGTGTGATTGAGGTTGCTAATGTGTCATTTCTATGTAGGGATCTATAGAAGCTTGGTTTGTTCTGTTTTCCTAATAGGAGGTATATTGGTGTTTTAGGGCCTGATGTAATGTTTGCAGTGTCACCTTTTCATGAGTGCTGGCAGTTAGTGCTGTTTTGGAATGGGAGGGTTATTATATTGTAATTGTAATTTAGCTTGTTCATGGCTTTCTGAAGACCAAGCCCACACCCAACATGCATTACATTAGTCCTAATATCATAGGTCATCCAAGGGTCTCTTTCTGGCTTTTATACAGGGTTTTCTGGTTGACACCACAGCAGTGCATATAAGCATATTATACATTCTATTTTGATATTTTTATTTCAAAAGCCTGTACTTTGAATGTATTTTTTCATGTAAAATTTTATTATAAATGCATAATTTGAAATTGTGTATGTTAAGGGCCATGGTGGGGGGAAGCCTGGACATAAAGCTGTAAGATTCACTTAGGGTGCCTAATACCCTTGCACTGACCCTGAATAGAAAAAGAATACAAATAAAATGTAAAAACAAACAAAACAAACAAAAAAACAGAATGAGAAAGAATCAGCAATGTAATTGTTTGCACAGGGCTGCAAAAACTTTAGCACTGGTCCTGCATGGCAGCACCATGTGAAAAGAGATCCACACAGTTGTGTCATGCAGTGATACAATGGTGGGGGAGAAGGGGGGGGTGTATGGGAGACAGCACAAATGCATTGATCCCTGGGTGTCAGAGACTCTCACTACGCCTCAGCAAGACTGTCAAGAATACGCCAAAGCTTCAAAAGAGGGCACTAATAATAGTGGCCTGAACCCCAAGGGTAGCACAAGAGAGGAAAAGTGGCTCCAAGAGTGGCATAAGCATTTTAAGGCATTATAGAGAAACAAAACAGCACAAAAAGCAGAAGACTCCAAGCAACCATGAGAAGTGCAAAGCAGCTTACCCACATCATTGACAAGAACTCCGCTGAGATTCGTGGCTCAGCGGAACAGAAATTGTTATTAAAAAACAATCAAATAAATAAATAACATCATCCTAAGGTGTAGAGTCAGGGGTATGGCAGTAAGGCAGTGTGGCACCAACCACCCCAAGGTGTAAAGTCTGAGTATGATAGCAAGGTTGGGAATCGAGAGGCTGACCATTTTAGTAACCACCCTCTGGACCCACCAGCTGGTTGCTATCCTTTTGAAGGTGAGCTCTCCAGAAGTGTACACTAATGAGGTCTCACCAGGGACCTGTTCAAGGGCAACATCACCTCCCTTTTCCTGCTGTCCTTTCCTCTCCCTATGCAGCCAAGCATCTTTCTGACTTTTGCCGATGCTTTAACTACCTGTTTGGCCACCTTAAAATCATCACATACAATCACCCCAGATCCTGCTCTTCTTTCATGTTTAGATGAATTTCGCCTCCAATATTGTTTCTCTTCCATGGGTTTTTGCGGTCTAAATGCTTGAATGGAAAACATAAACAAATTAGATGAAAAATGTTCTTTCATTTGTGGGCACCCTCTATTCATTTCAGGGATACATGAATGAAACAAAAAATGCATGCATTCATTGCATTTTACCTATTTGTTTCAAATGAATGCATAAGAACATAAAGACATAAGAACATAAGAAATTGCCATGCTGAGTCAGACCAAGAATCCTGTTTCCAACAATAGCCAAACTAGGCTACAAGAACCTGGAAAGTACCCAAACACTAAGATCCCATGCTACTGATGCCAGTAATAGCAGAGGTCATTCCCTAAATCAACTTGATTAATAGCAGATCCCTAGTGTGGAGACTCATTGAGAAATCATTGTCATGGCCCATAAGTTTGTTTGGCATCTCTTTTTTTTTTTTTTTTTTACAGGTCTGACCTGTCTGCTTCCAAAATGAAAGAAAACATCAACGTTGCAGTGAGCTTCATGGGGCTATATGGATGCCCTGCTTGTTCATGTTCAGCTTGGAGAAGAGACGACTGAGGGGGGATATGATAGAGGTGTTTAAAATCATGAGAGGTCTAGAACGAGTAGATGTGAATCGGTTATTTACTCTTTCGGATAGTAGAAAGACTAGGGGGCACTACATGAAGTTAGCATGGGGCACATTTAAAACTAATCGGAGAAAGTTCTTTTTTACTCAACGCACAATTCGACTCTGGAATTTGTTGCCGGAGGATGTGGTTAGTGCAGTTAATATAGCTGTGTTTAAAAAAAGATTGGATAAGTTCTTGGAGGAGAAGTCCATTACCTGCTATTAAGTTCACTTAGAGAATAGCCACTGCCATTAGCAATGGTTACATGGAATAGACTTAGTTTTGGGTACTTGCCAGGTTCTTATGGCCTGGATTGGCCACTGTTGGAAACAGGTTGCTGGGCTTGATGGACCCTTGGTCTGACCCAGTATGGCATTTTCTTATGTTCTTATGTTCTTATGTTCAACATTGGGATGAAAAGGGTCAATTGATTTACGATATTCAGTTTTTGTTTTACAACATATTACCAATAAATAAGTGGGAATTTGAATCAACGTTTGTTGCAAACTAAGCAACATTGGATTTTCAATCTAAATACTGTGACACCTTTTGGTCTAAATGAGAAGATTGATTTGGTGGTATTTCTTTAAATTTTAGTACCATCTTTTTGAAAGTTTTGTATATATATTGCTGTGATTGGGGAACTGGGTCACATGCTTCTGTTGTGAAGTAATGGTGTCTGTCTGTTCAGCATTTTGTGATATGTATGGGACATAGTGGGATGAGTTTTTGGAAATTTTTTTGTCATTTGTTTTTTTATGTATTGTTTTCATTTCATGTTCTAGTCTTTGTGTATTTATGATTTGTATGTTATATATGTTGTATTGTTGTGGTGATATTGTATTGCAATATCATTTTTGTATTATTATTTTGATAAAGGTAAAGATTTGTATATTACAATTTTGTTATGGGAATTGGTTGATATTTCAATATATCATTCCTTTTGTTGCTTTGTAACCTACATACTTCATTTAGTGTTAATTATGTCTGCATGGGAAACAGCTGAGCAGACTGAAAGTTCTGACCTTGCTTCAGATGATTGAAGTGTTGCTATGTGTGGGTCCTTCTCCTTTATATAGAATGCAGGTGGATGAGGTGATGAGTTAATAGTAACATTTCGGCATCCCTGATAGCTCTTTGCTGGGAGCTTTAATGAGAAAGTCTTCAAATATTCAATTTTCCTATATGTCTGATAGAAGATAGGGCTGAAAGAAGAACAACTGTACTGATAAGCTGACCATCATTAGCATGTGGTGCTTCCAAAGATGATAGTGTTAGCAAGGCAATGAAGGGGTTTCTAACTGGGAGCTGAGACCCATGTAGTAGATAGCGGGCCCTTTTCTGGGAGGAGAGCCAGTTTATGCAGAAAGAAGGTAGGGAGGCCATCCTGGGGTATGACTGAATTTGTGCCTTATTTGCATTGACATTACCAGCTTTGGGGTGATAGAGGTGGATGATTAGAACTTGATGCAGTTGGTTCTGTAGAAAAGAGCTCATACCTGCACATCTATAGGATAAGGATACCTCTTCTCTGCTGAAAGCGTTCCTGTTGGTGAAAGGGCTACTAAATTTCTACATCTTGTTTCCCCATTGTGTAATGCTAGTAGTAATGAATCTGACATTCCCCTCTAAAGGCTGTATCAGTGTTAATGGCTTTGCTGCATACACATCTCTAACACTTAGAGGAAGCACAACCAAAGTGATGACCTCAAGCTCTGTTGTATTGTAGCCATTACAGCACAGACCTTCAGGAGGCAGGGTTTAGAATCCTGACCCTAATAAACTAGAGCTAAACTGAGGTGGCTGTAAGGGAAGGTGAATGGAGGATGGAGGCTATTGGAAAGCGCTGGATGTGTTGCTACTTGCAGTCCGGTGTGTGGGTGTGAGAGTGAGTGTGGTAAGTTGTCCAGAAAGGGCACAATTCAAAGATAACATGGCACTGTGTATGCAAATAAAGAAGCCACACACAAAATGTAATAAGTCTAGAATATTTATACAAATGTAAAACAAATAATCTATGTACAAATTAAAAACAGAATGTTGAGGGGAGGAAAAGGACAAACTAGAGACATAACAATTTACATTAAAAAAAAGGCCCCAGAGAGCTCAGGAGGACAGGTTCTGATAGACCTAGGGGGCTGGTGGCTGTGGTGGACACTGCAACAGTAATAGATCAAGAGCGACCATGAGGTTCTTTTGAGCATGTACTTCCACCAGCCATCAGACATCCACCAACCTTCTGAGGTCCCCTCACATCTCACAGACATCTTCCCCCTTCCTCTGGATAGTAGCCTCCATAGCCACAAGAAACTAGGCCTGTGGACTTGGAGCAGTTGCTGCATCTGCAGCTTCAGCCTTTGCAGCCAGATGGTGCTGGCCAGGTTCAATGGCAAGCTGCCTAGCAAGAGGCTCGTCTTCCTCTCCCAGCAACAGCTGATGAAAAACAGGACCTGTCTCCTGAGGTCCCAGGGGAAAACAGAAAGGAGGCCCTACAGAGGAGGAGACAGGAAGGGGAGGCTTAGGTCTGGGGCTGCCAATCGGAGGAAGGATCTTGCTGGCATGCCATTTCAGGTAGTGGCTAATGGTCACCTGAAACCAACACAACAGCTGCATTAGCAGGAGGGGTTGGATCCAGAGCATTTTCCTCCTCTTCCTGCTCCTCCTTCTCCTTAGAGCTGATGATATCTATGAACACAGAAAAAATTGTGTGGCAAGCCATCAGATGGTGTGCACTGGGGTTTGATGTGCAGCATCATACAAACTGCATTCCATTTATGGGAGAGTTGGAAGCAATAGGATGTGATTCTAGCTGTGGTACAGCTTGCAATACCCTACCTGCTGTAGGGTGTTGCAAGGCTATATATATAGGGTCTGTTAGAAATGGTGGATTCTATATAGTTGTTCTTTACAGCATGATGCCTACCTAATGATAATGGTTCTAAGGTGGCCCCAGTGGGTGGGTGATAGGTGTTAGACTGTGTCTTGGATTCCAGTGCTTCAACAACTGTGACACTGCCACAAGACAGAGAGTTCTTCTGGAAAGGAGGCATAGAGATTCCCTGGTAATGGCATTTGGATATGGCCTTAATGTCAGGGTCTGAAAGACAACACTGTAGCTGTGCTTTGAATTGATACTTTTTTTTAAAACAGAAAAAGAAAAGGTAGAAAGCAAAACACATACGTTCTGACTTACAACTTGCAGGGGAACAATCAAAGTCCTGAAAAAGAAGCAGTGTCCCTTATTGGGTAATCTTGGGAAAGAGTCCCAGTCCAGCTCACCGTACTTCAGCGCAGCTTTGTTCAGACTCAGCAATGGAAGCTCAGGAGACACGCCCACAGAGAACTCTCAGCTGGGTGAACAGGGTGGGTTTACTTATAGCCAATCAGAGCCTGGCTGGGTGTTGCCCAGTCCATAAAATCCCCACATTTAGGATAGCTCTCTGCAGAGCTCCAGTCCACCACCATCAGGGCCAGCAGTCAAAACCCCAACTAACCTAACACTTTTTATTTATTTATTTATTGCCAATTATTAATCGCTTTCCAGATAAGAATCTTATCGCCCAAAGCAATGTACAAAATAAAAACAAATAATACAAAAATAATCAAAACATAAAATACATGAGATCACAAATAGTACAGCAATACAACCATAAATATGCAGCAATTTAAAAATTAATATTCATCCTGAAAAGAAAGACAATTTCTTGAGAGGGTGAACCAGCATATCCCTATAGATATTTAAAACATCTTGGTTGACATAAACCAAGTTTTTAATTTTTTACAAAATCTTAACAAATTGTCCTCCCCTCTCACCTCACCGGCAAACTATTCCATAAATTTGTGATGGCATTTACAAATGACCTGAGGCCCAGACATGAATGTTTAAATTTTCTCACCGAAGAAAGTTGTAAATATCGTCCTCCTGAGGAGCGTAAATTTCTTTTAGGGACATTCCATTCCAAAGTACCCCTTAAAGAAGAAGAGCCCAAGCCATTTAAGACTTTTAATGCCATCACCAAATTCTTAAACACAGATCTATCCATAATAGGTAACCAATGTAAATCGTATAACAACGGTTTGGCGGAACTTCTACGAGATTTGCCTAGAAAGATTCTTGCTGCAGTATTCTCGATCACTTGTAGTTTACAAATTAATTTACCATGTAAGCCCATAAGAATTGCATTGTAATAATCCAGAGATGAAAGGATCAAAGCAAAGGCAACCGCCTTAAGAGCTGTCAACCCCAGATATGGTTTTAATTGTCTCAACATTTTCAATCTGGGGTAAGCATTGTGTGCCACATATGCGACATGTTTTTCAAAAGAAAAATCTGCATCAAGGATCACCCCTAAAGATTTCACATGGTCTTTTGGCATTAACAGGGCTCCATTCAAAGTAAGACCCATTGGAATCTCCCCTAATCCAATTTTCAACAACTCTGTATTTTCCGAATTAAGAACCAATTTATTTTCTACAAACCACTGAGCAATGGTTTGAAGACATACATTTAAATTATTCACAACATCTATAGGTAAATTTTCTAAATAAGCCTAAAGTTGGATGTCATCAGGATAACTCCCTACTTACTTATATAATTGGCATGTGAGTGCAGTAAAAGTAGTGGCTCATGACATTGCAGGCCATGACCCAGGGGTTTTGATGTGTCCACCATTCCGCTGGATGGATGCTTGTGGGTCTAGAAGGAAGAAGGTTTATGTGCATGAGGATACTTCCAGCTACTGGTGACACAGGGCATTGTTGACTGGCTGAGCAATACTGGGATCTGTGATGGAAGCTGCAAATAAACAGACTATGTTGACATCTTCCTGATGGGCATTTAGGGAAATTACCTCCAACCTCCTACAGCTGAGCACGCGACTGCTCCAGCCATTCCCCCTCCAGGTGGCACAGCTCCCAAGCCTTCTTCCTGAGATTCTCAATCTGTACAAATGAGAAGATGGAATACAATGCTCATAGTTGTATAATGCATTTTCAGTGACATCCATGTTGGCATGTTTCTATTCATACCAGCTAACCATTGACCCACTCTAACTGTGGCCCTTCTTTGTCCCTTCTGACATCAATTTATGCTGTAAGGTTTCCTACCCCTTCCAAAAGCTTATCACAGGAAGTGACATTTTAATGTTAAGAGCTGTAGCCATGGCAGCACTTTGCCCAGTGCTACCAGCCCTGGAGTTTTGCTAGTTCCATAAGGGCATCAGTACTGTCCTCTGAAGCTCCGTGCAAGGCTGTGCTGCTCCAACAGCTGTGGCTAAGGGGCTGTAGATTGCTCTAGTGTATCCATGTGTGAGGAAGCACCTCATGATGTGCAACCTTTTCCCTGGCTTCTGTGCAAAACTGAATCCAGAGGGCAAGAACCTATACATAGTTCATGCATTTTTACATATGCACCCTGGTTGTCCTCACTTATTTTTTTAACGCCTAGTTCCCTTGAGTCACTTACTTCCCATTGGTAAGAGGCTTTATGATTACACTGCTGGTAGAGGCCTGCCAAGCCAGGCTTATGATTGTGGAATTACGATGGACCCCTAGTGGGGAACAGCAGATGCTCATTTTTGACCACCAGGGAGATCAGCCTAGCTATGTCCTTGGTAGTGAAGTTTGACTTCCTTTTTGAGAGGCTATTTTGGAATGAGCCTGCTCTAGCAGAAGCATGCGTGCATGCAAGAAAGAACATGTGCGTACTAAACATGCCAAATACACACCAAATATTGTGTGTACTCAAAAGTCCATGTATACTTTGGGAGGCGGAGATACATGTATATTAGAATCTGCATAGACTGCTATGTGCAAGTTCTATAATAGTTTATCAAATCTGCACAGACCCATGTATGTGCATATATGGGGCCATATGGATATGTCTGAAAGTTAGGCTCTGTCCGTGCTACAGCATTTACACATGTAAGAGGATGTGCAGAGATCTATGCTAGTATTTTATAAACTGTGGTAGGAGCTGTAAAGTTTATAAAATGCCACGTAGTTCTGTTCCAAAAGTACATGTATGTTTCAATATGCACAAATATTTCCAATGCAAGAAAATACATATTTTCTCCACTTATTTTATAAACATACAAGTACCGTATATATTTTAGATGCATAAAAAGTACAACATGTATGCGTAATAACCCCAATTTATGTGTGGAGGCAGGTATTTTATAAAGTATATACATATACCATTTTGAAAATATTTACTTGCGTACATATTTGAAATCACCAGTTTGCCAATATCGCCTCCATCAGTTCACCCATTCCTTCTCCAATTCACCTAGACCCATCATTGAGTACCTGTTGCTTTCTAAAAATCCAGATACACTATAGGTTTCCTTAGAAGACTGAATGAACGTGTGATGGCACTTGAGTTTCAAAATGTACATGCAAGTCACTTGTAGATCCAGAAAGGAAAGATAATCTCCTGAATTTACCTGCTAGGCCAAAGTTCTTAGAGGGTTCATCTTTAGGTGAATACTAATACAGTTATTTAACCTTTTCAAATTTTGTATAGGCTGGAAACCTCCAGATTGCTTTGCAATAAGGAAGTGATTAGAAGAAATCTATGAAAATATCATCTTTAGAGGCAAGTATTTCTCTTAGGTGCTCAGTTGGAGTAGGTGGGCTGCCTTACTATTTATTTCCTTTGGAATTCTTGTGGACATGAAGTACAGAGAAGCTAACGTTATTTGATGATATCTATGACCAGTTGTTTGTCACTGATCTAGACAATCTGAAACGTTTGCCCTTCTAAAGTTATTGGACAGGGTCAAATTTTTGTTTTATTTGTTTTGCTCTGATAGCCTCCTCATGCCTGTGGGGCTTCCCCTTGAGGAGATTACGCTGGAGTTGGACTGAGGTCTCCTGAAAGAATCACGAATTCTATCTAGGAATCTGAAGTTGAAATGTCTCTTTTGACATGTCTTGAGGAAGAAAAGCATGGCTGTCCTCTGCCAGAGCCTTAACAAGACCTGAACACATTGTCTTCATCAAAAGGGATGCCTAGCAGATGGGTCTGAAGAAAAATATGAAGACCATTTTTGCTTTTAGACAAAATAAGCTACAGGCCGTTATCCTGGCAGACAAATATAATATTGTATGTTGTTTCAGCATTACACCTCATTGGCCATAGACATTGAAGGAAGGGAAGTGAGTAACAAGTCCATTTCTTTGCCAGTCCATTAAGAGTGTATTGTTAGAGCGAGAATGAGTCTTTTCTCTAGATTAATGCTTTGCACTTGTTAGACTCATTCCACTAATAGGTGCTCCTCTTGTTTTATGTGTTTCAGACTGACCTAGACACCGAAGGTGTCCTGGGGTCAAAGTGAGGCACCATGCCTCCTCGAAAATAGGCTGAGGTGGAAGGGGCAAAGGTGCCCTGATATTTAAAGAAAGATTTTCACATGTATGAAGCTCAGAGGACCAGCTGTGGCTAGTTGAACCAATTCAGCCAGTGAGTATTGTACATTTATGTTGTTGTCCATCATGCTTACAAGCCCCCCATTACAGACATCAAAGCAGTGAAGAAGCAGTTAAACACTTTTTGACATGTCACACATAAAGTCATTAATTTGTTCTCAGTTTTTGATTTTTTTGATCATAAGCAGTTTTGTAAGTAATAACAACACTTACATTTGTTTTCCTAGACACAAAGACTCTATAAATTAGATAAAAGATGCTAAGCTACAAGGTTAAAGAACATTTTTAAACAGATACAAGGTCAGTTTACATTCCATCTAATTGCAAGCCATGGATAACCTAATCTACTTATGAGGCAAGAATAATTAGCTTGGAAGCCGAGAGCAAATGACCATAGGTTAATTCAGATCAATTGTTTATAATAGAAAAACAATCATAGACATTTTAACAAGTATGTATTCTAGTTTAGGGGCAAAGCCGGTGCTACAGGGTGCGCAAACCGTGCATTTACACAGAGCGGAAACTCTGTGGGGACAGTGTCTCATATCAGAGTCAGGTCAGTGCCATGTGCAGTGGTGTAAGAATAATAGCTCTGCTTGTCCTCTTCTTCTCTTGCTCCTCTACACAAGCAGCAGGAGTAGCCACGCACTATGGTGGAAATTTAGTCTAGATTACTGCCTTTCTCTCTTTCTCTAGTTCCTCCCGCCCCACATATTCCCTGTCAGCTGCCTGTGCTGTTCATGCTCAGCCTCTGCTTACCTGCACAACTGAAGATGGGACTGCTGGAGCCTGAAAATACCCCCAGTAAATACTGCCATCGTGGAGCTGCAAAAGGTGGCAAGTGTTCCCCTAAACAAAATTGCTTGCCACCCTAGTTCCATTCCCCTTTCCACTGTGCAGCAGTGCTGAGTGCTCCTGCTCACAGATCGGCTCCATGTTTACTTTCTGTTTGCTTGCTGCTGCTTTTTGGCAATGTGTATGTGCAAGCGCATCCTTCCTACTTTCTAGTCTTGAGTCTTCCTGGATCAGCCAGGTGAGGGGGAGCACTTAGGATTGTGGCCCGAGGGAGATAATGAGCAGAGAGGCAGCTATGGGAGATGTCAGGAAGGGAGTTGTTGAAAGAGTGGTGGGAGATATTGGGAAAGGTGGTTGTGGAGGAGAGAGGAAAGGTACTGGATGAGAATAGTGAGGGAGAGAATGGTGTGCTGGGAAGGATGGGGAGAGAGTGCTGGGATATGCTGGGAAAGGGGGTTGTTGAAAGAGGGGGGGGTGCTGGGTGGGGGCTGTGGAGGAGAGAGGGGAGATACTGGGAAGGGGGCAGAGAGTAGTGGGAGGTGCTAGGAAGGGAGAGGTGCTGAGTGGGGATTATGGAGGAGAGTATGGTTGGAGATACTGGGTGAAGGTTTGTTGAGAAAGGAAAGGTGCTGGGCAAGGGTATTGTGAAGGGGACGCTGGGAAGTGGGGCAAAGAGCAGTGGAAGATGCTAGGAAGAGGGTTGTTGAGAGAGGGAAGATGCTAGACAGGAGGTTTTGGAAGAGAAAGCAAGGATGCTGGTAAGGGGTGAGAATAATGGGAGATTTTGGGAAGGGGTCTGTTGAGGAAAGACAAGAGGTGCCGGGTGTGGTTGTGGAGGGAAGAGGAGATGCTGGGAGGAGAGAGAGAACGATGGGAGATGCTCGGAAGTGAGAAAAGAGAGGGGCAATGCTGAGTAGGGGATGGGGTGGGAGAGAGATGCAGGGCAGGGGGAAAGATAATTGTCAGGTGATGTAGGAGAGGAATGAAAAAGATAAGAGGAAAGAGAAGAAATAGAAAATGGACAGGAAAAACAGAAGACAGATGAGAAAAGCAGAAAACTGGAGAGTAGGACCAAAATGTCCAGAAAACAAAGACAGAACATTTTGTTTTTCACTTGGTGATTAAAATATGTCAGTTTTGGGAATGTGTATGTCTTTTATTTTTGTTACTTTTTTAGTACAGGAGAAAATGCATTTCTATTTGTATTTCTCCAGGGTAGAATTGGGCTTCTTGTGGGTCCCATTCCGGGGCGGATTGCCCTATCGGGGGATCGAGCATCCCCCAGTGGGCCGGTCGCTCTAGTCACGTGGTCTGCCGAGCGCGGCTGTGACAGAGCCGCGCTCGGCAGACCATGTGGTATCTCCTGGTCCGGCCTGGACGGCGAATCCCCGGGCCGGTCGTCATCGGGAATCCGCCCCTGGTCCCATTTCATGTTTTGTCTGAATATTTCATATTTGTGGCCACTTATTCTTTATTTGGTGAGATTCTATCCATGTTGTGCGTGTATGACCGAGGTAAGGGATTCTGCTAGCGTGTAGGGATCTATCGCAGTCTGCCTTGTTCTGTATTCTCAGGAGGAGGTGTATTAGTGTTCTAGGCCCGGTGTAATTTTGCTGTGTTGCCTTTTCCTAGTAAAGGTTTTGTTGTTTTGGTAAGGCAGGTTTGCTATGTATGTGCCTGGTGGGTTTATTTAGCAGGATTTTGTATTTCACAGAGTACCTGGAAGAGAAGAGAGCTTGCTTTGCGGTTACTGAGATGACACAAAAATTTGAATACTTTGTTGTATTGTGAGTTGTAAGAAGGAAGGGGAGTTTTGGTGGGAACTATTTTATTTGACATAAATTATTATGTAAAATATTATGGGACTTAGTTCAAAATGGACCAGGACATTCTGCACTGAATTTACATTTTGGGAATAGCAGAATTATATTACTTGATTTGACTTTTCTGGTGCAGGACATACCTGGCATCCCTGAGAATTTTGTACTGGATCTGAAATATTTTGTGTTAAAACTTTGACTGTGAGGCCGATTTTCATAGTGTTTAGACTCCTAACTTTTGGAGTTAGGCTCATAAATTGGCCTTTATGAAAAATAACTGGGACTGACTTTTAAGGTTTTAATTTCATTAGGATCCTACATTTAAGGAGCCTAAATGTGGATGACTACAGGGGCAGAGTAGGGGCAGGTAAAAAAAAGGTTAAGAGCTTAGCTCTGATTTTTAGCTCTAGGCACCTAATTTAGAATCCTAAGTCAAGGCAAATGAACAGCAGGCCTAAATTTTGGTGAATTTTCATCTAAAAACATAGGAAGCTTATTTTCAACTGAACTTAAGCTCCTAAGTAAGCATTTAATTTAGGAATCTTAAATTTAGGAGCTTGGCTGTTTTTTAATATCAGCCTCTATGCTTTTAAGTACATTTTGAGAGTAAATTACTGCAGTTTTCCATGAAGACAGACAACTAGACAACCCCCTCCTCGTCCCTCCCAATGAATGCTTGCTCAGTACTGGTACAGGGAACAAGTGTTCCAGAATCACCTGACAGGAATCTGTTAGCCTTGTTCTAACCCTGCTATCACAGCTCCCTATAAATGGGATCAAGACACTCAAAATTATTGCTGAAAAAAAAAAAAAGAAGCCCGTGAAGGGCTCCAATTGAATCTGGTAGTGGTATTGGTAGTGGCGGGGAGGTGGTGTGTGTGGGGGCAGCACAATAATAATTTGCACAGGGCAGAAAAACAGCACTGGCCCTGCTTAGGGGTGGACAAAACAAGTGTAGAAATCCTATAAATAGTCTTGCTATCAGTAAAATCACTGGAGAGTGTTATATTGGTGCTTTGCATAGCACACTGTCTCTTTCTCCAAGGTATACCTTATACTATTTTGTATCATGTTAATAAAAGAAGTTTGTTTTCTCTACAGCTGTTGGCTTTAATCAACTGTTTTCAGAGAACCACAACAACTGGCGACCCAGATGTGAAGAAATGTGGTGTCTGTTTCTGTTCGGCATGCTGAGTTGAAACTTGATGATTGATCTTGCCTTGTTTATGCAAATCATTTGGTCCAATGTTTCCAGACTGCCTAATCCTTCCTTCTGTCCCTCCCTGTTGTTCCTTTCTGTGGGTGCTGGAGCATTGTTTCCTCTCTGTACATTGGGTGTGGTCATCTGCTGATCATCCTGAATGACACAAACTGTTCTATGTTTCCTGTACAGAATCTGTCGAGTTGTTTGTTTTTATCATTCTTGGTTACATTATGGGCCTGATACTAAGTTTTCGGGGGCGGGCCCGGGGGCGTGGTGCCGGCCCGGGGGCATGGTCGAGGCCTCCGGACCAGCCCCCGGGTCGGGTGACGGCGCGCCAGCAGCCCGCTGGCGCACACAGATTTACGTCTGCTTTTAGCAGGCGTAAATCTGCCAACAAAGGTAAGGGGGGGGGGGTTTAGATAGGGCCGGGGGGGGTGGGTTAGGTAGGGGAAGGGAGGGGAAGGTGAGGGGAGGGTGAAGGAAAGTTCCTTCCGAGGCCGCTCCGAAATCGGAGTGGCCTCGGAGGGAACAGGCAGGTGCACATTTGTGCACCCCCTTGTGCGCGCCGACCCCGGATTTTATAAGATACGCGCGGCTACGCACGTATCTTATAAAATCCAGCGTACTTTTGTTCGCACCTGGTGTGCGAACAAAAGTACGCGATCGCGCAATTTTTTAAAATCTACCCCCCAACGCTGTTACTTAGTCAGATAAGTTGAAAATTATTCAATTAAGTGATGCTGAACCACAGGGATAGTAACTTTGAAAAAGCCACATAGGAGTACATTTACACATGTATGCCAGCTCGTGGCAATAGATGCAGCCATTTTATAACATGCACGCGAATATGAGGCTATGATATAACATTGGCTGTATGAGCATTCATGTGTGCGTCACTTTATATGGATGTGCGCAAGTGTGTGCAAATGCTAGCTCTACATGCCACCCATAGCAAAAGTAAAGTTACACAGTAGAGGAACTTAGCACACTTGTGCATGTAAATATGTGCACATTTCATGTTACAGACCCGGACTGCCCATGCCCAACCCCTTTTTTTTGCTTTTTTCATTTATATAAGAAATTAGAACATAAGAAATTGCCATGCTGGGTCAGACCAAGGGTCCATCAAGCCCAGCATCCTGTTTCCAACAGAGGCCAAACCAGGCCACAAGAACCTGGCAAGTACCCAAACACTAAGAAGATCCCACGCTACTGAGCCAATTAATAGCAGTGGCTACTCCCTAAGTAAACTTGATTAATAGCCGTTAATGGACTTCTCCTCCAAGAACTTATCCAAACCTTTTTTGAACCCAGCTACACTTACTGCACTAACCACATCCTCATTGCACTAACCACATCTCTTTACCTCTTTGGAAATCCTTTCTTCCACCTGACGTTTTGCTTTTTTGACTGCTTTCTTTGTCTCCCTCAGTTTCACCAGATATTCTTCCTTGTGTTCCTCTTTTTGGGAACCTTTATATTTCTCGAATGCTGTTCTTTTTACTTTCATTTTATCAGTCACCTCCCTTGAGATTGGTTTCTTATTTCTCTTTATTAACAAGGTGGTATATCAGGGGAAAGGAAGATATACAGAGCAGTAGCAGCAAGACCCCTAAGGTGGCATATCAGACGTATGGCAGATAGGCATGTTATAGCAAGACCCGTAAAGTGGTTTCAGGTGACTGACAAGTAGGCAGGTAGAGCGGTAGCAGTAAGACCCCCAAGGTGGTATGCAAGGTGCAAGGAGATATGCATGTACTCAGGAGCTTCTTACAATACTCGCAGTGACCGCCGGCTTGAGATACTTGCATATCTCCTGACTTTGGTACGCATAGGGCTTTTAATATTCACCTGTAAATGTGTATACAAGCAATAAATGTGTGTATTTTTACTTTCCATTTTAAAGTTATGAGGTAGTTTTAAAAAGCGTGCCCGTGCCAAAATTAGGTGGTATGCGTGCATGTAGCACATGCACTCATCCACCCAATTTTAAAAGGTGTCCACTTACGTGTGTAAATGCTGATGCTCAAATATCTCACTTCAAACCAAAAAGGGACATGGCTTGTGCATGGTGTGAGGGGGTGTGAGCATAGGCGGGGCCAAGAGATGTAGTGGCTCAAACCCGATTTGCAAAATTGGGCACAAACATACGTGCGCCGGGTCTGTTTTATAATATACTGTATGTATGTGCATGCATGTTATGAAATGGCCACGTAGCTGGATGCACGCCGATGCTCACACATATATGTGCACCTGTATGAAAGTTACCGTCCCTGTGAGCAAAGATTTTACTTGCAAAATTTAAGCAGGATTTACCCACGTAAGTTCCTATTTCTGCAAACAAGTCAGCATATTTTCTAACATGGGTGCATCGAGGAAATTAATCAGGTTTCTGTTTCCTCCACCAGTTTTGCCCAGTCCATCTCCAGGTCATTGAGGCCCTCCTGGTCCTTCAGCCTGATCTTCCCACAGTTCATCCAGACCTTCCACCAGCCAATAAGACAGAATAAATGCATTTGATAACACTCACGCAAGATAATTAGCAGGTGTGAAAATACGCAAGTTAAGTTGGCAAATCTACACAAATAAATCCCTCTTAAAATAGCAACATACATGCATAAATATTGGCTCTGCCCAAGAACACCTCTAAACCTCTCCTTTCTTACATGCTTATATTTGCACTCGAACCCTTATTTACATGGTATGTTTGGTGTTATAAAATAGCATGTGTGCGAGTACATGCTATTTACATATGTATATGCTAATTTTTATGCATGTAATGTTTTGAAAATTCACCTATAAGTGATTTAGGCCCCATACAGTTTGTCTTCTCTCCTTTGTGCATCCTGCCTTTCCATTCCTTGTTCATGCCTTTTAGTATAACTGTTACCCCTGGTACTGAGTTTCTTCCCATTTCCTCTCTTTTCCTCTGACTATCCAGAGCATTTGACACTCTCAAACACTGTTTCTTCAGACCAGCCATGACCCCAGTGGATACATGTATGCACAACAGATGGTCCCTGGGGTTTGTTCTGAATGGGAAAAAATGCTGCTATTGGAGGTGTATGAGCTGCCGTCTTCCCTGCTTTGCACTTGATGCTTGCATATTTGTCTGCCAGGGTGAATATCTGAATGGTTGTCCTTTTTTTGTCTCTTTCAGCCTTGCCCAGAGCTGCTGATGGCTCTGCTTCTGGAAGCAGCAGGAAGAGCAGGCCAGCCAAAAGTAGAGGCAGAACGCTGAACTTTGCCTCTGCATTTGGAAACATTTTAACCTGGTTCCTGGCTTCCGTCTGGGAAAGGGAACATTTAATATAATATTTGTTAATTCTGAAATAAAGATTGCTCTTTTGGTTTGATGCCTACTGCTCTTTATGGTTTTTCCTAGGCTTACATAGTAGATCCAGACTGTGTATGCTTGTGAGAGTGATAGCAAGAGAGAAGTATGAACGCGTGTGTTTGGGGAGGGTGGCATATGTGGATAGTGTATTAAAATGCTTGTGCAGTGGATGGGGACTAACACTGCTGCTTCTCAACAGACAAGTACCTCGGCGCGCTGGGGCCATCACAGCATCATCTTTAAAATCAATGAGTAGCATCTCCAAATGAGCCTTTTTGCCCACAACTTTTTCTTGAGACATTTTTTTTGATTTAGTTTCCATTCCAATGGACTCAGATAAAACAAAATTCTGGTTCCCCTTGATTTTCAAGGTGATGTAAAAAAGAAAGAAAAAAAATGCCCTTTCACAAGAAATAATAAAACATATTTATGCAAAGGTGAGGCCGCCTGGATGTATTCTGAGCTGGAGGAAATCTAGTTGGGGCAAAGGCCATAAAGATGAAAAGATACCGATTAGTGTGCAAATATCCCAATTTACTGTGTGAGAGGGGATAAACATCAAAACCCAGTACTAAGCTGCTATTTCTCAAATCTACCTGCCTAATAACAGTTCATGGGCTTTTCCTCCAGAAACTTAACCAAACCCCTTTTAAACTCAGCTATGTTAGGAGTCTTTATCACATTCTCTGCCAACAAATTTCACAGCCTAATTGTATGTTGATTGAAAAATACTGTCTCCAATTTGTTTTAAATCTGCTATCTATTAGTTTCATGGAGGTTCCTCTAGTCTTAGTACTATTTAAAAGAGTATATAACCATCCCCTATGTTACTGTTCCACCCCATTCATGCTTTTAAAAATCTCTGTCATATCCTCTTAGTCGTCTCTTCTCCAAGCTGCAGAGGCAGGCGTAACTTGCGTGCACCGGCCAATTGCCGGCGTGCGATCCCCCCGCACAGCGGCTATTCGGAGGCCTCTGGCCCCGCCCCGGGACTTACACGTGTCCCGGGGTTTTACGCACGTCGCTGGGCCTTTTGAAAATAGGCCCAGTGCGTATAACCCCCCTATGCACGTAAGCCTTTTAAAATCTGCCCCAAAGTATGGTCAAATCATGGTTCAATGGAAGGGCATTATGTAATTCCCTATTTTCTGTTGCTTTCCAACTCATTCCTAACATTCCATTTGTTTTTATGACCCGCACACTAAAGGGTGAATTTTAAAAGCCCGGCGTACACCAGAACAGGGAGATACATGCACAATTCGGGCTGAAGTGTGCCACGTGGATTTTATAAGGCGCCCGAATACACGCGTTATCTTCCACATGATCTGGGTGGGGCAAGAGCGATCAGAATTTCTCAGTGAAACCAGCATGGACATACTTTATGTGCACAAGCACTTGCCGGGGCCTCCTGCTGCGCAACTGTACTTTTGCTATGGACGGCGTGCAAGTCAGAAAAACAAAAAAAGTAAAGAGGTGAGTGGAGTTTTAAAGGTCAGGGTTAACAGAGTAAAAGGGAGAGTATTTTAACTGGGAAGTCCTATCCCTTACCTCAGTGAACAAGGAACGAACTGGGAAAACTGGTAATTGCGTTGGCACACGTGTCTACTAGAATCCCCCCACCTACACAGTAGACATGGTATTTGCGTGCATAGGCGCGTGTCCAGTTAAAATTGGGCACACATGTGCGCGCGTACAGCCTATTTTATACCATGCATGCATATAAGCATAGATGTTATAAAATGGCCACATCCGAGGCACGAGCCAGCAAATGTGCCCATAAGTGTGCCCGCATGGCTGTTTAAAAGTTTACCATCTAAGGATGAGCAGAGGCCAAAATTTCATTTTGGTGTGTTTGGTTGTTTTGTAGGTCACCTCCATTTGGTTGGTTTGTTTCACATGAAAACATTTGTTCCCTTTGTTTTTTTGTTTCCTATTAGAGTCAATGGGGGAGCAATGCAGCCTATTTTGAACTTCAAAATTGAGGTTTTCTAATCAATTCTGTTGAAACTGGGGGACAAAAACTCCAAGGCACTAAAATTGTGGCAAAGTGGTACTTAAAGTGGCATGACTAGCCCAAGGCATTGTAAAGGGGCAAAAGAGTACTAGTGCTAACAAGTTCTCCAAGGCACCATTAAAGGAGCAAAGCAGCAGAAAGAGTAGCAAGAATACTCCAAGTCTTTAAAGAGGGCACCAATAACACTGGCATGAACCACCAAAGGCAGCATGAGAGGAGTAAAATGGCACCAAGAGTGGCATGAACATTGTAAGGCACAATGAAGGGGGATCAAAGCAGAAAAGATGCAGGGAAAAAAACCTCATGCACTAATAGAGGAACAAAGCATAAAAAGCAGCATGAAGACCCCAAATCACCATAGGAGGGGCAAAGCAGCCATTCACAGTAGCATGAACGCCTCAAGGTGTAGAGTATGGGGCAGCAAGACCCATGAGGTTTAGAGTCTGGGGTATTACAACAAGGTGAGTGGTACATCAGGGAAATGCAAGCAAAACAGAATGGCAAAAAGAACCCCAAGTTGGTACATTAGGGGTATGGCAGCAAGGCAGAGAAGCAGCAAGCCCCAAGGTGTAGCATCAGGCACAGGGCAACAAGGCAGAGTGGCAGCAAAACCCTCAAGTTCTAATGTCAGGAGCAGGGCAGTAAGACAGAGTGCCATCAAGACCCCCAAGACGTACAGTGAAGGGTAAGGCACAGTGTCACAGTATAGCAGCAAGGCAGAGTGGCATCAAGACCCCTGATGTGGAGAGTCTAGGATATGGCAGGAAGGCTGAGTGGTAGCAAGACCTCCAATGTATATCATCAGGAGCAGTGCAGCTTCTAGGGATGTGAATCGGGCTTCAGACGATTGAAAATATCGTCGATATTTTCAAAATCGTCAGAAATCAGGGGCTCCCCCGAAACGGTAGGAAAACCCCACGATAGTGATCATGGGGGTTCTCTTATCATTTTGGGGGAGGGCGGGAAAAATGGCACACAAAAATAACCCCTAAACCCACCCCGACCCTTTAAAATTAATCCCTTTGCTTCCCCTACCCTCCCGACCCCCCCAAAAACATTTTACAGGTACTTGGTGGTCCAGTGGGGGTCCCGGGAGCGATCTCCCGCTCCCGGGCCGTTGGCTGCCACTAATCAAAATGGCGCCGATGGCCCTTTGCCCTTACCATGTGACAGGGTATCCGTGCCATTGGCCGGCCCCTGTCACATGGTAGGAGCACTGGATGGCCCGCGCCATTTTTAAAGATGGAGCCGGCCATCCAGTGCTCCCTCCATGTGACAGGGGCCGGCCAATGGCACGGATACCCTGCCACATTGTAAGGGCAAAGGCCATCGGCGCCATTTTTATTAGTGGCAGCCAACGGCCCGGGAGCGGGAGATCGCTCCCGGGACCCCCACTGGACCATCAGGTACCTGTAAAATGTTTTTGGGGGGGGTCGGGAGGGTGGGGGAAGCAAAGGGATTAGTTTTAAAGGGTCGGGGTGGGTTTTTAGTTTATCGGCTCGGGCGCAGCCGATAAACAAAACCGTGATCGGGCCCGATGAAAAAACCCCCACATGTGAATCGGAACCAGAATCCAAACTGATTCCGGTTCCGATTCACATCTCTAGCAGCTTCACCTTGAATAGTCATCTGGCCTGTCTACTTGCCTTCTTCTCTCACTTTGGCTCTCTCCTGGCTACTACCTCACTCAGGAATTTCTTGGTGGCTATATTTATTAGTCTCATTGAAGTACTTTTCAATAGCCTAAAGGCTTGAATGAGAATCATACCCAAACTAATAAAAAAAAATTCATGTCTTAGCCAAAAAAAATCTCCTTTTCTCATATCTTCTCCTCTACTGCTCTCTACTGTCCATCTATAAAATCACCACTCAAGATTTTACAGCAAATTGCCCTTTACCAAAAGCTTCTGTACCGTCAGTGTACACGTGATTGTAAATCACATTTATAATTAACTTTCCGAAGACTTAAATCAGTGTATGTTTGGTTGCACATCAGGAGGACTTCATACCCCCTTCATAAATCTATTTCTAGCTTCAATCTAGAAATAAAATCATTTTCCTCTCTCCTTGAGAGGAACATAAAACAGAAGCTGGCTAAATCTGGTTCCCCCTAGCACCATAGCAACCAACAACGAAGGGCCAGAGACTTCATACTCCTCTCCCACTGATGAAGCACAAACTTGCCTGGCATTTGCTCCTAAATCACCAACTTGTCACCCCTTTTGACGGTATATTAGCCTGGCATCTAAACTGGCAAGCAGAAATGTAGATAGCACAGTATGATCAGGAGATAATAATAAAGGATTTAGGTACAGGAAGAGAAAAAATAACCAGCAATTAGATAAAAGTTTCTTTAAAAAAAAAAATACTTATATGGAGATGAGACCAGATAAAGAGCTCCAAAAAGTGAAGTCGAGACCGGGTTTCAGGCACAAATTTGTTGAATTAACGATTCAAACAAAAAATAACTTCGCAGCCTATTCACAGCTGCTGGAGGACCTGGCTGTTTAAACATCTCCAACAAGCAACTTTTAGTTTCCATTTCACAGAGGAGAAAAAAATGATATTCAACACTTCATCTTTCATTGACTTTATAAGAGAAAAAAAATTCTACATGGCTATGGCACAGTTGCTCTGATCTTCCCCTTGGCCCCTTGGCCCCCAGGGCTCATCTCTAATATTTTTCATTAACAGGACATGCAACGAAACAATGCTTCATTCCCTGACGACAAGCATTTTTACACCACATCATTATCCTTATTGTCACATAATTGTTCCAATCACAAACTTTATTTAGGTTCTGCTGCCAATCATTTATTGTTCCATTGCAGCCAAGTCCAAATACTGAAACCACATCCATTTTTCTTACATGCTAGGTGTCATCAATTACATCATGCTAAGTGTCAGTTGCCAAGTCTGATGCAATATTACACAACCCACCTTTCAAGTTAGCACATAGCCTGCTCCATATTTTGACTACAATGTGCCCAAACAAAATCTAACAGTACATTTACTTCTTGAGATAACAGCAACTCAGAACACAACATGCTTGCTAAGCGCTGCAAAATCTAAAATGTTTTTTTCATTTTTATGTAACCATGTGCTTCTCCATATAGTCAATCCCTCAAATATAGAGACCTTTAAGAACACAGAAAAAAGTATTTTACTCAAATTCTACACTACTGCAGTTGCCATTTGTGCTAGGGAGGAGTGGGGGTCATGATGGAGAGAAAGCCATAGGGAAAGAGAGCATGTGTGTGTAATTGAGAGCATCTATATAAGTAAGAGAGAGCGTGTTTCTGTAAGTGTGAGTGAGAGCATTTGTGTGACTGAAAGCATGTGTGTAAGAGAGAGACCATGTGTGTGATTGAGAGCATTTGTGTAAGAGACAGAGCATGTGTGTGATTGAAAGAGAGAGAGAGAGCATGTGTGTGATTGAGAAAGACTGGTTAGGGAGGTGATGTCTTTGTGTGTGACAGAGAGAGACTGGTGTGTGTGAGGCAGAGAGAAGGGTCAGGGAGGTGATTGGTGTATGTGAGAGAAAGAGAGAGACTGGTTGGGGAGGTCACTGGTGTGTGAGAGACAAAGATTGGTCATGGGGTCTAATTGGTGTGCGTGTGTGTGTGAGAGAGAGAGATTGGTTGGACCCTAAGGAAGAGGACCATGAGGACAAAGCTTCATTAGCCACTACTGTTTCTGGTGGGTACTACTGGCCTGCAAGGGAAAGGAGTACAAGAGTTGCTGGAGAGGCTAAGTAAAAGTAGCATTTTAAGTTTATTTTTCTTGATTCACTGCCATTTTAAATATTGGGTATTATGTGATGTGTCTGCTGTTTTGAAATATTTTATTGGTATTTGGAGAATTTTTAATAATTTTTATGAGTTTTTAATGGTTGGAGATTATTCTGTTCTTCAGCAGTTTTGAAACATTTATTAGTATAGTTTTACAATTATTTCAGTATACAGATCTTTAGTAGCTTGGCTTGTTCTGTTTTCCTAATTATTATTATTACTTATTAATTTTGCTGAATCACATTTCTTACATATGTATATCAATGCAATGTACATGGTCAAAAAACAAACATACTATACATTAAAGCTAATAGTGGATAGAACAAATTAAAATTCAGGATCTTAACACAACAAGAAAATAAAATGAAAATACAAATTCAGATCATAGTAATTATAGTAAGTAACCTTAAATACATGTATAAAAATAAGTAAAACTTAAATACCTGTAAGAAACTGGGAGCCAATGAAGTTCAATGAGAAATAACATGACGTGATCAAATTTTTTCTTACTAAAAATTATTTTCACTGCTGTGTTCTGTACTGTTTGAAGTCTGCAAACTTGGATGGAAGAGAGGTCATGTAGTATGGCATTACAATAGACTAACTTGTTGAGTATTAGAGAATAGGTGAGCGTCTTCAAGTTATTAATAACTAAAAATTGTCTGAGTCTTCTGATGAAGCATAAGAGAACGCTGAATTAGAGTATAAACATATGAAGAAAATTTAAATGAAGAATCTAGTTGAATCCTAAAGAAGTAACTGTATTCTTCAGAGGTATTTGGAGTTCCAATCATGATAGGAGTAGGTAAGTCCAAGGAAACACTATTTCATGTGAACCAAATAGCCTCAGATTTTTCAGAATTAAATTTAAGTTTAGAGGACCGAAGGCAAGTGGCTATTTCAGAGAGTCAATGATTGAATTTAGAAAGAGAGTCTCTCTTTTTAAAATCATTACTTCAAGAACCTGAACGTTATCTGCTTAAATGTAGCTGATGAAACTAATACTTTGTATCAATGTAGCAAATGGGGAGAGAAACAAATTGAAAAGTGTAGGAGAAAGAGCAGATCCCTGGGGTACCCCACAAGTAAGTGAGTGACTAGATGAAGTCGAATTCCAATGTATTTGAAACATTCTTTGTTCTAGGAAGGATTTGAACCAAAGAATCGAAGAATCTTGAATGCCAATAACTGTTGAGAAGAAGCTGATGGTCAATTATGTCAAAAGTGGCGCTTATGTCGAGGAAAACAACACAAACAGCAAGCCTTTGTCCAAATTTAAATTGATTTCCGAAATTGGTGCAGTAAGGGTGTTTCAGTATAAAAACCTTTTCAAAAAAACCTGATTGCCTAGGGTGTAATAGCAGGGTTTGGTCAAGAAAATTTAGAAGTTGTATGTGTACAACTTTCTCAAGGATTTTCGATGGCCTAGGCAAATTGGAGACATGTCTGTAATTTTCACGTTTAGTAGGATCAAAATGTGTTTGTGTGTTGTTTTGTTTTTTTTTAAATGGCTGAACTGTCCCTGCTTTTAAACTGGGAAGTAAGATACCTAATTCTAGACGATTATTAATGGTTGCTGCTAATGGAGGCAGGAGACCAAAATCAACATTTTTAATGGATTTAAAAGGAAAATCATGAATAGATGATGCAGGATTCATCTGTTTCAGCAATAAGGCTAAGCCTATGGGTGTAATTGAGATGAACGTGGAAAGCTTCCTTGTAGAAACGTTATTAATTGTGGTAGAAGATAATGTTAAACCTATGGTAGCAGAAGAAGGAGGTGAATCTGAATTAAATCCAGCCTGAATATGTCTAATCTTGTCCTCAAAACTATATGCAAAATTCTCTGGAAGTAGTTTCTCTGTATGTGATGATACAGAATGTTGTGTCTCCAAAATTTCTCTTCAAACTTGCTAGGGAAATTTCAATCTATTCTCAACTCAAGAGGTTCTTATAGTAGATCTTTTAATTGCACTTAATCTCCTTGAGATAATTCTTAATGTTGTTCACAGCATTAATTAATCTTTAGATGAATTGCTTTTGTGCCAACGCCTTTCTAATTGATGTGTCTGCCATTGCAAAGTTTTTAAACCAGAGGGATACCAGGTGTCATCACCAGTAGATTTTAGTGTTATAAAATGAATGGGGGCAGCCTGCTCATAAGCAGAGGATAAAATGTGATTCCAAATTAATTTTATCTTCTAATGGCAAATCAAAAAACTCAAAAGAAAATTCCAAAGCAGAGGCAAGCTTGTACTAGTCCAGATCTTTGATTTTCCTAACTGGGACCCTAATCTTAGATGATAAGGATTGTGAAAATTGACCATATAAGGAAAAGGTTAGCATACTATGGTCAGTCCATATGAACTGTGTAGTCTTAAAAGTCAAAGCAGAAGGAATAACATGTTCTGTAGAAAAAACTAAATCCACCGTGTGTCCATCCTCATGAGTCGGTATGTTGACCTATTAGGTAAGTGAGAGATCTGACATAACTGTGAAAAACATAGATTCAAGAGGTTGTGTGGGCCTTGTCCACGTGTAAGTTGAAATCTCCTAGGGCCAAAAAGTGAGAGCTTCTAGTGAAACAGTCGTTCACAAGAGCAATCAGATCATGAAAATGTGAACTGTTAAAGGGGGGGAGGGGGGCGATAAATCACAAGGAGATTCAATTTTGAATCACTATCCAATTGAAGAAAGAGAGATTCAGTAACGACATGGGAGGGAGTGGATAATTCTTTGATTTTAGGTGAAGAATGAAAAATTACAGCAATGCCCCCACCTTTCTTCCTTGGCCTGGATTTAAGATGGAAATTGAAATTAGGAGGGCAAGCTTGTTTGAGGCAACAAGCATCACCTGATTTGAGCCAAGTTTCAGTTAAGAAAAAGATATGGAATCCATGTAAAATGAGATCACAAATAAACTGAGCTTTATTTGTGATGGAGCGTTCATTCAAAAATGCACATTTTAAGAGTGAGGAGGGAGACAGTTTATTGAAGGAGGGTAAGATAGTAAAAGTAGGTGAGATAATAGAGAGGGTAGATGCCTTTGGAGTGTAGACTTTTGGGTAAAAGCTCCTAGAAGAATATTTTCCATTTCCCACACAAATTGGAATAGTACACACATCTAGCATTATGATTTATACAAGGAATACGCAATGCCAAGAGGATGAATGCAGCAATCCACAGAGAAAAAAAAACAACAAACAAACACAAAAGACTACACGAAGGAGCTTGTGGGCTGGAGCAAGAACCATGTGGACTCGTCTTTTCTCATGCAATTTAAAATTTTATTAACATAAACAGCAAATACTACTAACAATAAGGGGTAGATTTTAAAAGGGTGTGCACAGGCGTATATGTGTGCGCACTACCCAGCCCGTGCACATGTACACCTTATTTTATAACTTGCGCATGCAGGCGCACGCAAGTTATAAAACCAGGGGTTGGCATGCGAAAGGGGGTGCACAATTGTGCACCTTGCACGCACCAAGGCGCGCTGCCTTCTCCCATTCCCTTCCCCCTAGCCTGACCTTCCCACCCCTTCCCCTAACCTTTCCCCCCCTAGCCCTACTCTAACCCCTCCTGAAAAGTTTTATCATATCTTTTGTGCCTGCCTCTGGGCAGGCGCAAGTTGTGCGCGCCGGCATGCTGCCAGCACGCAATCCTTTGACACAGCGGCAGTGGCCGCTGTGTTTGAGGCCTCTGGGCCCGACCCCTCCCTGCCCCCTCCTTGCCCCCTCCCCACCCCTTTTTGCAAGCCCCGGGGCTTACACGCATCCCGGGGCTTTACGTGTGTCGCCGGGCCTTTTTAAAATATGCCCAGCACGCGTAAACACGGTTACACGCTTAAATTCTCTGGATTTACGCGCATAACCCTTTTAAAATCTGGCCCTAAATGCCTACCTTTGCAGTATACTTCCAGTACAATTTCCCAGAGAGGGTCAGGAGCTCCTACTTCTGGAGACATGGGGGGCTTCCTGATCCCAGCTAGGCTCACATTCTTCTCCCAGCAGGGTCCTGCCTACAGAGCTCCCTCTCTCTGTAGGATTTAAGGTGGATCACGGTAAATAAAGGTTAAAGAGGGGAAATAGGGTTACTTCATCACACACTCTCTGTTCTAAATTAAATCCTGACAAATCTTCTGAAGCTTCCCTGTACTAAATTAGTCTAAACAAAACAAAATATATCTAAAAATCACTTTAATTCTCTTGTTAAAAAAAAAACACAACGAAGGGCTATGCTTGTTGCGGCTGCCAGAATAGGAAAGAATCAAGCAAAAACTATTTTACTTTTTTTTTTTTCTCAGTCTGCAACCAAACTATATATACATCTTTTACCTAATAGCAACATTCCTGTATCTCTCCCTCTGTCTCCCTAAAACTAAGACAACCTTGCCTTTTTTACTTAATTAAAAAGGCTCATTAGTAATTGACCCTCTGCCCCTCATTGGCTCCAGGCAGGTATCGCCCACTCCAGCTCAGATATACCATTCATCATTTCAAATATAACCAGTATATAATAGACTAAGGCCTAGATTCACTAATACCGCCGGGCTCTTTGAATCGCGCGGTATAGGGGGCAGGCCGGCTTTCGCACCCAATAGCGCCATCATAAAAGGTGGTGCTATTGGGTGCGAAATTGGCAGCGAAAAGGGTTCTTACCTTTTCGCTGTCTGCCATGTCTTCGTGGCGTGGCAATGGCCACTGTGTTGGAGGCCTCTGGTCCTGCCCCCTCCCCGCCCCCTTTTTGCAAGCCCCGGAGCTTACACGCGTCCTGGGGACTTTTCGCGTGCGATCGCTTTGGAAAACGACCGCTTAAATGAGAGCAGTCAATTATAACAAATTCTAGTATCCCCCTTTTTGAGTAATGTCCTTTTAGTGTCACTATTAGCCTAGAAAATAGTACAGCACTGGCTTCCAGCCTCTGGTGCAAACCCTGCTGGGAAGACAAGTACACTATAAATATAGTTTATTATACCTTCCATTGTCTTTCAAAGAACATTTGACATTTCTGTTCCTCTGTAACAAACAAAAAAACTACAACCTGTTATTTACATATCACCATTTTTCTTTTGAACTGGGTTTTGCTGAGCAAGGAAGCAACAATTTTGAATTTATAAATGCTTCTAAACAGTCACTTACTTACATATTGATAACCTGCCAGATGTAAAAGAACTTTTGCAGTTTCCTCTCTTGATGAGAAAATAATTGGTGGGAATTGAGAACTACCACAGTCCTTTATTGCATCACTGAAAGACCGAAAAGTTCCAGGAAATAAAAGTTCTCCCTGGTTTCCCCAGGAACTGCACATTCTCAAGCAGTCAAATAAAAGAGCTGAAAGAAAATGGTAGAAAGATCCGTCTCGTGAAAATAAAAATATCTGGAAAACTTATGCTAAACAGTTGAAAGAGGCTATTTTAACTAGGAAAAAAGGTGGTTTTTTTTCAGAGATTCTTGGTAAGGTCCAAAATAGTCTTAAATTGTTATTTGAGAAGGTTAAAGATTTATTATTACTCTTAATTAGTTGGTCAGATAATCTTCCTTATTCTAAGGAAATCTGTAATAGTTTTGTGGCTTATTTTTAAGACAGTGAATATTAAACAATGAAGTTAAACAGGATCTTGGGACATTAAAATCAGATAGGAAAGAGAAGAGAAGAGAGGGAATTAAATATGTAGGATGAGATATCTGGCTTTGCACCAGAAACTAGCCTGTTGGAATTTCATGAAATTAAACAGAATATGTTGGATCTCATGTTACATGTTTCTAGCCCTTTGGACCCCTGTTCAGCTTGGCTAGTAAAAACAGCCAGTGAGGGAATGAAAGAAGGAATTAGGTCTATTATTAAAACATCATTAAGGGAAGGTTATCTTCCTTCATGTTTGAAACAGGTGGATGTCCATCCATTGTTTTTGATGCTGAATTTAGATCTAGTGTAATTTCATTTTAATAACTGTTGTGTAGTTTCAAACATTGCTTATTTGAGTAAGTTAATTAAAAAAAGGCTATAACTAATCAGCTGCAGGATTTTGCCTTTGTTCACTATTTGGTGTCACGGAGTGTGAGCCCTGTGGTGAAATTACTGCCCAGCTGACGAACCAGCTAGACTCCCACTGACAGCAGGTGGACACACTCAAGCTGGGGCAGGGGACTGGGCTTCACCTGTACCAACATCTTCTCCAGGAGATTGAGGCCTTGGGTTCTGAGGCTGGCAGGACTTAGGCAAGGGTCCTATAGAGATCACTCAGGAGGAGTGAGTATCCAGACCAAGGTTGGGTCTGATGGAGGACAAGAAGAGTCGGTATGCAGGGAATGGTCAGGACAAGCAGAGATTAGGCAGAGTCAGTATCCAGGCAATGTTCAAAGTCCAAGAGGCAGAGAGCAAGAGATTGAGAGGAAGATAAGAGACCAGGAGGAGGTTAGGGCTGGAGGAGGCAAGGCCAGGAGGAGGACTGGATCAGGCAAGGCAAGTGATTGGAGTAGCAAATGCACTACAGGAGGTAAGACATGGCAGGAGGATCCATTGCCGGCTAGGAGAGAGGTTGGGATTTCAATGCCCAGCCACACTCTCATCATCGTGGGGCACCATGGCACTATTCCCACCACAGGGCCTTCATAGCTGGCTGAGGCATATGCACGTGCACCTAGAAGGAAATGGGGCAGCGTCCAAGTATCCCGATGGCGGCATTTCAACCGCTCGCTGAAGTCGTGGCATCTTGGGGTGAGTGAGCCCATCAAAATGGCAAGTTTTGAATATTCCCTTTGTTATCTGTCTCAAAGTTATATGGATAAGTTATTATCTGGCTAAGCTTTAGCCAAATAAGAAAGAGGTGTTTGGGGGGCATGCTGTGGCAGGGGTGAGACAGCTGAATAACTTATCTGGCTAATTCCAATATTGGAGTTAGGCAGATAAATTATTTGGCTAACTCTAGATGTACCTAACAGCAGGTCTAAAGTTATCTGGGAAATTGTTCCTGGATATTAGGGATGTGCACTGATTTTTTTTGTGTCATTTTCGTTTCTGTTAAATTTCATTTTTAAAATGGTTCTGGAGGTATTTATTTTGGGTTTCCCTAATTTTGGAGCTAGTGTGCACTAACTGGGCTTTGAGAGCCAATGGGAATGCAAAACCATATCTCTAGCTAACGAACTGCTCCCCAATTGTCACTTTTTAACTTATTGGTAACATTTTTTGTTAGTGTGCACTAACTTTAGTTAGTGCGCGCTAACATCCAGTTAGTGAGCCCTAAGTCCTATTAGGGCGCACTAACTCCAAAATTAGGAAAACTATGTAGTGCGCACTAACAGGACATAATACACACTAACTTCTAGTTAGTGCACACCAAAGTCCTGTTTGTGCGCACTAAGCCCATAAATAGAAAAACTATACTTAGTGCGTACTAATGGGATGTAATGTGCACTAACTACATGTCAGTGTGCACCAACAAGAAATACTAATTTTCACAAAATTTTTTGTCAATTTTTTTTTTCATTTTCAGGCACTCCTAAAACAAGACAAAATAGACAATTTAGTTACCATTGTCTATTTTGTTGAAAATGAATGCATATTGCTCCTACAGTTTCCAGCCTGTCAGGACTCTGCTTTTAATAGCAACATACCGGCTACCTTGCGCTGTAGCTCCATGTGTGCTGTGGGTGGGGGTGGGGATGAGTGAGTGAGACAGAGAGAGTGAGCCAGCATGTGTGTAAGTGTATGAGAGAATGTGTGTGTAAGTAAGAGAGAAAATGTGTGAGAGAAAGAGACTGCTCAGGAAAGTCACTGGTGTGTGTGAGAGAAAGAGATTGGTCAGGGACGTGACTGGTGTGTGTGAGGGAGAGAAAGATATTGGTCAGGGAGATGACTGGTATGTGTGTGTGAGAGAGAAAGAGATTGGTCAGGGAGGTGACTGGTGTATGTGAGAGAGAAAATGTGTGTATGTGAGATAGACTAGTCATGGGCCCTAAGGAAGAAGAGTGTAAGGACAGAGCTTCAGCAGCCCTTGCTGCTTCTGGTATGTGCTATTAGCCTACAAGGAAAAGGAGTAGGAGAGTTACTGGAGAGAGTAAGTAATGGTGGCTTTTTAAGTTTATCTTTCTTGATTGGCAGCCATTTTAATTATTGGGTATTATGTGATGTGTCTGCTATTAGAAATATTTTATTGGTGTTTGAAAATGTTTAATGTTTGGATGTTATTCCATTATCAGTTGTTTTGAAACATTTATTATATTCTAGTTTTAGAATTATTTTATATTTCTCGAGGAATGTATATATAGAAATGTGGAGACAAAAACTGAACTGGAACAGCAAGAAGCCAAACTCTGTATGCAGTGCAACAACACAAAAACAAAAACATTAGCTTTATGGTCATTTTATCCTGTATTTGGTGAGGGTATGTCTGTGTTCTGCATGTGTGACCCAGCTAAGGGTGTTCTGTGAGCTTGTAGTTTCTGTGTAGGGATCTATAGCAGCTTGGCTTGTTCTGTTTTCCTAATAGGAAGTGTATTGCTGTTTAGGGCCTGGTGTAATTTTTGCAGTGCTGCCTTTTCATAGGTAGGATTGTTACTGTTTGAGTTCCATAATGCAGGTGTAATTTTGTGAGCATTAGTTTGTGTACATTATTGCAGATCCTGGAAGTCTGATAGGTGCTATATTTCTGTTTTGCACAGAATGCAGAGTGGCTTTTTGGGTTTCCATTCCAGTTTCTGTTTCCATATTTTTAATTTGTGGTCTTTCTGTACTTGGTGAAGGTTGATTCTATTTGTGTGACCGAGGTGAAGTATTTTTCTAGCATGTAGGCATTTGTATCAATATTATTTGTTGTGTTTTCTCAATAGAACATGCATTGGGGGTAAATTTCTGTTTTTTCATAAGGAGGGCTATTGCACTTGGTAGGTGAGAGTGTTTATGTTGCTGTTACTGAGATGACCAGAAATATCTTTTTTGTATGATAAATTGAACGGGGAATGTCCTAGTTCTGTTCTGTAGCCATTGTTGGGGGGTCAGGGTGGATCCTGTAGAAACAGAATATGGGGCAGATTTTAAAAGCCCTGCTCGCGTAAATCCGCCCGATTTACACGAGCAGGGCCTTGCGCGGCGGCGCGCCTATTTTCCATAGGCCTGCCGGCGTGCGCAGAGCCCCGGGACTCGCGTAAGTCCCGGGGTTTTTTGTCGGGGGCGTGTCGGGGCCGGGGCCGATCGATGCGGCGTTTTGGGGGCAGGACGCGGCGTTTCGGGGGCGGGACGCGGCGTTTCGGGGGCGGGACCGGGGGCGTGGTTTCGGCCCGGGGCAGTCCGGGGGCATGGCCGTGCCCTCCGGAACCGCCCCTGGGTTGCGTCTCGGCGCGCCAGCGGCCCGCTGGCGCACGTGGATTTACGTCTACCTCCGGGAGGCGTAAATCCGTGGACAAAGGTGGGGGGGGCTTTAGATAGGGCCAGGGGGGTGGGTTAGGTAGAGGAAGGGAGGGGAAGGTGAGGGGAGGGCAAAAGAGAGTTCCCTCCGAGGCCGCTCCGATTTCGGAGCGGCCTTGGAGGGAACGGAGGCAGGCTGCGCGGCTTGGCGCGCGCCGGCTGCCCAAAATCGGCAGCCTTGCGCGCGCCAATCCTGGATTTTAGCGGCTACGCGCGTATCTACTAAAATCCAGCGTACTTTTGTTTGCGACTGGTGCGCCAACAAAAGTACGCAAATGCGCATTTTTTAAAAATCTACCCCTATATGTTTACATTTAGCCCCGTGACAATCATGGGTTCAGTGTGTCACGCATGTGAGAACCATCTGTCAGGTGTGTCCCGACAGAAAAAAGGTTGATAACCACTGCAGTAAAGTATACATATATGGAATATCTCTTACAAAATAGCAATTACCATATATACTTCTGAACCCCATCATGGAATGACCCTAACCCACTTCTAGCTTGCTCATCTTTTCCACTAGTAAAATGTAAATGTGAAATGGCCCTGAAGCATATCCAGGCCAAGATAGTTCCATGAGATGGAGATCCCCATCTCTGTTCTACAGTGTTAAAGCGGCTTTGTCACTGGTTAGTGTCTCAGGTTATGCTGACGATTTCATGAAAGATCTTCATGTCACACATTGCCCTCTGATCTGCCACAACAAAGCAGTTTGAGTGTAAATCTTAGAACAAAACTATATTTTTGCACATGGTAATGCATTTCCGAAATCCACACCACACGTAATTTGAACTACCCTGTACCAATTTTATTTAGAAACTTTTGAAATCCTTCAAGCTGCTTCCCCTGAGCCCCTGGGAGTGGCCATAGCCATAACTACTGCAGATATCCTTGCAAACAATGATTTCATTAACCCATATTGTCTAAGACATTCTAAGTAACGTGGGTGCAGCATGATCCACTCAGCTTCCAATCTATGTTAAACTGCTGCAGGGAAATAAGGGTCAACACATGGAAAAATAATATATTTGAATACATTTCTTGACTAGTTTTGGGGAGATAATATTCCCGTCCTTAGGTGCAAACTGTTGACATGTGTCAGGAGTTTGGAGCTGAGAATGGGATTTGATCCTTCCTAAATTAGCAGTGTTTGTGGGTGATCATGGCCTGGTGTTTCCCTCTGGACGGCACACGCTGAAGTAGACACCAACAGCTGTCATGTGGCAAGTGAAAGAAAGATGATCTTGACGCGCTCCCTTTTCAGGCTGGTATAGAGTGTATTCAGCGGAGGTGGCACATCTCAGCTGGCAGGAGTATGATTAACAAAGATGGGCCAACTTGAATAAAAAAAAATCAGACGAGTTCTTCCTCTGGTCTTCTAGCCATTGAAGTGCCCCCTCCTGAATTCTAGTCCTTATCAAAGGGTCCAGAGAGAAAATGAGGTAAAATGTATCATCCTCATACATGACAGACTGAGGGAATGAGTCTGTTATGCCTAAGACATTAACTGAAGGGCAAATGAAAGACAACAGAAGGATTAAACACTAAAACTTTTTATTGGTCCTACGAGAAATGTTCATGTTTTTAGGCGGGGTGTCGGTGATCTAACAAGCTTTCCATTTACATTTCAGGCCAGATTTACGGACGACTGCAAGTTCAGGGAGAGGTTCCAAGAAAACAGCTACAATACTTATGCCTCAGCAACTTACAGGACTGCAGATACTGGCAGGGAGTGGTACGTGGCTCTGAACAAAAGGGGGAAAGCAAAGAGAGGCTGCAGCCCCAGAGTGAGACCTCAGCACATTTCCACCCATTTCCTTCCCAGGATCAAACAGCCCAAGCCACCCGAACTTTCCTTCACGGTCACCGCTCCGGAAAAGAAAAAGCCTCCGGTCGTACCCCCAAAACCAAAGGTTTCATTGGCGGTTCCTCGGAAGAGCACCAACCCTGTCAAATACAAACTAAAGTTTCGCTTTGGATAGCCAGTGGGCAGATCTTCTGGAAAGTCTTGTGTTTTTAGAAGCTGCTGCTGCTAATGCTGCTGCATTCATGATCTGGGCTTGGGATGGCGGGTAAGAGCCTGCACTGCACTTAAACTGTGTAAGGAGGGCACACTGAGAAGCACTTTGACCCCAAGCAAAATGGCTATCTGGTAGTTCAGAGCATGGACTGAACTGAAATGTTTTTTGTTTTTTTTTCTTACCCAGCGGAATTTGTGACTTCAGTTCAGATGAACAAGGAAACTTCTATTTGGCCTTTATTTTTTCCAGAGGGTTGACAATTCAATGTACATTTCATTACATTTTTACTAACTAAACAGAACGTTTGAATATGACATGCATTAAAGCATTTTGAATTTTAGGAACATACTTTTGCTGTTGCCAAAAAGGTTTTACTTTATTTTTGTTTTAAGGAAAAAAAAGATACCTCTGCAGCCTACATATTTTCTTATTTTTATAGTTATCGTTTTAAAAAAGGAACTTCCTAAACTGCATTTCACACGAGATCCTCGACTGAACTTTTATTCCTAATTTATAAAGACTCCCTTCTGTCTTGTGAGTGCTGGGCTTTTACCTGTTTACCTCAAACACAGCCTGCTCGGTTCTGACACAGGTGCATCCCACCTCCCCCTTCTTAATATCGTATTTTCCCTTTACTGTAATTCTAATTTTTGTGTCATAATACTAAAGTGCTACCTGTCTGGTTTATTCAGGGACTGATGTGCATTACTGCAGTGTGGGGGAGAATAAAACAGAGGGAAGTGGTGGGCTTAAAGAATAATTAATGGGGCCTTATTCACTAAAGCCGGGCGTTTTTTGTTTTTTTTTTTACCATTCCGTGTCTATGGGAAGAAAGCTTAGCAAATCATTTGGCTTTACATTCATAGCTTCACGCAGTTGATTGCCATGACTGGGACACCAGGTTTTCCACATTTGTGAATAGCAGGGAGAATTATTTTCAGTTTGCTTGTAACCCATAAAATGGCAAAAGTAAGCAAATGAGTTGGAAGTGATACGTTTTGCAGATCAAACTTTTTTTTTTTTTTTGGACTAACAAACTGATCCCTAAATCTCTTATGCTGAATTTCACTTCTACATCTAACTAGATCAGCAAGGACCACAGAATGATGTTGTCTGTCAACCTATCAAACTGAAGTCCTAGTATTTAAAATACCAATGATATGACCCCCATGGCATTCCTGCTACAACAGGTCCATGGGGAGGGCGCTACTAACTATACAAGAGGCAAAGAGGAACGAGACTTGGTCCACAGGTGTATGAGATAACATACATCAATGTCATGGCCTATTACCAAACACTGTCATCGTGCTCATTCAAGGAAAGTCAAACCCCCTCTAGGGACCCTTATCTGAAAGGTAATAATTCCTGCGTCCTGCTTGCCATGCTTCAAGAAAACTATGTGATGTTTTCTTAAGAGCAAAGCATTTTATTAACGGTTTGTTGTGTGCTGATAGAATCAGTTCTAACCTGAGAATCCATCAGCAACTGGAGACTTTGACTGGATATCTACAACCCTATACAAATCGCTATACAAATTCCTCTAAATACAGAAAACATGACTTATCTAGAATGGAGCATTCTGATAACATAACCATTGTTGAATCATGGCTTTCCTATTTCTTGGTTATTGTCACTTTTTTCCCCTTTTTGTGCAAAAACAATTACCATGTATTTATTTATAATATATTTAGGATCGAAAGGATCCAATTTTTTAAAGAAATTATTCAAGCCCAGCAGTTTTGGACTCAAGTAGGTGAATAACAGCAGAAAATATTGGATTTTCCCTAATAGCTACCATCATAAAAGGAGATATTTTGTCACTTTTTCTTGTGTTTTTCAAATATTACACAAGTTATTTATAAGAGCCTGAATAAAGGTAGTTTTAGTACACAGGAGGTGGAGCCTAGCTATGTTTTCCATTGACAGGATCTTCTCTGCCTTTGCTTTTGTCTACAAATGACTCTTGCTTCCTTAGATACACATTTTTAATTCATCCGTCCAAGGTCTCTACTCCAACTATGTTTATTCCAGTGTAAAACAAGGATAGGTCCAGCTGACTCCCCTATTCCTATATAGTTCATATTATTTCCTATGAGAGGAAAAATGTATTTCTTTTCTTTTCCTTCCATGAAAAATTATGGGCATCAGTTCATGCCACCCTATTTCTCTTTTCCAACAGAACTGGGGGAAAAGATCTCCAGAAAAAGATTCAAGAAAAGTCCAATTCTGGGCCATCTTTAAAGAGACAGTAATGAGACGGTCACAGCATTTCACAGTGCTTATCTTTTGAAAAGCATCTCTGACAAACCCAACTTACTACCCAAGCATCTCAACACATTATCCATGCATCCCTCCCCACACATACATCCATACCTCTTTTCATAGTCACTCTCTGTGGAATATTGAGACCAACTCTGTACACATGACCTCAAACTTATGCACACTCACTCACCACTAAAGATACCAAATGGCAACAAATAAGAAGACATGTATTGAAGGGATTTGGAATGAGGGGGGTCAGGCTCAGGTTTCCAGGGTCTATGGGTGAGGTGAGGATCCTTCTACTATTTCCTGGGAGCTTTTTTTTATCCTCCTCCTGCGCCTTCTTCTGCTCCTTGAGGCAAAGTATGAACTTGTCTCAGCAAGGATGAATATGAGGGAAAATGATACTCACTCGGGGTTTCTCACAGACAAATCAGAAAGTAGCAAGTAAAAAGCAGGAAAGAAGGATGCACTTACAGCTATACCTCCCAGAGCCATCTTTAGGTAGGTGTGAATGGTGTGACTGCACCAGGCCCCCATGGCTGGAAGGGATTCATAACAGTCGTAGCACACACAGGCCTTTAGATAGCACTGTAGTCTGGGCCAGTATTAGGAGGAGAGAGTCAGGTTAGGAACACAGGGCCCTCCTATCCCCTAAACAAGTTCTTTCTCACAGTGAGAGAAACGTTTGAGCCATTTGTAGTACTAATTGCTAAGAGCATGATGGCAGTAGCTTGTCAGTGATCGTAGGGCCTGTGAAAAGTCCTATATTTCATTACTGCATCAGGATCTTCTCTAGTCTAAAGATGGAACTGACAGTTTGGACCTGCGTCCCTTGAAAGCAATGGCGTCTCATGAGGTCGGGGCTGCCATCGTGTTAAAGGGTTGCTCACCTTGCTCTTTTGACCTGCGGTGTTTCACCGCGAGATAAAAAGAACACGTCATGCAGCCACGATGCTTTTTCAGGGGAAGAGTCCCACTATTGCGGCGACACTCCTCTCAATAGTGCATCCAGAATTTACTCTGCTATCTCTCACCTAACACTCACTTAACTCACATAAATACATGCTCTCTCACACATACACACACATGTTCTCTTTCTTTCTCTCACACACACACAAATGTACATGCTTTCTCTCTCACATGCTATCATTGTTTGTTTGTCACTAAGGCTTGAGGACTGTTCAAAGAAATTTAGAGCTGACCTGAAGGTATACCTATTGAACCAAGCGTTTATTTAGTAGAACCTCTATACAGTTTTAATTGGTCTGTGCAGCATGAGTTCCCATCCTCATGTTATGTTACTATGGAGAATAGTTGGGCATAGTTTAACAGTTTTATAGGCTTTTACATTCTGCTAATTTATATATTTGTTTTTGTTCAATTTTGACTTTCTCCTTTTAAGTTTAATTTTATGTCAATTTTATTTGCTGATTATTATGCACGTTTTTATGTAAATCACTTAGAGCTTTTGCATAAAGCAATTCAGAAATTTTAATAAACAAACAAACCAACAAAAAGAATGAACCATGCAGCCACAATGCTTTTTCAGGGGAGGAGCCCCACTATTGCATCGACACCCCTTTCGTTAGTGCATGCAGGTTTTACTCTGCTTTCACTAACAGTCACTTAACTCACATGAACACATGCTCTCTCACAAAAAAAAACAAACACAGGCACACATGCTATCTCCCTCACACATACACATGCTTTCTCTCCCACATGCTCTCATACACACACACGTTCTCTCTCCCACATGCTCATACACACACACGTTCTCTCTCCCTCATGCTCATACACACACACGTTCTCTCTCCCACATGCTCTCACTCACACTTTCTCTTTCCCACATGCTCCACCCATAGACACACACACAGACTTTCTCTCGCTCTCTCTTTCACTTGCTAATACACACACATACACGCTCTCTCTCTCTCTCAGCAGCAGTAGCCTCCTTATGCGGCCCATGCAGTATCTGGACATCTCTTCTCTCTCTCCCTGCTCTCCCATTTGCGGGGAAGACACTGTTCCTCCTGTTCAGCCATGTAGGCCCAGCCAACATTGCTCCTGCTTCTTTGCCCCAGTGCCTGCTGATGCTGCTTCTCTTCTTTTCAGCTGTAGGGGCCAAGCCAACACTGTTCCTGCACCTTCGGACCCAATGTAAGTATAGATGCTGCTGGTTCTCTTTTCAGTTGCAGGACCCACCTAACACTGTTCCTAATGCTTTGGACGGCAGACTCCTCCTTTTATTAGCTGCACCACCGGAGCCTAAGCCTTTCTTCCTGCCCTGAGGGGCCTATGTGCATGCACCTGATTCTTCCTGCCAGTGTGGGACTACTGGATACCATTTCCTATTCTGGCTCACACAGGTGGGATGTAGGAGGCCATGCAGTTCTGCTGCCTGAAAGCATCTGAGCAGGGACTGTAGAAGAACTAGGCAACTGCCGCTGCCCCCAAACCTATGGTGCTTTTGGCAGCCTAGTCTGCTTAGTGCTTCTTCTGGCCCTGCCAACTTTAAAAAGTAGGTATTTTAGCAACTACCAATGAAGCCAGTGATATGTTGTTCATTTTCTTCTCAAGAGGCTCTTATCAGCTCTGCTCCAGTTAGTGAGATACATTATTTTATAAAACCAGAAAATATCAGAAATTCATGCACTCATGGGAGCTTCCTCAAACCCATCACTGAAGCCTATCAATTTCATTGCCAGAGATAAGAATTCAGTAAGTGCTTTCTCATGTAGAACTTTTGGACAGAAGCTCATCTCAAAACATTTTGAAAATGGAATCTAAAATGATCACTGGTGGATACCTTAAAAATGCAAAGTGACTCAATCTAGGCAGCATTTATTTGTTTTCAACTATATTATTATTCATTTATTTACAACAATATCATGAGCATAATAGCAGTTAAGACCCACAATTCATCCACATATAGAACATATAGACCAGAATCAGAATTCCTGCCATATGCCAATTAAGCAATAATGCTTCCATTCATTTCCTGTGTAATTATATCCAGAGTAGAAAGGTTCTAGTGCAAATTCAAGAGCCACTAAGATGCTGGGCAATATTGTCACAGGAAATATCTACTCAAACGTCTTTACAATATAATGAACCTCACATGAGTGTGTTACCATGATGAACATCGGGAAAACAATGTCATTGATAGCAATTAATCAAAATAGTAGAATTATCAATCCAATATCCCATGGCCTCCATGCTGGATTTATGATTAAAATAATGCATCATCATCTCATGATTTCTCATCTACTGTCCTGGTGAATAAATTAAATGGTTAAATCACTAATGCAGAACATTTTTATAATATTTATTATATAAAGGTTATAATTAACTTAAGTATGTCTTACTCTTGTTTGTTTTTTTAAATAAGAATTAGAGAGATCTTGAGTATAGATCTACATTGTAAACATTTTATACATGCAAATTGTAGTTAAGTTACAATATAATCATTATAGCTAATTGTAAACAAACATGTGTAGTTTGTTTTATTTTTCATCAGTCATGCCATAGTAATGAATCTCTGCTAGTGGCAAGCAAAGAACTACAGCTCAGGAAAGATGATAGTACATCTACTATTAGAGAATTTTCTTCTTGTTGATCAATTACAGTTGTTGCCTTTAGACCTATCTTAGCAAGTTTTCCCATACAGTGAATTTTCTGAAGGAGAGTTGCACGATCCTGGTCCAAAGGCAGTAACAGATTTGATTTTTCAAGTAATCAGTTTATACAAATAAACCTGGCTCTAGATGCAAACCCATGCAAATTAGATGAGTTCTCACTGTGGAAATCTGAAACCACCCTTGAGGACCACGATTATGAACCTCTGATCTAAACCCCAGGAGCAGGCCAAAAGTCCCTGGGGGTCCAGCGGGGGTCCGGGAGCGATCTCCTACGCTCGTGACATCGGGGGACATGAACCAAAATGGCGCCGGCGCTACCTTTGCCCTGTCATATGACAGGATACTCAATCCTGGCAAATTATTCATATATCACAAACCAATTAACAGCTAATAAATATATTGTGACATCGATCTAATTTTTCAATCTTTATTAGTGAAAATATCATAAAACACATCCCACATTTAATCCATAATACCCCACACAATAGATATTATATTTTTATAAAACCTATTAAATCATATTCATACCACCCATACATCCTACATACCACTCATACAAATATCATTCAGCCTCATATAAAAAAACAATTTTCAAAAATTCAAGTTAAATATCAAATATAAATTCTTCCTCAACACTTAATCAAATGTAGATACAATTTGTTTTATAAGCAGAAAGAGTTACATTCACATTAATTTATGCGTTACAAAAACGCCAATCCTCTTGATCTCTCTTTATTCTCTCTACATGTTTCGCCTTCCCTCAGGCTTCTTCAGGAGAGCTTTTTCAAACAATCTCCCACTGCTCATGTATCCAACATCTATCCACAGGGCTATCTGCACGTCCCAAAGAACTTTCCCAGACGTACAGCTTGGCACATCCCCGACTCTTATTTCATAGCGTCTCAATCATTCAAATGCATGGAACACCACACCTCAAATATGTTTAAACTTTCTAGTCTTAGGCAAAAAAAACACCATCACCTCATACCAGAGAAAACGCTGCCATCGAGTGAATCAACGGATTTTTGACGCTATGAAATAAGAGTCGGGGATGTGCCAAGCTGTACGTCTGGGAAAGTTCTTTGGGACGTGCAGATAACCCTGTGGATAGATGTTGGATACATGAGCAGAGGGAGATTGTTTGAAAAAGCTCTCCTGAAGAAGCCTGAGGGAAGGCGAAACATGTAGAGAGAATAAAGAGAGATCAAGAGGATTGGCGTTTTTGTAACGCATAAATTAATGTGCAATGTAACTCTTTCTGCTTATAAAACAAATTGTATCTACATTTGATTAAGTGTTGAGGAAGAATTTATATTTGATATTTAACTTGAATGTTTGAAAATTGTTTTTTTATATGAGGCTGAATGATATTTGTATGAGTGGTATGTAGGATGTATGGGTGGTATGAATATGATGTAATAGGTTTTATAAAAATATAATATCTATTGTGTGGGGTATTATGGATTAAATGTGGGATGTGTTTTATGATATTTTCACTAATAAAGATTGAAAAATTAGATCGATGTCACAATATATTTATTAGCTGTCATATGACAGGGCAAAGGTAGCGCCGGCGCCATTTCTATAAACACACCCGTGGCCCGAGAGTGGAAGATCACACCGGGACCCCCCCACTGGACCCCAGGTAATTTAAGACATTTTGGGGGGGTTCGGGAGGGTGGGGGATTTATTTTAAAGGGTCGGGGTGGGTTTTAGGGTTGTTTTAGTGTGCCGGTTTTCCCGCCCTCCCCCTTCCCCCGATTTACGATTTTTGACGATAAATCGGGGGAATTCCTATTGTATATCGCCTCTAACGATTTTTGACGATTTAAAATATATCGGACAATATTTTAAATCGTCAAAAAACGATTCACATCCCTATTTTAGAGAGTGGGAGTCTCTGTGTCACAGATCTTGTCCTACCAGAGCCCACTGTAATCATTTGTTCCTAGGTTTCTAGATGCTCTGTGGAAGTGGGCATAGATATCTGGGCTGCACAACTGGGGAAAGAGGGTGCCTCTGGGTCAAAGGTCTTATCCTACCAGATCCCTCTGTAAACCACGTATTTCTGGGATTCTGAATCCTTTCTGTGAGGTGGGATAGGTTCTCTAAATGCAGTAAAGTGGGGGAGACTTCTTTGATGGTTGCCAATTCCTGTTTATCCTCTTTAATTGTAGCTTCTGTAATTCTAATTTGAGTAGAGTCAACTCCTTATTCAATGAAGAGAGCTGCAAACCAATGGGGCAAGCTCTAAGCCTCCAGCTGGCTTGCCTTAAAACATGATTCCTCTATACTTTCCTCCCTTCAACTTCATTTCATGACTTATTGTTCTTGAAATTCCTTTTCTATGGAAGTATGCCCTCCCCCCACCTGGGCTGGACTATGAATTACCCCTATTGCTTGGGGTGGGGAGTAGTACATGAGAAATTATATTTACTAATATGATTGATCTTTGGGTTCATAGCCTGAGTAGGGGACGAAGCAGCATCCTGGTCACCCCGACACCACAATTCTGTGCCCTTTCACTTGTGGCACCACAGACCTGACAAAATCATCACACCAGAATAAAACAGTAATTAACCTTTTTACTAGTATTTTGTAAGTAGACCGAAAATCCAATCAGAATATGAAATGGGACCCTCAGTTTTCTTATTTTAAAGCAAGCAATGCAAAAATAACACTGGATGTGGCCTGTTAGCCAGGGCAACCAATATATTCATATGGATTGAAAAAAAAGGAGGAACGCTAATAGAAAAAGGTTGTGGGGAAAGCAGAGAGGAGAGAAGGGCAGCACAAGATGTAAGTAGAAGTGGTCACAGCCGTCTGCAACCGATGGTCAAAACACATTTCTCCTAGATCTCTTTCTTTTTCAACAGTTTTCAGGTCTTGTTCTTCTACATGATATGCAGTTAGTATATTCTTGTGCCTCAAACTCAACATATATTTTGGACACATATGAGGTCTGCTTCTAGGAAATTTATGAATACAGCATAAAGGAATTTGTTGCTTAAAATTAGTAGAACCAGGAATAATCTAATAAATCAAATATGATTGTAAACATAAGCAGAGGGAACAGGATTTCACATGAAAAAAAAAGATCAATTAATAAGCAAGATCTCTAGCTATTGCTATTGATCATGTTATCTCTATTAAGATATTGCTCTCTTCATGCAAGATACATCTGAGTATGGTAGACACCTATCTCAGAATTTATCTATAAAACATAAGCAACTCTGCTTTGTTGTTATATTCATTAAGAAATGCCATGTTAGGTTAGATCAATGCAACAAACAAAGAGCCACTACACGATCCTGTGTGCAATTACACCAAAACTACAAAAGGTATCATCCAACTACTTCAATGCTCTTCACCAACTTTATACATGAATAAATAATTTTCTATATTTATCAGAACCGCATCAGCAAGCCAGGTGACGTGCAGGTTTAAGCATCGGCTTTCCCATGTCTACCTGGCTAATAACTGGTTATGGACTTTTCCTTCAGGTTATTAGAAAAAGAATGTGTGTTACGTTTGCTGGCTTGTGGGATGTTCCCGTGAGCAGGCACACTCACCCTGGGACCTGCCGACGCCACACTCCTCTTTGCAGCGGCAAGAATGCCACAGCCGTGCTCCCTCCAGGAGTTTCCCTATTTATGTGCACATAGCATGTGCCTACTCTTAAAGGCCCCGCAGCAGGAACCTCTACTACAGGCACCCAGAGATGATGTCACGCAGTTGGGTATTTAAACCCCAGACATGCAACCAACAGATGCCTCAGCAATGGGTCACCTACGTTGTAGAGTGTAGAGTGAGTTGCTGCTTTTTCTGCTTCCTGTTCCTATATCTGCCTCGTCTCTCCAGCCCAGCCTGCCTCCTAGCTCCAGTCCAGCATGTCTTGTCTCTCCAGTCCTTGCCTTCCTTCCTGCCCTTCCATGTTGATCCTTCTCCTTGTCTCTTACACTTGCTCTCTGACTGACTTTAGGCTCTGACACTCGCCTGGACTTCAACCTCCCTTGCCTGAAGCCTCCTTCTAATCTTTGCCCGGATACTGACCATTCTTGCCTGCCACCCGCCACTGACCCTTGCCTGGACACTGACCCTTCTAGTCTGTCAGCTGCCTCTGACCCTAGTCTGATACTGAACTTATGTCCTTGCTTCCCTCTTAGAGACTCATCTAAGACCTACCAGCCCCTGGAGTCCACAGGCTCAACCTGAGGGGAAAGGGGTTGGTATAGGTGAAGCTCCTGATCCGTCTCTTACCAGAGTAGATCCGACAGCTATCTGTGAGGATTTTTGGACCCTTCCTGTAGGTTATGCCAAACTTACCACAGCAAAAAGCAGTCACAGTGAATGAATATACCACATATCTCCTGTGCATCTCTAAGACAAATGCTTTTGCAAATGAAACCAGGAAAATGAATCGCACTTCCCCTCTCCCCTGCAAGTATACTGGTAGTTTTTCTGAGAAAAATTACGTACGTATTTTTGAGAATACAAAAGTGTGCATGCAATTTCAAACCCCACCTTAAGCACATTCACAAGAATGTCTCTTCACACTTCAGGTCATATGCAGGCACTTTTACCCACATACAGTGCAAACAATTTTTAAAAGCCCATTTCTGTGGGTAGGGCACTGTTGTACCTGCAGAAATGGCTTTTAAAATGACTTTCCTGATTTAATTTCTAGTAGTTGGTTATTAGATTTTATATCTGGTTTTATTTATTATCTTTCTCATCTTAAATGTTTTATATTTTATTTTGGACATATTGTTTATCCAATTTGAGGTATGCTGAACTTAAAATCTGATTTATTCATTTTATGATTAGATTTTATGAACTGTATTTTATCCTTGTCTAGGCTTGTATTTTATCCTTAATGATATATTGTTTTTTGTATCTCTCCTTGAGCCTTTAGGAAAAGTGAATAATAAATGTAAATACATTATTAACATATCAAGGACAGTCTCAAAGCCCTGCTCTAACATGAAACAGAAATCTAGAAACAATTCAGATGCTATTTCTTTCTCAGAATTCAAGAACATTCAGCTTGCTGTTCCTTCCTCAGATTTAGGGCTGCAAGCCATAAATTTTATAGTTTTCTTGTGGGAAAACCTCCACATTTCAGGAGAAGACAAAACTGATTGTATATACATACATAAACACACACACACACACACACACACAGTACATGTACAATCTTCATTCATGCAACCTATTAAGTAATAGAAAAGGTAGATTTTCTGATGCAGAAAAAGCTTTGCATTTCAACTTTGAGAAAACATCTGTTTCTCAATCAAAACATCTGTTTCTTTTGTACATTGCACTGGACATCTTGCCAAAGGCATGGTTATCTTGGACAAGTATGCTGACTTGATAAGGAGAAAGAATGGTAAAGCAGAACAAAAAAATAAAATGTATGTCATGCCTGGCTATACTCTTTAATTTCAAATGCTAAGCCCAAGCTAAAATTTAAAAAGAAATTCAAATTACATTGCTTATCTACAGTTTACCAGTCATATTCAATTACGTTTAATTAATGCTCACTGAAGCATAGTGCTTCCAAAATTAACTAATTGAATGAAAACCAAAATATGGAGGCTACATCATTCTTTCAATCCCCTTTATCTGCAAGTTGGAAGAGAGGACAGAGAGCTCCACAAGCATGATTTACACATGCTGAGGTTTGATTTCGTTAAGCCATACTTGGATAGCAAGTGTGATTTTGAATTGTTCATTGTTGTGATTGTCTGGTACGTATGTATATATTTATCTAAAAACTTGTAACTCACTTGTTCCTCTAAGCACAAAGCAAAGAACACCACTTGAAAACAAAAACTCGCAATCATAAATGTTTAAGCACATCATAAATCTAAACATTAACAGGTGAATTTTCAAAGGAGTTATTTATTTATTGAGATTTATATACTGTCATTTGGTGAAGCCATCACAACAGTTTACAAGATTCAAAAGGTATTATCTTAACATAAGCGAATTAAGGGTATAACAGGATACATATTATATTTGAAAATGAGCGGATAAGGGGAACGGAGAGGGAAAAAAGATAAGGGGGGGGATGGGAGGGGGTGGATGTGCTACGGGGTGAAAAGGAAAGAGTGGGGAAAAGGAGGATTACAGGGGCGGGGAAATTAGTTAAACGGAAAGTTATTCGTTTTAAAGTCTGACAAAAAAATCGTTTTTTAATGAGATGGGTTTGCTTGGTGCTGGTCTATGTCTTGTTTTTGTGTGGTTTGCGTGGTTGGTAATTCTGTTAGGTGTTTGGATGTTTTGATACTTGATTGTCAATGTAGACTTTGTAAAACAGCCATGTTTTTAGATCTTTTTTGAATGTTTTGAGGTTAGGTTGGGTTCTCAAATTGTCTGGGAGGGAGTTCCATATTTTAGGGCAGGCAATGGAAAATGCTCTTTCTCTGGTTGCTGTCAAGTGAGCATCTCTGATGGGGGGGGGGACTGTTAAAAGACCTGTGTTATTTGAACGTAAGTTTCTTTGTGGATTCTGGGGAGTTATGTTTAATCCAGTTTGACCTTGATGTTCATTGTGTAGTAATTTGTGTATGATGGTCATGGATTTGTGTTCAATTCGGGATTTGATTGGAAGCCAGTGTAGTGAAATCAGTATTGGCGTTATGTGATCATTCCTCTTTGTTCCAGTCAGACTTCTGGCTGCTGAATTTTGCAGAATCTGGAGAGGTTTGATGTTGGAGTAAGGTATTCCGATCAGTAGGGAGTTGCAGTAGTCGATGATTGAGAATATGAGTTGCTGTAGTACAGTTCTGAAATCATAAGGGTTAAGAAACGTCTTAGGGTTAATAGTTTGTGATATCCTTCTTTGATTTTGTTTGATATATGGTTCTTGTAGGAAAGATCTTTGTCAATAATTATTCCCAGGTTTCTGGTGTGGGTGACAGGGAGTATTGGGTTCATTTGATTGCAAAGTATGAGTTGGAGTGGTGGAGTTGGATTGGGTTTTCTGTCCATGAGGATTATTTCAGTTTTGTCGATGTTGATTATGAGTTTCAGGGATGTTAGAAGATATTTAATTGAGACAAGTAGAGCAGAGGTTTCTTTGTACATTCCTTCAATTGAATTTTGGATGGGAATTGAAGTTGAATGTCAAATGTCATCAGCGTAGAGGAAGTAGATGATTCCACTATCTTTTAGTAGTTGGCATATAGGAAGAAGGTATATGTTAAACAGAATGGCAGATAGCGCTGAGCCTTAGGGAACTCCAGTTTGAGGCTAATTTTTTTGGATGGGTTGTTGTTAATTGATTCTTGGTAGATTCTGTTGGCTAGATAAGATGAGAACCATTGTAAGGTAGTGTCAGTTAAACCAATTTCAGTCAGCTGATCTAGGAGTATAGTGTGGTTTACTGTGTCGAAGGCAGCTGAGAGGTCAAGGAGTATGAGTAGGTATTTTTTTCCTTTGTCAAATCCTCTTAGTATCGTGTCATTCAATGAGAGTAGGAGAGTTTCTGTGCTTAGGTTCTTTCTGAATCCGTATTGGGTTGGTGATAGGATGTTGTTTGTTTCAAGGTAATCATCAAGTTGGGAGTGTACGACTTTTTCAATGATCTTGGCTATGAAAGATAGGTTTGAAATAGGGCAGTAGTTTGCTAGGATTTCAGGATCCAAGTTGTTCTTTTTTAGTATCGGTTTGATTACTGCAGATTTGAGGCATTTGGGATAATTACCTTCAGTCAGGGATAAATTGACGATCTTGGTGAGAGTTTTAGATATGGTGGGTTCGATTGTTTTGAGAGTTGCTATGGGGATGCTGTCTAGGGGGTGGTTGGTGGGGTTCATTTTTTTGATGACTGATTGAATTTCAAGGGTGGAGGCGGTGTCAAAGTTTTCCATGTTGAGGTTACCTTAGTGTTCAGTCTGATTCTTTGGTTGTTGTTGATTAAGTTGGTATGTATTAGGTTTGATATTTTCTTGTTGAAGAATTCTGCAAAGTCATTACTTCCATGTTTGGTGCATGTAGTTTCCCGGGCAGTTTTAGTGAGGTTTTATTTATTTTTTATTTATTTTTATTTAAAAGTTTTATATACCGACATTCATCAATGATATCACATCGGTTCACAGCGTAACATGAAACTAGTGCCTGTGGCGGCGCTTTACATCGAACATGTTTAACATAATACAATTGAAACATATTGAAACATTATAACTAGAGAGGAAAGGAAAGGTAGGGGAAATAAAGATTTAAACTAAAATTAAAATAACATATTTACAAAAGGGTAAAAGAGGAAACAAGGAGGGGGGGAAGTGACAGAAGATAAAAGTTAGGTTAATAAATTATTGTAGGCAAAGTTTGCAGGTATATACAATATGTACAATTATAGGGAATAAACAAAATTTAACAATTGTGCAGGGAGGGGGAGAAGGAGAGGAGAAGGGGGGGAGGAGAGATAGGAAGGGGGGTAGGGTAACACAGAAGGGAGGGAGGGGAGTTTGGGTGTATGCTTTAGTGAAAAGCCAGGTCGAGAGGGGAGACTCACACACTATTAGTAAAAGCAAGGTCGAGGGGGGAACATAGATGAGAGTAAGGAGAATTTAAGTGTATGCTTTGGTGAAGATGTTTTGTACTATGGAGAATAACATTCTGGGGTTGTGATGAAACTTGGTGATTTTGTTAGAGAAGAATTCTTTTTTTGCATTGTTGATGGTGTTTTTATATTGTGCTAGGTAGCTCCGATATATATTTAGTATGGCTGCAGTTTTGTTCCTTCTCCATTCTTTTTTCCGGAGTATACATTTGGCTGCTCTGATGTTATCATTATACCATTGGTTGATGTGTTTTGATTGTTTTTGTAACAGTGGGGTTGATGCTGTCTGCTATTTTTTTTGTGTTGTTTAGCCATGATGCTGTTGCATATTCGGAGTTTGATAGAATTATGTTGATTAGTTCATTTTGAAGAGTTTTCTGTAGAAGTTCAGTGTTGAATGGAGGACGGTATGATATTTTATTTGGAGTGTTTTGAGGTGATTTGAGGTTGAAGTTGATAGATAAGCTGGATTGGATTAGGTGGTGATCAGACCAAGGTATATCTGTGGTGTGGATTGCGTTTGTTTGCCAATCTTCAGTGTTGATGAATATGAGGTTGATGGTGTGACCTGCTTTTTGAGTTGGAGTTTCAATTACTTGTTTTAGATGTAGTGTTGACAGGGCATCAATGATGGTATGGCAGGTTTTTGAGTGGGTGAGTGAGTCAAAGTGTATGTTGAAGTCACCTAGGATGATGATGAGTTTGTTGAGTGATATATTATTCATGATGTATTCAATTAGTGGGGAGTAGTTTTTGTCGAGTGATCCTGGTGAACAGTTGACGAGGCAAACTTGTAGTTTGGGAGAATCAAATAATGCGACTTCAAAGGGTGCAGATATGTTTGTTGGACGAAGTATCAACTGTAAGTTTTTTTTGGAGATTAGCATTAAACCGCCTCCTTTTTTTTTCTTTCTGGGAATTGAGAAAGTGTTGTATTCTTGGTTGTTTAGTTGGTTAATTAGTATGGAATCGGTGTTTTTGAGCCAGGTTTCAGTTATTGTGATGAAATCTGGTTTAGTGTCTATGAGTAGGTTGTTGATTAGAGGAATTTTCTTTATTATTGATCGAGCATTGACGAGTATGAATGAGAGTAGCATATTATTTGAGTATTGGATATATGTGTTGTTTTTGATGTTTGTTGGGGTTTTTTTGTTTGTTTTGAGGATTAGAGGGTGTGTGCTTCATTTGTGCTGAGTTTTTTTGAGAGCGTGGGTTTTTTGTTTCGAGTTGGAAGTTCATTTGTCATGTTCATGTCTTTTGTTTGAGGTTCCATTTGTTTGTAAGTCTATTGTGAGCGTTGTTTGTAAGATGGGTTGTTAGAGGGAATTTAGTGGTTGTACGTGATGTGAAGGTGGTTTGTTAGAGTTAACATAGGTAAGGGGAATGAGTCTAGTTGAGGAGATTAGAGGCAGCATTGAATGGGCTGCGTGAAGGGGCACGCAAAGGGGCCTGCTCCTTTGGATGCGCTCCTTTGGCGCGTGACACATGGTGCACGGCACCTGTGGTGAGTATAGATTTGAATCACTCACCCGGCTCCTCCTCTGACATCAGGGGGCGGTCCTGTCATCCTGGTTACGCCGTTTGGTTGATGGTGGGGTTGGGCTTCAGCTTGTCGGGCCTTGGTGTCGTCGGGCTCTGGCCTCTGCTGTGCCGAATGTCGTCGGCATCGGCATCGGGATCGGGGGCCTGCCTTGCTGAGCTCTGCCAACGTTGGAGTCGGGCCTCTGTCTGCCGGCCCTTGCCGCTGTCGGGGTCAGGCCCCTGCTATGTCGGGTGCAGAGGTGGCAAGGCCCTAGCCCTGACCGTGTCCATGCGGTGTCCTGGTCCCCATGTGCTGGTAAGTATGCTTAACCAAAAACGGTCTTCTGGAGTTAGAGGGGGGAGCGCCTGGGTGAGTGTAGATTTGAATCACTCACCCGGCTCCTCCTCTGATGTCAGGGGGCGGTCCTGTCATCCTGGTTATGCCGTTTTGTTGATGGTGGGGTTGGGCTTCAGCTTGTCGGGCCTTGGTGTCATTGGGCTCTGGCCTCTGTCTGCTGGTCCTTGGTGTCGTCGGGCTCTGGCCTCCGTCTGCTGGTCTTTGGTGGCGTTGGGGTCAGGCCTCTGCTGTGCCAGATGTCATTGGCGTCGGGATCAGGGGCCTGCCTTGCTGAGCTCTGCCGATGTTGGAGTCGGGCCTCTGTCTGCCGGCCCTTGCTGCTGTCGTGGTCAGGCCCCTGCTGTGTCGGGTGTTGCATGTAAATGTGACATACTATAGTGGGTAAATCCTATGGACCAATGTCATATATCATAGCAATTTTCAAAAGCCTACTTACATGGGTAAAGTGCATTTACTTGTGTAAAACCCAGTTTTACATAGAAACATAGAAATGATGGCAGAAGACGACCAATCGGTCCATCCAGTCTGCCCAGCAAGCTTCACACTTATTTTTTCTCATACTTATCTGTTTCTCTTGGCTCTTAGTAACCTTATGTTCTAATTCCCTTTCACCCCCACTATTAATGTAGAGAGCAGTGATGGAGCTGCTTCCAAGTGAAATATTAAGTTTGATTAGTCGGGTAAGCGGCAGCATAGCTCTCTGCCATGAAGCAGAGGGCAATGCTGGATATGTGTGAAGTATTAGTTTTTCTTTTGCCCTGTCGTTGAAGCAGGGAGCTATGCTGGATATGCATTGAAAGTGAAGTATGCCTTGAAAGTCACATTAACTATCATCAAATATTGAAAAGCCTAATAATTGGTAATACCTATAGCCCATGAACCCATCCCTGTTTTTTTTCTTTTTTTGTTTTTTTTTTAATTGGGAGATGGCTGCCCTTCATCCTTCCGCTCCGTGAAGGTGGACACCTACCACTGGCCACTGGCATCCCGCTCCGTGAATGCCTCTGTGGCTACTGCCGCTCCGTGCAGTGTTTTACTACCTGCTCTTTATATGCCTCCTCTAGACTTGATGGATCCACAATGTTTACCCCACGCCCCTTTGAAGTGCTTCACAGTTTTGGACTTCACTACTTCCTCCGGAAGGGCATTCCAGGCATCCACCACTCTCTCCGTGAAGAAATACTTCCTGACATTGGTTCTTAGTCTTCCTCCTTGGAGCCTCAGCTCGTGACCTCTGGTTCTGCTGATTTTTTTCTGTCGGAAAAGGTTTGTCGTTGTCTTTGGATCATTAAAGTTTTTCAAGTATCTGAAAGTTTGAATCATATCACCCCTGCTCCTCCTTTCCTCCAGGGTGTACATATTTAGATTCTTCAATCTCTCCTCGTATGTCAACCGATGAAGACCCTCCACCTTCCTGGTCGCCCTTCTCTGTACCGCTTCCAACTTGTCCTTGTCTCTTTGTAGATACGGTCTCCAGAATTGAACACAGTACTCCAGGTGAGGCCTCACCAAGGACCTGTACAAGGGGATAATCACTTCCCTTTTCTTACTCGATATTCCTCTCTCTATGCATCCCAGCTTTCTTCTGGCTTTTGCTATCGCCTTGTCGCATTGTTTCGCAGACTTCATATCATTAGACACTATCACCCCAAGGTCTCTCTCCTGCTCCGTGCACATCAGCCTTTCCCCCCCCATCGAATACAGTTCATTCGGATTTCCACTCCCCATATGCATGACTTTGCACTTCTTGGCATTTTAAGCAGGTAAATGCTTTTGAAAATCAGGACCAATAAAAACAATATAAAAACTAAAAAGCACAATCATGATTTATATACTGTCAACCACTCGTACCTCATCCAGCACCTTGCAGACATCGGCATAACAGGAGTGGCGCTCAACTGGTTCAAATCCTTCCTTGAAAACAGGCACTATAAGGTTAGGATTAACAACAAAGAGTCACATCCTATCAGATCAAAGCATGGAGTACCACAAGGATCTTCCCTTTCACCTACACTATTCAACATTTATCTCCTCCCTCTCTGCCATCTACTATCCAGCCTCAAGCTAACTCACTTCCTATATGCAGATGACATTCAGATACTCATCCCGATAGCTGAATCCCTCCACAAAACCTGGTCTTACTGGAACAACTGCCTCACAGCAATCAACAACCTGCTCTGTAGCCTCAACCTTATACTAAACACCAACAAAACAGAAATTCTCATAATAGCTCCAGATAATCGCACCCTGCTCAACACGCCGATTTCTTCCCAACTCTCCCCTTCACTGATCGACCACATGCTGCAAGCAAGAGACCTCGGGGTGCTCCTAGACAACCAACTCAACTTCAGCAAGTTCATAAACACCACCACCAGAGAATGCTTCTTCAAATTGCAGGTATTAAAAAAATTAAAACCACTCCTACACTTCCGAGATTTCCGCCTGGTACTACAAGCCATCATCCTCCCAAAACTGGATTATTGCAACTCTCTCCTCCTGGGCCTGCCCGCCAGCACCATCAAACCACTTCAGATGGTCCAGAATGTGACGGCCAGAATCCTCACTAACACCAATAAGAGAGAACACAGTACCCCTATCCTCCAGAACCTTCACTGGCTGCCAATAAAATTCAGGATACTATTTAAAGCACTCATGATGATTCACAAGGCTCTACACAACATCTCTCCCCTCAACCTATCTTTTCGACTACAACAGCACACCTCTAAGAGACCGATCAGAAGTGCATACCAGAACATGCTGCACACCCACCCGGCAACAACTTCACTGAGGAAACGAGCTTTGTCCACTGCAGGCCCCCTCCTTTGGAACAAGCTTCCGCCAGACCTCCGCCAAGAACATTGCATAGCAACTTTCAAATAGAAGCTAAAGTCCTGGCTTTTCACCCAAGCTTTCCCTGAGAGCTAAAACCTGATGAAGAGTCAGACGGTATCCATATCACTTTCATACCCTTTCTGATTGCGTACCCTGTATCACCTGATCATACCCTGATTTTGTACATAGTTTTTGTACTCTGCCTCAGTTTATCTTGTTCATGAATGTTCTCCTTTTAAAGTTCTATGACAGCATGTTATAATGTATTCCGCCCCTGAGGCGACAGTTCAGTTCCATGTAAACCGGTGCAATATGTATTGTATACAGGAACATCGGTATAGAAAAAAATTAAAAATAAATAAATAAATATAAACAATCACAAATAAAATCAATAACTAAACATTAAATTAAAAATATAAAATTATTAGTCAAAACTATAAATAAATAAAACAGATTCACATTATGTAGATGTTAAAAACCTGTCACATTCTTTTCCCAACAAATGACTGTTTCATTTGATGGTCTGCAAGGCAGGTCCACAGACTGCCACCTCCAGCCCCAAGCTCTCTACCTGCACTGGGGAAGGCATCTGTATAGACATACAGCAGACCGGCACATCCAGACAGCATCCTCCGCTGCTCCCTCTGATGCTAGGGAAGGCCTCAGCCACACAGCAAATCGCCGCGCCCAGCATGTTTCTAACGCCACTGCTGCTCTGGTCCCCTCCTATTGTGCATGCTAACCTGACGACATCTTTCTTAAAGGACCCATGGTGGGAAAATGCCAGTGGCGTCCAAGGATGAAATCACCAGCATGGGCCTATAAAAGTTCACATTGGTAACACTTCCTTGCCTTGGCAAAAGGTCACCTACCTGGTGTGGTGCTAGTTGCCACTTTGTGTTCCTGGTCTTCATTCCTGTGTCCTTGATCTTCATCTTGGCAGTCCTTGGTCACCTTCTCTAAGTTAAGAACATAAGAATATGCCATAGTGGGTCAGACCAAAGGTCCATCAAACCAAGCATCCTGTCTCCAATAGTAGCCAATCCAGGCCATAAGAACCTGGCAAGTTCCCAAAAACTAAGTCTATCCCATGTTACTGTTGCTAGTAATAGCAATGGCTATTTTCTAAGTCAACTTAATTAATAGCAGGTAATGGACTTCTCCTCCAAGAACTTATCCAATCCTTTTTTAAACCCAGCTACACTAACTGCACTAACCACATCCCCTGGCAACAAATTCCAGAGTTTAATTGTGCATTGAGTGAAAAAGAACTTTCTCTGATTAGTTTTCAATGTGCTACATGCTAACTTCATGGAGTGCCCCCTAGTCCTTCTATTGTCCGAAAGAGTAAATAACCGATTCACATTTACCCATTCTAGACCTCTCATGATTTTAAACACCTCTATCACATCCTCCTTTAGCCATCTCTACTCCAAGCTGAAAAGTCCTAACCTCTTTAGTCTTTCCTCATAGGGAAGCTGTTCCATCCCCTTTATCATTTTGGTCGCCCTTCTCTGTACCTTCTCCATCACAACTATATCTTTTTTGAGATGCGTCGACCAGAAGTGTACACAGTATTCAAGGTGTGGGCTCCCCATGGAACGATACAGAGGCATTATGATAGTTTCCATTTTATTCACCATTCCCTTTCTAATAATTCCCAACATTCTGTTTGGTTTTTTTTCTTATGCTCTTATGTTCTTAGCAATCACAAATAAAATCAATAACTAAATATTAAATAAAAAATATAAAATTATTAGTCAAAACTATAAATAAATAAATCAAATTCACATTATGTAGATATTAAAAACCTGTCACATTATTTTCCCAACAAATGACTGTTCCATTTGATGGCCCACAGGGTTCTTCATCTTTGTCCTTGTGGTCAGTCTTCAGTCCTTCAGTGTCTCCTCTTGCCCGTCTGTGCATCTCCTTGCTTCCCCACCTGTATATCTGACCCGCCTTCCCTTGGATAGATCTCTAGTTCTGATTTTGGCCTGCTTGACACTTGACTATGACTGAACTCCACATGCCACTGACCACTGTCTGATATTCGCTTATGATTGAACTTTGACAGCCTCGTACCACTGCCTGACTCTTGACCACACATGAATGCCACCTGCCCTGACTGCTGCCAATCTCTGACTATGCTTGTTTTCAGCCTGCCCTGGACCCTGGCCTGTGGCTCAAACATCTCCATGGATCTCCACCTCATCTATAGAGCCTTGCGCCTAAGTCCTGCTCACCCCGGCACCCAAAAGCTCAATCTAAGGGAATCGAGGGCTGGTATAGGTTAAGTTCCAGTTAAGCCTCTGCCACAGCCAGTTTAGCTAGTAGGGACCTGCAGGTTGTGCCAACTCCACCTCTATCCAAGGGTCCATGCCCGCAACAGATTGCCAAGACCATAGACTCAGTAAATGCCACTGCTCTCCAGGCCATTCTCACAAGCTCCAAGAGAGCAGCTGTTCCTGGAACTTCTAGCATCTTCCATAGAGCGAGTGACCACCCAACTGGATGCAGCCTCAGCCAGACTAGTTCAGCCACCGGCTGCCCCACCCAGGCTTGCTGCATTAAGTCACCCCATTCTGCATCTATCTGCTCCATCTTGGTATGCTGGAGATCTAAATCAGTACCAGGGATTCCTTAATCAATGCTATATGCATTTCTCCCACCAAACAGCATTCTTTCTAGATGACATGGTGAAGGCAACCTTCATTCTCTCTCTCCTCAACAGTAAGGCTCTGGCCTGGGCCTCTCTCCTATGGGAGTGCTTTGATCTGCTCCTCCAAGTCCTACAATACTTCATATCTGCTTTTAAGACAGCATTTGATGAGCAGGGCTGGAAGACCATCATGCGTTCTGACCTCCTACATCTATGCCAGGGCATCCGTTCTCCAGTGGACTACATCATAGAGGTCTGGACCCTGGCCACCGAACTCAACTGGAGGAAGGATTGCCTCCGTAGCATTTTCCTGAAGGCTTGTCCTCCAGGGTTAAGGATGAGCTGGCCATCCATGAAAGGGGTTCATCAACCTGGCTGGGAGGATCGACTGCTGCCTCCAACAATGGGCTAGGGAGGTCCACCCTCCTTGTAGGGCCATAATGCTGGCTTCTCGCTTCCAGTGTCAATTTTTGCTGCTAGTGCCAACTCCTTCCCCCTCAGTACACACAGACAAACCCATGCAGCTTAGACATGGCCATCTTGCTTCATCACCAGCTAGGCTTGTGTCTCTATTATATGGGCACAGGTCATTAACTTGCTCAATGTCCATTCAAACGGGAAACTTCCAAGCCTAGGATCTGGTGGGGAGGTGATCCTAGGTTTCACAACATCTGTTCCTCAACTGACTCTCCTAGTGACAATCACTATGGACCACCAGGATTTCTCCTCCTTAGCACTAGTGGATTCTGGTGCTGGGGGAAACTTCCTGATGAAAGAATTGGTAGATCATCTACAGATTCCCACCATACTGAAGAAGTCCCCCCTAATTATCTCCTCCATTTATGGGGATCTCTTGCCTGGTTGGACCACCCTTGTCACAGGACTGTTGACCGTATGCATGGCTTACTCCAAAGAAATTAATAGCTTTCCATGTCATAGCCATGGGCTATTCACCCAATTGTGCTGGAGCTTCTCTGGCTCCAGCAGCATTCCCTACAATTCGACTGGGCCACACTGCAACTCACCCACTGGGGCCCGCAATGCCATGATTCATGTCTGGGATTAGTTTTGTTTAGTTTAGTTTATTAAGTTTTATATACCGTCATATCGGGTATTCCATCACAACAGTTTACAATATAAAAGAGTAAAATACAATTATAGGTATAGCATCAATAAAACAGGTTTAAAACAAATATACAACTATGAAATAACAAATAAATAATGGAAGGATAAAAATCAGAGATAACAAATTAAAATGAAAGGTATAGATAAAAGATAAAACAGCTCTTAAAAGGCAAAAGCAAGGGTTACGAGGCCATTCTCATTCGAGTTCTGCATATGCACAGCAGATTAACCATGTTTTGAGTTCTGACTTTAATTTTTTGGTATCGGATTGTAATCTCACCTCGACTGGCAATGTATTCCAGAGTTTGAGGCCTGCTAAAGATACTGCAGGCTCTCTCACTTGACTAAGGTGTGCTGAGTTCACTGAAGGAATTGGCTTATTGGCTTCCTGTCTACATACTCCCCAAAAGAACCTTATTGGCTGACCTAAGGTTCTTTTGGGGAGTATGTAGACAGATGGCCGCATTTATCCAGTCAGTTTGTTCGCTATAAATAATTTTGTATAGAATGCAAGCTGTTTTGTATTGTGAGCGATATTTGACAGCTAGCCAGTGTAATGAAATTAGGATAGGTGTTATGTGATCATATTTTCTGCTACCAGTCAAAACTCCGGTGGCTGCGTTCTGTAGCACTTGTAAAGGGCGGATTGTGGATAAAGGAAGACCAAATAGCAGGGAGTTACAATAGTCCATACTGGAAAAAATCAGTGACTGTAGTACTGTTCTAAAATCTTTTTGTTCAAGTAGATGTTTCAACTGTCTAAGAGTAAGAAGTTTATAATAGCCCTCCTTCAATTTAATTGATATATGCTTTTTAAAACTCTTATAAGAACAGGAACACAATTTGTTGCCATCTCCAATACAATAAACTGTATAGTCCAAAGCGCATGCAAAGTTGTGAGTGAAGGAGCCAGCAAAGGGGCAGGGGCCTACCTTCAGGGCCATTGTTTTTAACAGCCCCGAGGGCAGATGCTGATGATGATGCAAGTAGGGGGTGGAGCATCCTGGCTCTACCCCCCACCCCTTCAATTTGCGTCTGGCAGAGAGAGCAGGATGAGTTCATAGAAAGGCTCAGGGTCACCAGATATAAAGAGCAATGTGTAATAGCAGCAAGATAAGTACCAAATTGCCCTGTGAGACTTACAGTTTTTTAAGCACTTCTTATGCTCCACCAGTTCCCCATATTAAGGAATACATGCCATTTTGATGTTGCCTAGCTGTGAAAGTGTGTTAATGCCAAGATAGATTTACCTACTGGGAAATGGGCTTCCATTGACATTGTATGGTTTTTAGCTATGTCTTAGATAATACTGACAGCCACAAGGCAGTGCAGCAGGTTTGGACAGATAAAGAGCAGGTTCTGCATAGTCGTCTCAAAATTTGACAATATAAAAGATATCCCTCAACACATAATGATAGGCCTCTATTAAAATGATAGAAGAAAGGCCTGAAAATGATTGCTGATTATTTCCTATTCAGGCTACATCATAACAAAGGGAGAAAAAAAAAATAACAAAGGGCAAAACTAATCTCTACTCGAAAAATTAAGTTAAATTAAGAGTTCCAATTCCACATAGCTTCAATTAGTGCCTCAAGCTATTCAACACAAGGCATTCAGTCCAAAATGCCACTTTAAAAAAAGGGTGCACATTGTTTTATGACTGTAAAGCATATTGTTTTATGACTATAAAACAAGCAGTCAAATGCGGCTTGTTTTACATGGCCATAAAACAAGCCTTAGGCCATATTACTTTACAGCCATAAAACAGCAAGGCTCTGGCCAACACTGAGGCTGGCACAATTTTTCAAGGGGGGCCAGCGAGGTAAGAGTTACTGGGAATTGCTTCTTCCCTTTTCTTCACTGAAGATCCCCACAGAAGGTATAATGGGGGGGCCGGAGAGAGTAGGGAAGGTATAGGAGAAATCAGGGAAGGCCCCTGTCAGGCCTGGTAGCAGCAGAGGGGCCAGAAAGTCCCCCCTTTTTTTTGTTCCACTTAATTGCGTCCCAAGGCTTCTCAAGGTAAATGTGAACTGGCAAAAAACACACTCCTTTCCCTTAAAATTTCAACACAAAAATGCACAACTCCTCTAGGGATCTGTCTCTTATATAAGATACAGGAAACAACCATTGCAGCAGCCTCAAACTGAGGTGTTGTGGCTTAGAAGGTATGTTCCTTTCTCCTTATCTAACTGCATAGACCTTCTACAAAGGTACCACACTGATATAGGGGCCTATACATTGAAGCCCGCACTAGAATATGTTTTAGTGTGCGTGCAATAACAATTTCAGATACAGGCTAAATGTTCACTTTATACACAATGCTCTACATTTTTGCATGAATGCACTAAAATAACGGGTATATAGTAAAATATGAATGCTACCTCACAAAAATGTGCACATTAGAAGTTTCCAATATAAACCTCCTAAAGTTAAAAGGCAAGTTAGCATAGAGGGGATTTCATTCCTCTCCCTCAAATAAAGGCAGGCTGCCATACGTCCCACCTCTACCACTATCCTCCTAATAAAAAAAGGGGGCCTCCATGCTCCAGTCCTTACCTCCCCTTGCAATAAAATCCAGAGGCCTGGGTTCTCTCCCTCCTGCTCCTAGTACTTCAGACATACTCAGATTAAGTAGGGTGTGTGTGTGCTAAAAAAAAAAAAAATCCCCATTACCTCCTTCCCCAAAGCCAGTTGACAAACAAAATGGCACTGGATAATTTCATGTGTTCCTTTGTCTCACACATGTGGGGGATCAGGACATGATGGCCCCTTCTTTTATATTCTGGGAGGCTGGGACAGAGGGAGGATTGGGGCTTGGGGATCCATATGCCAGGAGGATAGGCAGGGGATTGGGCCATAGAGGCACCTTGAATTTGGTATCAGGGAGACCCCAAGGGAATGGCCTCCTTCCAATGTGACAAGTTAGCATGTCAGCCTCACCAACATGCTAACTTAACATCTGGTCTGAGGCAGGTGTGAAAGTTTAGGTTTTAAGAGGTTCGCTGGAAATAATGGATGGAGGAGAGCATACCATGCTATTTCTATGTGTCCCTTAAAAGCTAATTAGTTTAGTTTCTAGGATTTTTATTCATCCTTTATGACAATCAACTAAACAAGATGGATTACCTCAAATAAAAACATAAAACAGCTGAAAATCTCAGCCAAAAACCCACTGTAAAATAAAACACAAATAATTCAGCTAGGACATACCACAACAATTATCAATGTCAAATCCATTCTAATATATAATCATCCAATCACATACCTATCAGCAACCAGAGACAGACCCCAAATAGCCCTACCACAACACAAAATCACCAACACACAAAAGAAACAACCATCAAATGAACATAAATAAATAATAAAAGCATGAATAATAGAAATCTCTTAAGCCCCCTACCCCAGGTAGACTGCAGTATAAAAACACATTGAAACACACAAAGGTCACAATAGTATCTATGTGTCCCTCCCATCTGCCTTAATTAGCATGTCATATGCCTACATTTAAATGCAGGTACACACTAATATTATCATTGGAAACACTTTTAGTATACACATTAGGATCTTAGTATATAGAACACTATTTTTTAGGACCCACAGAATACTTGTATACAAATGTCTTATATATATCTTGGAAGAGTTTTAGCCTCCAACAAAGTTCCTTGCTTTTTGGTGTTAATGTGATTTCAGTTTGCTGCTTTGGAGTTAGCTCTTGTAGGTATAACCACTGAACTGTTCTAAAGTTTCCCTAATGTGCTCTTAGAGTGCCATCTCCTGGTGCAGTACTAGAAGTGAGCCTTAAACACTTCTACTCCACAAGCACACAGGCATCGCCAAGAGAGGGCAGTTTCCCTGACAATGTCTCTGGGCCCCATTTATGTGCCCAGTTCAGCCCCAAACTCTGCAATCCATTCTCCAAATCTGTTTGCATTGTACTGCTGATTCCTTTATAGCCTCCATCTATCACCCCTCTAGTGGCCCCTTTTCTTACACATCTCCTACCGCTGCACCTCTTCCCTTCTTCACACCCTCTTATCCTTCCAGCTTTCCCACTCATCTCATCTCAAACTTCCCCCTCTCTCCCTACTTTTCTCCCTTTGTTGCGCAATCTGCTGTTCACTATATTTCTTCTTGTGCAAAATATTACTACTACTACTACTACTTATTTCTAAACTGCTACTAGACACAAACAAATTTGCACATTCAGGAGAAAATCTAGGCTGGAAAACAGCTATCAATAGAAAAAAGCTTCTAGTGGTGTTTTTAATTATAAATGTCAATTTGTTGCAATGTTCATTCTTCTGGCTGTAGTTAGTGCTGGATATATGTTAAAAAAAAAAATAGTCTCAAACTTAAATTAGCAGGCACTCAAAGTTCAAGCAAGATGCACAGGTAGTAAATAAGGCAGTGAACAGCAAGCTTCAAAAATAAACCAATCCAAAAACAGTCAGTACACTCTAGGAGAGCAAAAGAAATCCACATGATGTATTCTGGTGTTTCAAATTCACAATGGAATCACAGTGGGCATACACATAATGACCAAACCTGATGAATTTCTGTCACGTGATCATGTGTTAGGATCTCTTTCACTACCTGACCTCTGATTTGGTGGTAATAGGAATTTGGATTGGTCTATTTGCAATGAGCTGCTTATTTTTGCTTTTAATAATGCATTTTGTTGTATATATTGATTTATTTACTTATACACATTTGATATTCTGCCTGCAACAGGAAGGTATCAAGGCAGATTATAATCTGATTAAAGTTAGATTCAACTATAGTAATCAAAGTGTATAATCTACATAACCTAGATAGGGTAACATGAAGATAATTAAGGGTAGTAACGGAAAAGGACTGAATGGCGACAGTGTAAGTGAAAAATACAATAATGCAATCAAAGGGGGACAGGAAGTTAGTGCCACAGCAGAGAAGACCTTATGTAGGAGTAGTCAATAGAGGATAATGCTGGGTCTCAAGTCAGAGTTCCAGTGGTCAAAGGATAACAGGAATTCTCTTTATTGACTCAAGTTGCTTTGTCACAGATTGGAGATGCAGCTCGGTGAGGGTGAGGCAGGAAGTCTCTTGGCGTAAGGAAAACAGTATCTTAATTTTAGAGTTTGGGGGCAAAACAGCTGAATGCACGTGGTCTGGTCTGGTGCAGAGAGGGAGAGGAAAGAAGAGGCATTTGGGAAACATGGAGCTCTCTTGCAGGGGTGAAACCGGGAAAGGTAATCAGGGGCTATACTGTTAACACACCTGAAGTCAAAGCAGAAAGTTATGAGCTGGATTCTGTTTTCAACTCCGGGCCAGTGTAACTGTCTTAGAATAGGACTTATGTGGTCTGGAGCTTTGATTCCTACTAAAATTCTGGCAGCTGTACTTTGTGGGAATGGGAGGTATTCAGTGTTGTCAGATTTTGAGGCGTAGACAATTACAGTATATCAGTTTGATTGGTGCGTAAAGCGTTATTCACAGTGGCCAGTGTGTATTTATCAAAAAATTTTCGGAGTTGATGAATGTATTTATTTATTTATTTAAAGAGTCTTCTATACCGATATTAGTAGAGACATCATATCGGTTTACAGTGAAACTATAGAATGGAAAATTACAAAAAAACAGGGAAATGGGGGAGGGGATACAAAGAACCAAGGAAAAGCGAAGAAAGAGCGAGAACAATCGCAACGGACAAACTAGAGGACAGTAAAAAAACCAGTGCAAGAGCAATTATAACATGACTATGTACAAGGAGGAGTAGCTGGGGTAACAGGAGGGCGATAAAGGCAAGGGGGCTGTTAAGGGTTTTGGGGGAAGGCTTGTTTGAAAAGCCGCCTATGAATCTGTCATAGGTGCATAAAACAGGTGCTTTTAACCTCTGAGATGTGAGTTTCTGTTGTAAGGTTGTGGTCAAGTTGAATTCCCAGACTTCATATTGTTTGGTTGTAAAACTATGCCTGTTTCTCTTGGATTTACTCTATTGGATTAATCCTTTAATACCATGTGTGCAAGGAAAATATAGGCCTAAATGTATCACACTGTTAAGTTTTTTCATGGAAGGGGGTCCCATTATCACAAGGGGGGGCAGTGTGTATTCATGATAATGGGTCCCTCCCCCGAAAAAAGCATTGCGCTGTATTGATGCATTGTTTTGTCTCATGGCAAAACAACGCAGCATTGACCCTTTGTGTGATGGTGGCCCCCAAAGCATGGGGCCACCATAGCCTTAAAAGACCTACACTGTTTAAAAAAAATTGGTCTAAAGTTTTAAAAATGTACAGGGGGGATCAAACCTGCCTGACAACCAATTGTAAAAGTAAATATGTGGTGGTTCCGCAATGACTGGTCCCCAACCCCCACCCCAACCAATGTAACCCCCATTCCACCCTTCACATAAAAACACATCTGCTAGATTTCCCCCCCCCCCCACCGGAGCCCCTCCCCCAAGTTCCAAAATTCAACCAAGACCTTGTTGGTCTATAGTGACCTCCTCATCCTCTAAATTCCCTCCCTGGAACCTTCATGGAAGTGTTGGTTTCTAGTGGGGTTTCCCACTCCCCGAGGCTCCCACATTAGGATTACCATTTTCCTCAGGAGGTGGTGTTAAATGAACACAGCTGATTACTTTCTAGGTTGGCTGCATTGATTTATTAACATCAGATTGCCTATTAATTAGCTGCTTTGCATGGATTTGCAAAATTCATGCACACAAATCCCAAACAATGCAGCTCATTGTAATAGGGGTGGGAATCTGGGCAGAGATATACAAAATATCATATATATTGCACAAAATACACTGTTTAACACATGTTAGAGCCCTACGATGACTTGATGCATCCTCCTGATAGTTTTTAAAACTAAGGTATAAAAATTATGGGGGGTTTCCCTTTTGAACATACTGCAAGAGTTATTGCTATTTTCAGGCTTCTCATATTCAGATCATATAAGATACAGTGTATGAACATAGTTGTTACAGTCCTAAACAGAAGGCACAGGGGAAACTTGCAGTTACTATCCTATTTTATTTATTTATTTATTTACTGTCATTTATAGAATCTCCTGCTGAGCGGGGTACAATATAACATACAACGTGTAATTACAAGCAATAAAACACTTACTTAGGTATTAAAACAAAACATATTAAAACAGATATTTCTTCAAATGTTTTCAAAACTGTTTATAATTTACCATGGCATGCAATTCAGGCCGGAGTTCATTCCAAATGCTCTTCTCCTTGTAGTTTGAAGACTATGGGCCGATTCAATACTGTGCACTAGCCGTTGCACACAGCCTAACATGCGATTGGACGTGAAGATTGGACACACATCCATAATTTCCAATCCAGATTAGTGCATCCAAATCGCGTGTTCAGATCTCCACTTAGCTAACAGCAATCATCACATAGAAATCCATAAAGATGAGGCCATTAGCTAACCCCCACGATACAATAAATTTTACATGCGGCCAATGCGCCCTTGCAGTGTGGCAAAGGTATCCCACGCTCAAGTGGCATTGGAAAAAAAGAAAAATCCTGCTTTTTGAGATTTCTCCTAATAGTATCATAGCGATATTATGTAGGAGGAACCAAATAAAGAGATATTTATTTTAAAAAACATTTTTCTTTGAAAAAAAAAATTTTGGACATCCAATACACACACAAGATACATGGTCCAGGTCGTGAATCTTGTGCATGTATAGGCTGGTAGTAGGAGAAATCGGATACTCTTACATTGAGTATTTTCCCAACCGGCTTGACAGCTACCTCTGTGCGCCCATTGCTGAGGAGGCGCTAGGGATGCACATTTATCCCTAGCACCTCCTTTTTAGCATGACCCCCTCATCCTGATATTGGATTAAGAGCCCAAGAGAGGTGGCTGGGCGCTTGTTAGGAAAATGGGCCCTCAACACTGCGCACAATTATTGCATTGGCCCCTACATTCTTTGAAAGATGGAACAATAAGTAGATATTTGCCCAGAGAACGTAAAGAACAGCTAAGCTTGCAAACCACTATTCTGTCTGTGATGAAAGAGGGACTTCAGCTATATACAGCCTTATGCATGATTGGCCAAATCCTGGACCTCCATGCGAGAATCTCTGACTTGGGCATCTGGGTCCCGCTCCTCGCCTGGGTGTCCAGGAATTGTGCACTGTTTTAGTGCATCCATATTGCATCAGCCTGTTTATGATTTCCTGATATGGCTTTGCCCATACTTCCTCTACTACTGGGAAAGGGGTGACAACAGTATAAATAATTGAAAAGGTGGATAAAGGTGAACTGGTAAGATATAGTATACTTGGATTTTCAGAAGGCGTTTGACAAAGTTCCTCATGAGAGGCTTCTAGGAAAAGTAAAAAGTCATGGGATAGGTGGCGATGTCCTTTTGTGGATTGCAAACTGGTTAAAAGACAGGAAACAGAGAGTAGGATTAAATGGACAATTTTCTCAGTGGAAGGGAGTGGACAGTGGAGTGCCTCAGGGATCTGCATTGGGACCCTTACTTTTCAATATATTTATAAATGATCTGGAAAGAAATACGATGAGTGAGAATCAAATTTGCAGATGACACAAAATTGTTCAGAGTAGTTAAATCACAAGCAGATTGTGATAAATTGCAGGAAGACCTTGTGAGACTGGAAAATTGGGCATCCAAATGGCAGATGAAATTTAATGTGGATAAGTGCAAGGTGATGTATATAGGGAAAAATAACCCATGCTATAATTACACAATGTTGGGTTCCATATTAGGTGCTACAACCCAAGAAAGAGATCTAGGTGTCATAGTGGATAACACATTGAAATCGTCGGTTCAGTGTGCTGCGGCAGTCAAAAAAGCAAACAGAATGTTGGGAATTATTAGAAAGGGAATGGTGAATAAAACGGAAAATGTCATAATGCCTCTGTATCGCTCCATGGTGAGACCGCACCTTGAATACTGTGTACAATTCTGGTCGCTGCATTTCAAAAAAGATATAATTGCGATGGAGAAGGTACGGAGAAGGGCTACCAAAATAAGGGGAATGGGACAACTCCCCTATGAGGAAAGACTTTTCAGCTTGGAGAAGAGACGACTGAGGGAGGATATGATAGAGATGTTTAAAATTATGAGAGGTCTAGAACGGGTAGATGTAAATCTGTTATTTACTCTTTCGGATAGTAGAAAGACTAGGGGGCACTCCATGACGTTAGCATGGGGCACATTTAAAACTAATCGGAGAAAGTTCTTTACTCAACGCACAATTAAACTCTGGAATTTGTTGCCAGAGGATGTGGTTAGTGCAGTTAGTATAGCTGTGTTTAAAAAAGGATTGGATAAGTTCTTGGAGGAGAAGTCCATTACCTGCTATTAAGTTCACTTAGATAATAGCCACTGCCATTAGCAATGGTAACATGGAATAGACTTAGTTTTTGGGTACTTGCCTGGGTTCTTATGGCCTGGATTGGCCACTGTTGGAAACAGGATGCTGGGCTTGATGGACCCTTGGGGGCGGATTTTAAGAGCCCTGCTCGCCTAAATCCGCCCAAAACCGGGCGGATTTAGGCGAGCAGGGCCCTGCGCGCCGGTGCGCCTATTTTACATAGGCCTACCGGCGCGCGCAGAGCCCCGGGACTCGCGTAAGTCCCGGGTTTCTCCGAGGGGGGTGTGTCGGGGGGCGGGCCCGGTCGTCGCGGCGTTTCGGGGGCGTGTCGGCAGCATTTTGGGGGCGGGTACAGGGGCGTGGCTACAGCCCGGGGCGGTCCGGGGGCGTGGCCGTGCCCTCCGTACCCGCCCCCAGGTCGCGGCCCGGCGCGCAAGAGGCCCGCTGGCGCGCGGGGATTTACGCCTCCCTCTGGGAGGCGTAAATCCCCCGACAAAGGTAAGGGGGGGGTGTAGACAGGGCCGGGCGGGCGGGTTAGGTAGGGGAAGGGAGGGGAAGGTGAGGGGAGGGCGTTAGAGGATTCCCTCCAAGGCCGCTCCGATTTCGCAGCGGCCTTGGAGGGAACGGGGGTAGGCTGCGCGGCTCGGCGCGCGCCGGCTATACAAAACCCATAGCCTTGTGCGCGCCGATCCAGGTTTTTAGCAGATACGCGCGGCTCCGCGCGTATCTACTAAAATCCAGCGTACTTTTGTTTGCGCTCCAGGCGCAAACAAAAGTAGGCTATTCGCGCTCCTTTTAAAATCCGCCCCACAGTCTGACCCAGTATGGCATTTTCTTATGTACTTAGGTGTCAGACAGTGAATATGGCATGTGCAAAAGTTTGGATACCCTTCCAGTTGATTAATTACTACTATCTAAAAAAAAAAGTTGTTAATATAAAGTTGATTGACTCATTAGGACTTCATTTAATCAGGTGAGGACAATTCCGCGTTAAATAAATACTCACACTCTTCCAACCTCTCAGGCCATGTGATACATGTTCTGTCCACTTTCAACAACCATGGGCTCCTCAAATCAGCTTTCTGAGCATTTGAAAATGAAGATAATTCACTCTTCCAAAATAAGAGAAAGCTATACAAAATCTCTAAATATTTTCAGCTAGCAATTTCAACTGTCGGAAACATTGTTATGAAATGGAAGTTACATGGACTGTTTAAGTCAAAGCAAGATCTGGACGACCAAGGAAATCTCTGATAGAACTACCTGAAAACTGATCAGATCTATAAAACAGAACCCGCAGATCACTTTAAATGAGCTGCTGAAAAGTTTAGCTGTCACTGAAGTAGTTCACAGTACAGTGATGTTTACTGAAAAAATGACCTGCACAGGAGAATTTTTAGAAGGAAACCTTTTCTACTACCTCATCACAAGAGTCATCATCTAAAGTAGGTAAACAAAACACTGATAGTTTAGACAATGATTTTTGTAATTATATCTTAGAAAAGGTTGAATTGAACAGTTTGACCAGGGATGCCTAAACTTTTGCAGACAACTGTACATAAGATCAGACTGAGCCACAGGAAATTGTTCCCAGCATCAAAAGCCTGCCTAATGAATGCTACTACAGAATCCAATTCTGCTCTTTCCAGTTACTGTAGTGTTCCTATCTTCAGTAATTTCAGTATGGCTATCTCCAGGAAACCCTGTGTTCTTTTCTTCAGTGTCTTCTGGCTGTTTATCCTACAGATGGATACTAAGGAATTCTGACACTTGCATGACCTTGACCAAGGGACTTCCCATCCTCTGAGTAAGCTTAGTAGGAACCTGACAAAAGGGAACTCGATAATATTTTTAAAATAGTGGCTGCTGACATAAAAGGTGTATTATTAACTCTAAAAATACTATCCTTAGAGCAGTTATCAAAACATGTTCCTGGGGAAAGATTCATATAATCTCCATACTAAACAGAAGTAGTTAAGACATGAGTAGTCAGCTGAAAGCATAAATATAAAATTGCTTGCAGAATGTCTTTATGTGCAGATTAAATTTAAGTAGGAGCTTAACTGATAAAACAGCCATACCTACACCATGAAGGAATAACATGAAATAAAAATGAAAAAAAAAAAAAAGACTTAACACATGCCTATGATTCATTCAGGTGCCCACAGAGACCGCTCTCAGTTTCTCCTTTTTAAAAGCAACTATTTTACTATATCAGGCCCTCCAACAAAATTTGGGGGGGGGGGGGTCAGGAGGGTAGGGGGTTGTAGTTAATTAAATTTTAGCTGGGAAACGGATAAGAATGAACGCATGAACGTATCGGGGACCCCCCTTGCCGAATGCAATGTATCTGCCCCCCGACGAATACGAATACCGAATGCAATGTATGCAGTCCCTCTGCACATCACTAGCCTCCTATAGAGGTAGAAATACCTAAGTACTAGAAGGGCCTTATAGCTAGTCAGTCTCTCTCACTTTCTCTCGCTCTCTCTCTCCTTAAAATACCCAAAATGCTATTTGCGCAAAGTGCGATCCAGCCATATCGCACAGCTTAATGCCAAAGAAAAAGGTGTAGCTATTTCTGGTGTTAAAACTGCAAAGCCATCCCACTTTGACAGAAATCCTATCCCAAACTCCTCCCCCTTTTCCAAATTAGCATCGCACCATGCGTTATGGTGCTTTTCGCATGCGAAAAGGCCATAACACGAGTTGAAAAATAACCCCCATAGATTGCAAGAGGGAGCTGGGCTTTATCTGAAGGGCCTGGGACAGGAACAGAGACTGAATGAATGAGCGGGGAGGCAGCACAGTAATAGTTTGCACAGGACAGCAGAAAAGCTAGCACCGGCCCTGATCTCCTGTAGCTTGCATAAGCCAAAAGTTTCTAAAAGTGGGCATAGTCTGGGTGAGGAATGGGCATGTCGGGGGAAGGCTAAAAGATGTATGCGTAAATATTTATGCACATAGGCGCACACTGGGGGTCCCCTGCTGCGTAACATTACTATTGCTGTGAATAGCGTGCAAGAACTAAAACCAAAAGAAAAAGGTAGATTAGCAGGATTTTAAGGGTTGGAGCTAATAGAGGAGAAGGAAAGCTGTTTAACTAGAGGGGTTAGGAAGTCCTATATCCCTTACCTGGACAAACTGAGAACGAGCTGGGAAAACCACCTATGGTGTTGGCGCGCATCCCTTGGAAAATTCTCCCACTTATGCGGTAGATGCGGGATTTGCGCGCACATGCAGGCGTCCATTTACAATTTGTATGTTATAAAATGGATGCGTCTCTGGCAAATGCATGCACTTGTGTGCAGGCATGCCTGTACTAAAGTTACCATCTTAATATGGCAGATGAGGTTTTATTTCTGACAGCCGCTACCTGTCCTGTGCTAGGTTGCTGTGTACAATGTTATTGTGTTGATCTATCAATAGGATTGGAGAGATGCAATGCTTACTTTTCTGACCAAGAGAAGGGTGTTCTTTTCCATCTGAGCAGCCAGTATGATATCTTGATGGCAAGGCAGCATTTAAGCAATGGAGAGAAAGATAAAAATAGATAGATGGAAGTAGTTTCTTTTTTCTTTGCGTGGTATACTAGCCTTCCATTACTGTAGATTATCAGGCTTAAGATTGTATTTTCTGACAGGGAACAAGAGGTTTTCTAAGTATCAGCTCGATACAGTAAAGTTCAGTTGAAGATTTCTCGTCTGTAACGAGCTCGCTGCGCACAATTCGGACGCCTAAGGCAAACCAGCGATACAGTCTCCAGTTTTGCGCGTCCGTAGCGCTTCTTAAAACAGACGCGTAACCCTTCCCGCACCTGGCATGTAAATGAACGAATTAGCTGTATAATGAAGGAATTAGCTATTCCCCTCCGATACCGTAACGGGCACTCAGGTTCTCTCATTAGTAACGCACTGTTTTGCCGCGGCGGTAACGTGTTAGTTTACCGCCTCCCCCTAGTAGGAGTTAGGACTGTGAGTCTAGTAACAAATCCATCGACACCGCTTAAGATACTCAAAAACAAGAAAACACAATTTAAAAAAAAAGCGATACAGAGATGATCGAGAAAATGTAATGATGTGGGACACATAAAACCTGTCAGAAGAAAAAATAAAAATTTTTAAATACCTGTCGGAGGGCCGCGTGGTTCCAGGCGGCCGGCGGCGGCTGGAGCCGGGTGGTCGCGTGTTAAATCTAGGCCGCGGGCGGGTGGGCGCCTGTTCCAGGCAGCGGCGGCGGGGGGACACGCGTTAGTTCGAGACGGCCAGCGGGCGGCGGGTGGTCGCGTGTTAAATCTAGGCCGGGTCCGCACAGGCGCGCATTCATTCACTGCCGGTGGGGGCTGCCTCCGGCAGCCCCCACCGGCAGTGAATGAATGCGCGCCTGTGCGACCCCTGCGATTCGGCGCTCAAGGCGTGACGTCACGGCATGTGACTGCCTTGAGCGCCAAATCGCAGGGGTTGCACAGGCGCACATTCATTCATTCACTGCCGGTGGGGGCTGCCGGAGAGGCAGCCCCCACCGGCAGTGAATGAATTCATTCATCCAGGCGGAGGAGCCGGCTGCTTTCGCCACCGGCTCCTCCGCCTGGATGAATGAATGCGCGCCTGTGCGGACCCGGCCTAGATTTAACACGCGACCACCTGCCGCCCGCCGGCCGTCTCTAACGCGTGTCCCCCCGCCGCCGCTGCCTGGAACAGGCGCCCACCCGCCCGCGGCCTAGATTTAACACGCGACCACCCGGCTCCCGCCGCCGCCGGCCGCCTGGACCCACGCGGCCGTCTGAAACTAACGCGCGTCCACCCGCCCCCCGCCGCCCGGAACAGGCGCCCACCCGCCCGCGGCCTAGATTTAACACGCGACCACCGGCCCCCCGGATCCCGCCGGCCGCCTGGACCCACGCGGCCCTCCGACAGGTATTTAAAAATTTTGATTTTTACACTTCCTGGTGCCTGTCATTTCAAATGTCATTTGAAATGACAGGTACCAGCGCACCCAGGTTAATGTATAGGCGCTGTATTAAACGCCTATACAGTAAAATGGGTTACGCGGGCATAACCCTTCCCTACCGCTTTAAAGCCGCGGCATGCATTTGCATGCGATTAGAGGAGAGTATCGGGGAGTTAGTGAAGAGAACTGTGCGTGCGGGGAGGAAGGGTGCGCCTGACACTACCTGACACTACCGCACTGTTTCTACCGCGGCCTTACTGGATCGACCTGTATGTTTGTTTTCAATTTTTCCCTATTATTTCCTATGGAGCAGGGATGCATAGTTGTTTGAGAGCATAATTAAATCCAGCCGAGTGGTGATTTAAGTATTGGCAATAATTTTTAGCATTTTGCCCTTTAGTCTACACTGATATCACTTCATGAACGTGCTCTGTTTGCTTCCTCTGCCCTATTCCAAATGATAGTGCCATTAGAAGAGCAATTTTACATATTTCAAAAGGGATAATGAGGCCCATACACATTTATAGTATATAGTAATGAGCCTGATATGGCAGCACACAAGGGAGAGTAGGGGCTGAGCTAAAAATCTGCATAAAGAAGGTTTATTTGACTATTCTAAGATATGCTGAACCTCTCAACTACCTTTTTTCAAGTGTAGGATCCTATTATTTTTAATTTTCACAATGCATCAAACACATTTTTGTCACATAAGTGGGGGTGAATTGAAGTCCATGGGAGAAAAAGCTGGAACATTCTTTTCTATGGTTCTATACTATTTGTCTATATCTATATCTAGACACACCCACACAGAACTAAACCTAAGAGAAAATAAATGTTTTATATATTTTAAAGAGAAGATTAATATAGAATATTCAGAGGTATTTGCAATGCCCAGGCTGTCCAAACTAACATGGCAGGCATAGCATAGAGATCTTATACAATGATGTATAGACTGCTCTTGTGAATCTTTTAAAATGTTTTTGTTTCTATTAACAGAAAGGATGATTTACATGACTTGTGCAAGTTCATTGGCAGTGAATGCCAAAACTCAGGAGACATGTTCTGACCAGATGGTTAGCTATCAGTTCAGCAGTTGAAAGAGCTCTGCTAGTCAATCTAACTGCAAGATCATATTACAGTTTACTGACAGACTTCCCAGAGTCTGGAAGAAACACTGAGCTGCAAGGCAGATGGGAACTGTGCCTTTTACTGTTCTGATAATTATTTGCTAGGGAGGCTGTTCAAATATATGAATTTTTGATTGAGAAAACCATCCTTCCAAGACTCGTATTTCATTTAAAAAAAAAATACTTGATAACACAAAATATTGGTGAAATAAATGAAAAGGCAAATTTCATGATATATTAGGCATATTGACATGAGACTATGAATGTGAAGTGCAAATGAATAGCCAGATATGTTGTACAAAGACCTGGGTGGTGTGCCGCAGTCAGAGGGCAGATTTTGCTGAAAGTATGGCATTTTACAGCAGTTCTGTGAAATGTCTACAGTGAAAAATGCAAATATACGCCTGGATTTTAAAAGCCCTGCATGCGCAAAATCTGGGCTTTACGTGTGTGGCTGGGCCTTGTATGCACCGAGTGAATTTTCGAAGGGGCCTGGCCATGCTCATAAAGCCCAGTATGCGCACAAGTGCCAGGCTCCTTCGAAGGGGTGGGCCGGAACAGCGCCATTGATAGCTGTCCCCGAAGACCCGGCTGCTGGTGCACGCAACCTACTTCAGCTCTCGAGCTGAAGTAAGATGTGAAACAAAGAATAAAAAAAGAAAAAGGTAGGGTTTAGGGGGTGGGGAGGAGAGGAGAGGGGAAGGAAGGTTAGGTAGGGGGGAAAGGGGGAAGGGAAGTTCCCTCCCAGTCCGCTCCTTAATTGTAGTGGACTGGGAGGGAACTGGGGAAGGCCGGAATGCGTCGCTGCGCGGAAATTACAGAAGTCCCCTCCCCAGTGCACATGTGTGCGTGGCCCACGGATTTTATAACACGTGCACGCCGGCGCACACATTTATAAAATCGGCGTGTCCGTATGTGCGCACCAGGAAGCCCGCGCACATTATAAAATCTACCCCATATTGTTGCATAGATAATGAAGAAAGATATTGCACAAAGAAAGAAAATGTTCCATTAATTTATTTGATATTTTTAAAAAATGCTGTTATATTATCTTTAAATAATGGCAACCTGGCATAGATCTTTTTTAAAATGTCTTCCTTTTGGTATTGGGGAACACTGCTTAAATATTTAAACAAAATCTCCAATAAAAGCAGATTGGCTTAACTTATCCATATTCACCCGGCCTTAAATGCTCAGAACTCATGTTGAACACACAGGGGTAGATTTTAAAAGCGGCACGCACACATGTACGCCCGATTCTATAACTTGTGCGCATGGGCGCACACAAAAGTTATAAAATCAGGGGTCGGCGCGTGCAAGGGGGTGCACCAAGCCACGCTGCCTTCCCCCGTTCCCCCAGCCTCATCTTCCCACCCCTTCCCCTAACCTTTCCCTCCCTAGCCCTACTCTAACACCCCCGACCTTTATTTTACCTTTTGCGCCTGTCTCTGGGCAGGCGCAAGTTGCGCACGCCGGCCAACTGCCGTCGCACAATCCCCGGCACAGCCGCAAATATGGCCGCTGTGCCGGGAGCCTGACCTCGCCTCCACCCCTTTAGTAAATCCCTGGGACTTACATGCGTCCTAGGGCTTTATGCGCGTCGCCAGGCCTTTTAAAAACAGGCCCAGCGTGCATAAATCCTCCAGATTTACGCGTGTAAGCTTTTTAAAATCCTGCCCTTTTTGAGCAATGTTTTATTTTAAATCCTGATTTCCATTCATCTACTTTCTCAAAGATGAATTTTAAAAGCCCAGCGCACGCATTAAGTAGGAGATGTGTGAATAAATTAAACTCGCATGCACCTAGCAGATTTTAAATGCTGCCCGGATGCGCACATATCTCCCACAGCACGCACATCTCCAAAGTTTCACAAAGGGGCGGGACATGGGCATTTTGGGGCCGGACCAGAGATGCGCAAGTAAATATTTACATGCCCCAGCGTTATCAAAGTGCCCTGCCATGTAAATTTACTTCTGCAATGGAGGAGGTGTAAGTTCTAAAATAAAGAAAGTTAGGCAGATCTGAGGGGTTTTAAGGATCGGGGCTAACTGGGGGATGAACTGGTAATGATGGGAATGGCGACGGCGTGCACCCCTTTTAAAATCCCCAATTTAAGCGGTAGAAGTGGGATATGCATGCCTATGCACACACCCACTTAAAATTCAGCAGACATGTGCGTTCGACCAGGCTATTTTATAACATGCACACAGACGCGTACAAGCTATAAAATAGCAGTGTCCCTGGTCATGGGCCAACATATGCATGTAAATGTGCACCAGTTTGAAAGTTACCATCCCTGCAAGCATTTATGCTCAATTTTCTCTGTTTCTAAATATCTACTAGATAAGGGAGCCCTGACCGACGTGCCGCAAATGCGCAGTAGAGAGCAACTCTACCGCACATGCGCGGGCGAGCACGTCGGCCAGAGCGGAGCGTGCCCGAAAAAAAAAAAATGGCACCTGCTCCTTAGGAGCAGGAGCAGCAGCAGCATCGAGCAGGAGGAGCAGTCGCTGCAGCGGCGGCAATGACAACAAGCAGCAGCAGGAGCGGGAGGAGCAGCGGCGGCGACACGTGCGAGGGAGGGAGGGAGGAGCAGTAGCGGCGGCGGCGCGCGTGCGAGGGAGGGAGGGAGGGACACCCCCTTCTGCCGGTTGTGGATGAGCTGAAAGGGGAGGGGATTGAGAGAGGGGGAGTGAGGGAGGAGAGAGTGAGGGGAGGGGAGGGGAGGAAGTGGGAAGGAAATGGACCGAAAACATTTTTTAAATGTAGCCCGTTGTTACGGGCTTAACGGCTAGTTATATAGAAAACAACATCTTTCAGTATCCCATTAAGATAATAATTATCGATAGGCCTGCTCAATGTATTGATATCTGTGCTAAACTTGTCTACAGTAATCAAAGGATACGATGTGATTTCTATCTAAAAATGCTTTTGAATGTGGACTATTTTCATTAATTTTTCTTTACACAAATTTTAATGTGAAAATAGATTTTAATATGAACTTGTTAAAAAGGAAAGATGCTCAGCCAGTGGGTTGATTACGTAATAAACTGTGCAGCCATAGAATGGCAGAAAATGAGGGACCTTGGTTATGTGTCCATGGTTTGACTTAACATTCATGCTATTCACGTAGGCCTATTTGGCACTCAGCCGTGATCCAGCTCATTTCCAAGCACTGGCTCCAGAATCAGTTAATTCAGAATATTCTTAAGTGGACTTGAAAATTCTGTTCAATACAGATTTGTTATGGTTCATGGCTTCTTTAGAAATTTGTATTGTGGCACAAAGTCAAATTTTGGCCTATTCAAAAAATGCCCAAAATGCAGAATTTTCAAAAAACATCAGGCTGCATAGAATTTCAGATTCCACTGTCAACAAAACTGCAAAACCCAATAAGATCTGAAGGTGCAAAAACCCAATACATCATCTCCTGCTGAACAGCTAAAAATCAATTAATGATTACATCCTTATTACATATATTAAAAAAGGGGGAGGGGCAGGTTTATGGTCCAGTGTTATATGCTGCCATGCAGGAATCGAAGGTTTAACTTTCAGATCCAATTCCTGACTGATTGGGATAATAATCAGAGCTGGGGATGCTATGGGTCAATGCCCACAGCCCTTTGGAGGAAGTCCCAGTCAGTTAGCATCAGTCACTCCTACCAGCTGGATTCAGAGTTCACTTGTATTAGTTTCCAAAGGGAATTGTGGTGGTCCTTGTCTTTCCATTGAAGATCATTGCTATAGTGACTGTTTAACCAATATCAAAAAAACTGGTGAGATATGTGATAGAAATATAACAGAAAACAAGAAAAAAAAATCACATACATTCAACGCGAACTATTGAATAAGGTACACCCTCATATTTGAGCAATTATATATTTACACTGGAACAGTGTTTTAACTCTCATGCACTTATTTCAAACGTGCCTGCTCATTTATATTAATCATGGGTAACCTTTTTTTTTATTTCACGTTGAAGTATGCCGTCTTTTTAAATCACAAGAAAAACATTTTTTGAAGAGACTTTTTTTTTGAAAAGCTTCTGCTTAGAACACTTTTTTATAAAAAACTTTATAACTTCAACTCAATTTTAGTGAAAGGACAAAGAACTTATCTTTTCCAAAAAAACTGGTGAGATATGTGCTAGAAATATAACTAAAAAAAACAAGAAAAAAATCACATATATTTAACGCGAACAATTGAATAAGGTACACCCTCATATTTGAGCAATTATACATTTACACTGGAACAGTGTTTTATGCCGTACAACAGATGATCTGTTTTTCAACTCTGGACATGTAAGCTAATGTTTGCAAATTTGCATAATTTGAATGCCGGCGTTTTTTGAACTAAATATGGCTTGTGTTTCATCTTTTAGTGCTCAAAGCCCCTGAAGAAGAAACTTTCGAAACACCAGCGGTGTCGGGCATTTGGCTGAGCTGAGCTGATGAGCTCGTTGCTCTAGCCTTTTTTGGAAAAGATAAGTGATTTTTTTTCTTGTTTTTTGTTAGTTATAGTGACTGTTTAGGCATACAAGAAATGGAGGAAGAAAGCGCAGGAAGCTGTGTATGACAGCTCATGCTGCCTTGGCTGAGTAAGGACAGGTGCTATTAGAGGTGGAAATCCAGAAATGTGCAGTAAAGAGTGCTGGCAAATCAAAACGATATGTCCCTTCTTCTAACAGGGCCACCACCGTACCTGAGACTTACTACAATACTGCGGAAACAGTGCTCTAATACTATTATATAGTAAGCATGGAAAACATGCAAAAAGTTCTTTAAGCAAGTGTAAAACTATATATACTGTGTGTGTGTGTATATATATATATATATATAGCTATAGCTATAGATACATAGATATAGATAGGAGAGAGACTTAAAATGATTTTATTTCAGTACAAAAGCAAAGTAATAAAATATATATAGTATATATAGAATTCTATAAGTATAAGAAAAAATATTTACAAATTCAATAAAAAAAAGAACCATTCACAATTTTACAAAGTACATTATTTGCAGCCCATTTTGCTCTACATTTTTAGTGTCATTGTTTGATTTTATAAGGCTTATATTCTAATTTAATTCTTGAAACAAGAAATGGAAAAAAGCTAGAGCATTCCTCCAGTCCTGAGCCAGAAATGGTTTTTTTCCCTGCTTTTTTTTGCAAGACACACAATATCTCTCTTTTGAGACTGATAATGAATCCGAAATATAAATACAGTGTGGAAATGTATAGCAAATAAGAAGAACATGCACTCCATATAAGAAAATTCTGATTTTAACCTAGAATGTTGCAGGAACATGTGAAAGATGGTTTCCTTATTTGAGTTGCAAGGACAGATCTCTCATACCTTGGGATTTTAATGCTTCACAAACACAGTGGTAGAGAGGATTCCATGCTGGACCCTTCACCAGAGATCACCAAACTGTGTTAAGATTGGACACTTATATAACGTTCTCCAGACAGGCTATATAGACATATCTTTCCTTGGCTTGTCTCTCTAATGGGTATCTGGGATATGCTTAAGCTGTTGATAATATCTAACTTTTACAGCAAGCATGAAGAATCTTTTTTTTTTTCTTACTATATCAAGAGAAAAAAATACATATCTTTGAAACTTTGTTAAGTGAACAGATTTATCATCTGCCTACTCTATCCTTAGTGACACTATGAGAAAGGAGAAAGCAGGGAATCTGTAGGAAGATGTTTCTGTGAAAAGCTTGAGGAACATAGTCAGACATAGTCCAGATAGCAAAGTTAGCTGGATAAAGTTTTCTGGCTAATTTTGGAATGCAGCAACACTACTGAATGTAGAGGCTATCTTAAAGTTATTTTCTTTGTTTATATTTACCGGTTTCCTGCAGCTGCCTCTTTGAGGGTGTGTCAGGAGTTAGAGAAGGAGAGGAGTTTGGTGAGTAGTTGGAGGTGTAGGCATTAGAGATGTGAATCGTGTGCCAGATCGTCTTAATGATCAGATTCGGCTGGGGGGGGGGGGGGGATCTGATCATTAAGATATGTGAATTGGAATCGTTTCCAATTCCAATTCACAGCGCCGGCCATCTTTACTCATCAGCCCCTATTATAGAGTATAGTATAATAGGGGCTGATGAGTAAAGATGGCGCCGGCCATCCAATGTTCCTACCATGTGACAGGGGCCGGCCAATGGCACGGATACCCTGTCACATGGTAAGGGCAAAGGGGCATCGGCGCCATTTTTTTTTAGAACAGCTGATGCCTGGGAACGGGAAATCTCTCCCCGAGGCTCCCCTGGACCACCAGGTAATTTTAAAAGGTTTTGGGGGTGGGGGGGGGGGTCGGGAGGGTTGTTTTTTTTTTTAGCAGCGTGGGCCTCCCTAAAAAAAAAGGGTCGGGAGGGTGGGGGAGGCTAAGGAGGGTCGATTTAAAGGGTCGGGTGGGTTTTTTTTTGTTTTTTTTTAAATCGGGCCATCGGCGCCATTTTAATTAGTGGCAGCCAAAATGGCGCCGATGGCCCGAGAGCGGGAGATCGCGCCGGGACCCCCCCACTGGACCACCAGGTAATTTAACATTTTGGGGGGGTTCGGGAGAATGGGGGAGGGTAAGGAATTGGTTTTAAAGGGTCGGGGTGGGTTTAGGGGTTGTTTTGGTGTGCCGGTTTTCCCGCCCTCCCCCAAATAATTCCAGTGCCCTATTTAACAATTTAGGACGATAAATCGGGGGCATTTTTATTGTATCTTGCACTCTAACTATTTAGGACGATTTTAAAATTATCTGACGATAATTTTAATTGTTCAAAAATGATTCACATCCCTAGTAGGCATTGGTTAGAGGAGTTTATTAATCGATTATTTGATTGTGTTGTCCTGTTTCTTGTGTATCATCTGTTTACCTTTACCTTTGTCTCTTGTGTTTATCTCCTTCTCTACGCAAATCCAAAACACTGCTAAAACGAGTCATTTCTTTCTTTATAACATTGCCAAAATCCATCCTTTCCTTTCTGAACAAACTACCGGAACCCTTATCCATTCTCTCATCTCCTCCTGCTTAGACTATGGCAACCTGCTCCTCATGGGTCTGCCGGCAAGCCTTCTCTTTCCACTGCAATCTGTCTTAAGTTCAGCTGCATGAATTATTTTTCACCAAAATCACTATGCTAACATAACCCTTCTTTTGAAGTCACTGCATTGACTCCCTATACTTTTGAGCAGGAACAGTCTTTTTGTATGTTTGTACAGCGTTGCATATGTCATGTAGTGCTACAGAAATGTTAAGTAGTAGTAGTAGTAGTAATGTGTGAAAGAAGAGTTTTAGTTTTGTGTGTTTGTCTGTCCTTTTGTTTGGAGGAGTGGAGGATGAGTGGAGGAGAGGCAAGGCATGGAGGAGTGGTGAGGAGTGGAGATAAGTGGAAGAGTGGTGGGGAGTGGAGGACTAGTGTGATGAGCAGTGTGGAGAGGAGTGATAGGGTGATATGGACCATGGTAGGCATAGGAAGAGAGGAGTGGTGAGGAAGGAGGAGGATTTCAGGAGTGAAAGGAGTAGGATTAAAGATAGGGAGGAGGGAAGGAATAGGAGAAAGGAGGGGAAGGGTCTAGGCAGATGAGTGTGAAGGGAGGAGAACGGCAGGATAAGGCTAGACAGAGAAGAAGGGGAAGAGCTGGAAGGGCAGGAATGGAGGGGGAAAAAAGGGAGGGGAGTGGGGAGGGGGTGAGAGTGAAAACAGTGATACCACTTCTCCAAAAATGGAAGTGGCAACCCAATCCTCCGGCAGCCAGGTAGCAGCTTGTCATGGCTATGCACCTACAAGTTCAGTGTGGATGACTGTGGGAACGAGCGGTGATTCCCATAGGCCTAGAGACAAGCTAGTCTGATTCCAGCTTTTCTTAAAACACTTATCTTTATTACAACTTCACAATCACACAACAGTAGACTGTCATCCCTTCAGAATAGTGTGCTCTCTTTACTTACAGTTTAGCTTCATCTCAGCTCAGTGTTTGGCCAGTGTTATGTTACAGGAGCTGCCTTCTTCCTGGAGATCTGGGCCTGGTCTGCTTATCCCCACTTGGATCCCAGCTCTTATTCCCCAATCTCTAGTTTCGCTTTCTGAGCCCCATCTGCCTCACAGGATCCTGCCTATAAAGAATACTTTCCTTAAAGAATTTAAGGTGGAGCAGGTGTCTAGCCTGGTCCTGCACAGGTAAATAGGGGAACACTAGGGGCACTGCCTTACAAATCCCTCCACTCAGCTTGAACCCAATCAGGCCAAGCATCCCTAATCCCTCCTGGATCCCATTTAGGAGAGTCCAAGACATCCCATTCCCCTTTCTCTGGCTTCCCCCCAGCTACGCTTTGGAATAGGGATCTAGTGACATGCTCACCCCATCTCTTAGGGTAACCTTGACAGCATCAGGACCATCTCCAAGTATGCCATTTACGCAGTGCTCATCCCCAGTCCTTGAACTAAGTCCTTTGCTGGGTCTGGGTTTGAATTCCACCCCGATGGAGCTTTATGGACTGACTGGGGAACCACCAGTGCTGGTTACTCTATAACCAGCTGCACCCACTTCCTGGTTTCTGATCTCACTCATATAGAGCCCCTCCTTGGCTCCTCTGTATCGTCAGTTGCTGGAGTCTCCACAGCGCCATCCTCTGGGATCTCCATGGAACCTTCCTCCAGGTCCTTCACAGTGCCTTCCTCTGGTTCTCCATGGTTTCCTCCTCTGTACACTCCGCAGCACCTCACCCTGGGTTCTCTACAGTTTTCTCGTAAATAAACTCGCAGTTCCTCCCTCTGGGATCGCTTCAGTTTCCACCTCTCTATACTCTGGCCATTTTCCCATGCCAGTTGCTGGCTCCTTCACAGCCTCACTCGCTGGGGACTCTGCAGCGCCACCCTATGAGCTTTCCATGGCATTTCTTGCTTGCCTGTCCATGCCCTCTCTCTCACGGGAATTGTCTCTGGCCTCCTGGTAGTGTTTGGGTACCCTACAGAGTCTTCCTTGGGACTTCCTGAAACACGACTATTACTTTCACAAGCTACCATGCTCTGTGCAGACCTGCACTCTGCACTTTGTTTTAGAGCCACAGGCCCCCTGTGTTTTGCAGTACGTTTAGAACCACAGATCCTATTCACAAATTTTTGTACTCCAAACAGACACTTTCTTGGAAGCTGATTTTTTTTTCTGTGCAAAGCTTTAGAAAAATCCCATGCATGACACCATTTGTGTGAACGAGCAGTGATTCCCACAGACCTGGAGGCAAACTAGTCTGATTCCAGCCTTTCTTAAAACACATCTTTATTACAGCTTCACAATCACACAACAGTAGACTATCTTCATTTCAGAATAGTGTACTCTACTTATAGTTTAGCGTCATCTCAGCTCAGTGTTTGATCATTGTTACATTACAGGAGCTGTCTTCCTCCTGGAGACATTGGCCTGATCTGGTTTTCCATACCTGATCCCAGCTCTTATTCCCCAGTTTCAAGTTATGTCCTCTGAGCCCCTCCTGCCCTGCAGGATACCGTCCATAGAGCATACACACCATAAGGAATTTAAGGTGGACAAGGCATCTAGCTTGCTTTTGCACAGATAAATAGGGGAACACTAAGGGCACTGCCTCACAAGGACAATGAGCAACTCATCACCGGCATCCTTGAAAATTATCCCCTGCTCTTCAGCAACTAGGCTGTGACCAGCTCCAGGGCTGCTAAGGGCCAGATATTGTGGACCATCACACAAGCCAAATCACAACACAGTGGTATCAAGAGGACTGGAGAGCAGGTGGCCCACCGCTACTGGGTCATTAAGGCAGGGCTAAAGGATAAGATACAAGCAGGAACAAATACATGCACCAGACAGGAGAAAGAGCTCCTTGCCCAATCGTCCTGATGCTGATGGAGGAATGACTCATTGAACGACTGAGATCAGACATCTTTGAAGGCATGGGTGAGGCCCTGGATATGATGCAAGCTGGGGCCAGTAAGTCACATCACCGGTAAAGTGAAGTCTGCTATAGATGTCCATACTTTTTTTTAATAGGAAGCACACATTGAATGATGCACTGTACATATCTTATGCAAAAGAGTACATGTGTACTTCTTTGTTTCCACAGTTCTCGCCCAGGAAACTCCCAGTTCTAACTGTGAAGCCCCAGATACCAGCAGTGCAGCTCTCAGTCTCAGTGGCCTCATTGTCATGGATGCTGAGGCCCAATGGACAGAGGAAAAAGAAGAGAAGGAGGAGCAGCAGTAGAAGCCACAGCAGCTGCAGCTACTTCTATCAGTTGGGTCACCCATAACCCTTGACACCAGACTCAACCTCTCGGGCTTAACTAAGGGCATTGCCATGCCATGGGAGGAATCTGCCCAGTTGTCAGCTGCCTCCAGCACACCACAAGGCCAGCAGGAGTTACAAGAAGACACCCAGCCAACTCATTCCATGAACCCAGCAATGCCATCATTGGAGTCACACACAGCATCTCAGCAACCAACAATTCTACTTCCTGCAGCTCCAGCAGCACTAGCAGTGAATCCAACAGTGCAGGCCACACTAGACCGCATTGAAAGGATGTATTAGCCACATCTTCACCATATATGGGCAGACATGGTCCAAATGAGGAGGGCTCAGATCAGCCACACCCAATCCGTGCAGCAGAAACAGCAATCCTTACGCACAGTTTAACCACAGTCTCAATATCAATCAGTAATTTGGCCATAGCGGACATACAACTCAGAGTTTGCACAACCTGCACCCATGCCATCACCATCCTCACAGGTGTCTAACTCTGAGAAGCAAGATTGCCTAGGAATATATCTCCTAAATAAATGCCACCCCCAGCCAGCACAAAGCCCCGAGGAGAAAAGGCCCATGAAGCTGAATGGTGCCAACCAACCCTTACAAATTCCACTCAAAAGATGACAGTTCCCACCAAGCCAGGTCTGTCCTCTGAACAAAGTTCCTTTGCCAGCTATATGGAAGAAGCCTGCTGGACCCATCCTGTCTACGGAGTTCCTGTGCCGGCTAGATGAAGAAGCCTGGAGTCACGTGATGACCTGCTAAGGGAGTGGAATTTCTCTTGGAGCTCCTAGGCAGCTCCCTCTTACATCTTACGCTGGCTGCTGGTTCTTCATTGTTTATTCTGATTTTAATTTTCCTCTACTTTTTTGGGCGTTCACTAGGGATGTGAATCGTTTTTTGATGATTTAAAACAATCGTCAGATATATTTTAAATCGTCAAAAATCATTAGAGCCGCGATACAATAGCAATTCCCCCGATTTATCGTCAAAAATCGTAAATCGGGGGAGGGGGGAGGGCGGGAAAATCGGCACACCAAAACAACCCTAAAACCCATCCCGACCCTTTAAAAGAAATCCCCCACCCTCCCGAACCCCCCCAAAATGTTTTAAATTACCTGGGGTCCAGTGGGGGGGGTCCCGGCGCGATCTCCCGCTCTCGGGCCATGGCTGCGTTAATAGAAATGGTGCCGGTGGCCCTTTGCCCTTACCATATGACAGGGCAAAGGTAGCGCCGGCGCCATTTTGGTTCCTGGCACCCGACGTCACGAGTGCAGGAGATTGCTCCAGAAACCCCGCTGGACCCCCAGGGACCTTTGGCCAGCTTGGGGGGGCCTCCTGACCCCCACAAGACTTGCCAAAAGTCCAGCGGGGGTCCGGGAGCGACCTCCTGCACGCGGGCCATATTGCCACTATACAAAATGGCCGATGTCGCCCTTATGACATAGTGAGGGCAAAGGTAGCACCGGCGCCATTTTGAATAGTGGCAATACGGCCCGCGTGCAGGAGGTCGCTCCCGGACCCCCGCTGGACTTTTGGCAAGTCTTGTGGGGGTCAGGAGACCCCCCCCAAAAGTCCCTGGGTGTCCAGTGGGGGTCCGGGAGCGATCTCCTGCACTCGTGACGTTGGGTGCCAGGAACCAAAATGGCGCCGGCGCTACCTTTGCCCTGTCATATGGTAAGGGCAAAGGGCCACTGGCGCAATTTCTATTAACGCAGCCGTGGCCCGAGAGCGGGAGATCGCGCCGGGACCCCCCCACTGGACCCCAGGTAATTTAAAACATTTTGGGGGGGTTCGGGAGGGTGGGGGATTTCTTTTAAAGGGTCGGGATGGGTTTTAGGGTTGTTTTGGTGTGCCGGTTTTCCCGCCCTCCCCCCTTAAAACAATTTTTTTATCCAAAAAAACCATGACGATCAGATTTCCCCCCCTCAGCCAAAATCGATCGTTAAGACGATCGATCACATGATTCACATCCCTAGCGTTCACTATTCTGTTGGCGGTCAGTTGGGAGTATTTATATGGACAAATTTGTAATTTGGGAGTCACTTGATATGTCTACCATGTTCAGGAAAGTTATGGTTGACAAGAGTAAATCTACGCAAGAAGTATCAACTACTGAATTTCCTTTCCTACAGAAGTCATTCAGGAAATATCTGTGGAAATTTAAAAAATGGTGACTAAATCAATTTCTGATGTCTTAGAAGACCGGCTTTCCAAAATGCAAACCTTTCTGGAGGGCCTAACAGAACCAGTCGCATATGGCTCTGATTCAGTCAGTGGAATCCCGGATTTCTCAGCAAGAAGGTCGATTTACAGACCTTCAGGCTTAGGTTTCTCAGCTCCTGCAATCCAAAGAGCAACTCTCCAGCAAACTAGAGGACCTAGAGAAACGGTCTCACAGGAGTAATATTTGGCTGACTGGCATCCCAGAATCAGCGCAGGACTCTGACCTGGGCCGTTTATATAGCACTGGAGGCTGGGAGCCATGTCTGTACCAGACTATCGATTGGATGCTGGTCTCTCGCTGCAGAATGAAGGGCATCTTATCTTTTTTTTCAGCACAGGAAAAGTGGACCGATCTTTTACACGGCATGCCTATACTAACAGATGTTGGTCTCGCTGAAATCAAAATGATTGTTGTGATTGTTGACTATTTTATATAATAACCTGTTTTCACCGGGGTTTCTTTCTCTTTCCTTTCTCATTCTATTTGCTTTTGTGCCAACATAAATGTTAAATCTCTTACTTCATTACTAAGATTTAAGTGATACATTCTCATTTCCGACGTGTTCAGCTTTGTGTGTCCCAGCGCCCATGAATATACTTTTTTGGTGCCTTGTTTGTATCTATGTCGAGTTTGAGTCTTTTTTTTTTTCCCTTCCAGAAGGGACTAAAGTTCTTATATGTGCCTTTCTAACTTTTAGGATTGGTGTATTCCTTTTGTACTGTATTTTGCGCTGCAACAAGGTTGTCAGGACTGTATTTCTTGTTTCTCACTGCTGAGGGGGCTGTGGAGAAGAAAGGAGTTTTTTTGTATGCTTTGGAATGTGGGAATTGAGATAATGGGGCTGTTTTTGTTTTGGTGGACAGGCTTCTGGGGTGGGGATGAAAGTGTGACTGGTGGGTGGAGGTTTGTAAAGCTGGGTCAGTGCACGGGTGTCTGTGTTGTATGGGATAAAGATATATGTGTGACTGCAATCAGGTTTTTGCAGTACGTGGTTGCTGTGTTTTATCTACTCATGAGATGTTCCATTATTCCGGGAGAGCCAGCTGGGAGATCTCTTGGCACAGGATGGTTTTTATCATCTTTTTATGGCCTCATTTAATCTTGATGAATGTAGATGGCATCCATTCTCCCATTAAGAGGAAAAAGATCTTGAATACCTTTAAGAAACACAAAGCAGATGTAGTTTTCTTGCAGGAGACTCATGTGGATAAAAAAAGAACATGGTACATTGAGTAAAGACTGGGTGGGTCACTGTTATGCAGCTTCCTTTTTATCTAGACAGCATGGAGCTGCCATTCTGCTACATAGGAATTTCCTTTTCAGGTAAAACAATGCATGGAAGATACTCAGGGGAGATATGTGATATTAGTAGGCTCTGTAGTGGGGTAAGAAATATGCATTTTGTAATGTTTATGCACCCACCGTGTTTAACCATTCTTTCTTTTCAGATATTTTGACTAAACTATCACAGCTCCAGGAATGCCATATCATAGTGGCAGGAGATTTTAATATTACTGCTGATTGCAGGGTGGATTGTAAACCCTCCAAACCTTTGACAAAAAACTGGAAGTAGATTGGTGTGAATTTTCTCACCTCTGAATTACAGTTATTGGATGTTTGGAGGATTCTGCATCCAGATGAGGAGGACTTTACTTTTTTTTCTAATCCTCATGCAGTTTATTCAATGCCAGATGCGTTCCTTATTTCTAATTCTCTTAATGTTAAATCTACTGATACACTTGATAATATTCATTCTGATCATTCTATGGTTTCTTTGACTCTTTGTTTTGGGGAGAGGGGAATGCCTTGTCCGTGGAGGATGAATTCTGTTTTATATCATGGTGAGGAATTCAAGGAGTTCTTATCCCAAGCTTGGTCAAAGTATTATTTGGATAATAAAAACTCTGGGGTTAGTAACATTATTTTTTGGGAGGCTGGTAAAGCTGTACTGCAGAGCCAGATTAGTGCCTATGTAGCAGAGAAGAAGCATGCTGGGTCCATCCTGTCTACAGAATCCCTGTGCCGGCTTGCTGATGCTCTACTGTCTGCCAATGTTGTTCTGTTGCTTCCTTCTTATACCCTCCTCTAGTCCTGTCTCCTTGATTTATTTATTTATTTAGAAACTTTTATATACCGGTATTAGTGGGGACATCATACCGGTTCACATATTAACTGAAAGCTTGGAAAATACATTTCAACAGGGAGGGTGTAAAACTGGGCGGGGGGTTAACCAGAAGGCAGTAGGAAGAATAGAAAAACAAGAAGTCATAACAAGAAAATAACAATGATTATCTCCTTAATATAAGGAGAGGGCGGTCACCTGGAGGGGGGGAGTGGACTGTGGAGGGGAAGGGAAGAGCTATTCTATATAGGCATGGTTGAACAGAAGATCAGTCCAGACAGTGGGATGTACCCAAGCTTCCCTAAACCGGGTGGGGTCCTGAGAGACCTACTCGGAGAACTTGATCGCCAAAAGAACCCGTGTACTGAGGCGCCAGGTGTAGTCTGTAATGTCTGGAAAAAGTGTGCAACGACTTCCACGGCAGATTTCCTGGGAGGAAACGGAGCGAGATTCCGCCCAGGACGCCGCTTGGGATCGCGTGGAATGAGCCGACACGCTGCGAGGCGGCACCTGCCCCGCCGCAAAGTAAGCCGATGAGATGGTGTCCTTTATCCAGCGCGCAATAGTCGTCTTGGATGCTGAGAACCTCTCCTCGGTCCTGACCAGAGGACAAACAAATGATCGGATACCCGGAAGTCATTGGTAACCTCCAGGTAACGGAGTAGCACACACTTGACGTCCAGGAGCCGGAGAGACCGGGGTTCCTCTGGAGCGAATGCTGGAAGCTCCACCATTTGATTGACGTGGAAGGCCGAGACCACCTTTGGTAGGAAGGATGGCACCGTACGAAGGGAAACCCCGGAGTCGGAGAAACGCAGATAAGGGTCCCGGCAGGACAAGGCTTGGAGCTCTGAGATCCGGCGAGCAGAAGAGATGGCTACCAGGAAAACAGTCTTGAGGGTCAGGTCCTTGAGGGAGGACCCCCTCAGGGGTTCAAAAGGAGGGCCCGATAGCGTTTGCAGCACCAAGTTGAGGCTCCAAGAAGGGAAAGGATCCCTGACCGGTGGCCGTAGGTGTTTGGCACCCTTCAGAAAACGTGCGATATCCAGCTGAAGGGGTAGAGAGCAGTCCTTCTGTACCAAGACATTCAAGGCCGCCACCTGAACCCGGAGCGAATTATAGGAGAGACCCTTATCCAGACCATCCTGTAGGAAATGAAGGATCAGCGGGACAGTCACCTCCATGGTTTGGACCCCTTGATGCGGTTTCCAGTCACAGTTCTGCTGCTGTCTCATCTCATCTCAACTCATCCTGTGGCTGGTGTCTCTTCTTTATCTCATCTTCCTGCTGCTGCCTCCATGTTGCCCTTTCCAGTCCTGGTCCTTGGCCTCCATGTTGCACTCTCCAGTCTTGGTCCTGCTACCTCCATGCTGTGTTCTCCAGTCCTGGTCCTGCTGCCTACTATGTCAACGTTGCTGCCATGGCCCCTTGCAGTCCCATTTGAGTGCACTCTTTCAACACGGACTGTGGTTGGCCTCCTCTTGCCATCACACATCTAACATTACAGCTGTATCGTAGAAATTGGGTTGCCATTTCCACTTCCTAGATTCTTTGCTGCAATCATCATTTTGCCAAAGGATTTGATCATTTTTCTATATATTTAGTATTGCCAATTGTTACAATGTATGTACATGTATCCACAAAATGTGCTGGTTCCTTCAGTGCGCTAGCCGGCAGTAATCGCACCGTCGCGGTGCGATCGCTGCCGGTTTCGCACCCAATAGCGCCACCATAGGAGGTGTAGCTATTGGGAGCGAAATAGGCTGCCTTTTCGCTGTGTGCGCCATCGTCCGGCCCGATCGCAGTTTTGTTTATCAGCTGCGCCCGAGCCGATAAACAAAAAACCCACCCCGACCCTTTAAAACTAATCCCTTAGCTTCCCCCACCCTCCCGACCCCACCAAAAACATTTTACAGGTATCTGGTGGTCCAGTGGGGGTCCCGGGAGCGATCTCCCGCTCCCGGGCCGTCGGCTGCCACTAATAAAAATGGCGCCGATGGCCTTTCCCTTACCATGTGACAGGGTATCCGTGCCATTGGCCGGCCCCTGTCACATGGTAGGAGCACTGGATGGCCTGCGCCATTTTTAAAGATGGCACCGGCCATCCAGTGCTCCCTCCATGTGACAGGGGCCGGCCAATGGCACGGATACCCTGGGTGCCATTTGGCACCCAGCGATTTTCACTTGTTTGGCAAACTGAAAAGCCATCTCGGTGGTAAACATTTCACCAGCGATGAAAAAGTGGAACAAGAGGTGAAGCGCTGGTTACGATGCCAGCCAAGACTTTTACGCAGAAGGTTTTGATTGACTTTTTAAACGCTGCAACAAATGCATAAATGTTCGCGGCGATTATGTTGAAAAGTAGTTGGTTTTTCCAGAAAAACTGTTTGTGACTATATTCTGTATATTTTACAGTAAATAATTAATCTTTTGCATTTAAATAAATTTCATGAATATTAATCCCATGTATGTTTGTGACTTTCTTACTGACTTACCCTCGTATCTTGTCTGAGAGAGCCATGAGGTACCAAGCCAGAGCCTGACGAGACTTGAACGTTATGCCTTCATCCCAGTCTCCTTTGGTGAAACAACAACTTGAGGGCATGAACCCCTCAACCAGAAAATATAGTACCCCTCATAACTAACCTCGCAGAGGCTCCAAACCCTTAAGGTCTGCTGCATGGTCTGCTTTCGCACCACTAACAGCAGCAATCCCATTAAATATTCTCACTATATAACCTGGTTCTCTTAGCAGCCAAGGCTGAAAAAGAGAATAGCAGGGATCTTCTAAGGCAGAAATATGAAGGTGCACGCCTGCATACACCTCCCTGATTTAGTTCAGGAAATGAATGGGCTTCCAGCTGACATACCCACTACAGACTGGAAGCTCACTGTAGCCCTATCAAAATATCCAAACCTCCTGGTTCCTGGTTTCCCTTTTCAGCCTAAGAACCTGTTTGTCTAGCAACTTCACAAGGCTGAACAGAAAATTCATAATGGACGTGCAATACTTGACCCCTAGTAGGGTAAAGGTTACTTCTTCCAGTCCTTACATTTCAGGATCTCAAAACATTGTCAGCTCAAATCCCAGAGAATTATTTTGACTATGTGAGCTACTGCTTGGACTTGCAAGGGAACTCCATCCTGGACCAAATGTAACTCATTTACCAGGGCATCTGAGAGCTACTAGTTTTCTCAGTTTGTTCCTTACCACTAAAGGTGAAACCCTGACTCTTACCTCCTGGGCTGCCCTATTTTGTGCTAGCAGCCAGTACTTATGGAACTCTAGAATAAGAGAAAATAAATGGCCTTGCAACTCTGGACTGCTGTATATCCCCCTAACAGGAGAGCACATTGAGTGAGATGCACAAAGTTTTGTACCTAAGTCCTACTTTCAGGTCCATTGTCCCAGAGCCTAGGGAATTAAGAACTAGCCCTGCTAGGGCAGATGTGGAAAAGAAGAATTGAACAGCAAGAATGGGGCCCTGATCCCATGACATCCAAAGCACTTGTTTCTTCTTTGAAGACCTGTGGACTTTCCTAGTTTCCTGTAAAGCTGAGGAGGGCTGGTTACCATTTGAAATCATTATAAGCTAGCACAGGGCATCGCCTAGTCCCTAAATAAAGGAGGAATTAGATTCCCTCCAGGCCTTTAATTCTCCTTGACAAACAGGTATCCGGAGTTCCAACTAGCACCAAGGGGAAACCTTGTTGCTGCCATTGAGGGATCCAGGAGGAGGAATCTGAGAAATATCTGGTCATAACTCCTGGAGGGAATGAGCAGGAGTGTCCCTGAGTATCTATGTGGGCCACTACTTAATGAAAAGGTCCATCCTTCTTCCTGATGAGTCCAAGGATAGGAGAATACACCAACTTCAGTAGAAGGCATGGAATAAACTGCACCCTGACCTCTTTTCAAGAAAGAGATGAGACCAAGAACCTGTGACTGCACCGCCGCTTAATATATTTGTTCCGGAGGCCTATACTGGAGAACAGGGAATTCCCCCTATCAGTGTTCTAATGCTCAGAGGGAAAGACCCCCAGGGTTTCTGTGTAGGAGCACACCAAAACCCCAGAGTCCATAACAAGAGGGTGACTGCCACTGCCATGTCCTGTAATACTTCCCTGAGGCCGTGAGAGGTATCTAAGCCAATTGCTTTTAGCCTCTGAATCAGCCCTAACCCATACTAGTTTTGGTTGGGGGTGAGAAGAGAAGCAGAAGCTTGGAATAAGCCCTGCTCTTCCAAGACCATTCATAAGACAATTATTTTTTTAACACACTGAATAAAACTGTACAGCAGGGCCAAGATTTCAATGGTCCCTTTCTGAAGGAATTGCCTAGATACCTGGCTACACACTCCATGGCCTTATTTTGAATGTGCACTGACCTTGAGAAAGGGAAACCCACAGCATCACTTGCCTCCTTTGTGCGATGCTCACCCACTGTGAGTCCGTCCGGGTCCTTATGTAGGGGGGCTCAAGACATCTCCTCCCCTGCAGATCCTAACCTGTGCTAAAGGTCACTATGGCATTCACTGAATTATGTTGGACCCAGCACAAAGGGATTTAAAGCACAAAGCCAATGTCCATAATAGCTTTGGGAGAGGGAGAAAAACATTTTGCTCTCCAGCAGCTATGGCCTTCATAGCTGAAGGCAATTCCTCCTCGTCTGACTCCGATGTCCCACCCTGAGGAAATTCCTCCTTGGGGGAACCTGAACACAGGCTGATTAAATAACCTTGCTGAAGTAAAGATCATCTTATAAACTGTGCATTCTTTTAACATGGGTAACAAGGAGTGAACTCCAGTCCCAAGTATTCACAGCTAGGAGACAGCTGTGAGCCACAGAGACTTTTTTTTTTTTTTTTTTTTACACAGGTTGCAATCATTTTCAGCAGTACCATTTTAACTTAATCTTACTAGTCCCTCTGGGAAACCTCCTTCATATAGATGGAAAGAGAGCTGATTCCACAGGCTGTTCCCTTGTTAGCTACCCTAGCAGAGAGGCTGGGAGAGAGGAACTCTAATATGCTTGGAAGTCCATAGAGAATATGAGCTGTATAGCTTCTGTTGTCCCATCTGCAGCCTTCCCCCTGGCACTTCTTCGATCGATTACCCAAGTGAATAAGAGAGGTAAAAAAAATGTGGCTTGATTGCCTTAATATAATTCATAATTATTACTACTATATTTAATAAACTATTACTATTGCATACACAGTACTTCACTTAATATCTTATTCATAGTCATTATGGCTATCCTAAAGACCCAACTGGCTGGGGATTCCCCAGATAAGATTTTGGAAATCCTAACCTAAGATATATCACATTCTTTGCCTTAATATTCCGTGCCAACATAGGAGATAGAACTGAAAAGGAAAACTGTTATGGGAATTCTTACTATTTTATATATCAAGGTTCATATTTAAACACAGTCTGGCTAGCAAAGTTAGCCAGATAAACTTATCTGGCCAACTTTGGAGGTAGATTAAATAGTGAAACCACACTACTAAATAGCTGGCTATCTTCAAGTTAGCCAGATAACTTATAGCTGCCTAACTTTAGGACAGCTCTTTGGTCCGACTAGACGTAGCTGGCAAAGACATCGGGCTAGGTCTGAATATTGGAGTTAGCTGGTTAACATAGCCAGCTAACTGAACGCCTCCCAGTTATACCCTTGGAACGCCCTTAACTTAGCCAGCTAAATTCACGCAGCCTAACTTATTAGGCGACTAGAATTGTGCCCAAATATTCATTTGGCTGGCTACCTTTTGAGTTAGCTGGCTAAATGCTTTTGAATATGGACCTCATACCTACTCACATTTTTTTTCTTTTTGGAACCACGTGTCAATGAAAAACAGGCTGTTAAACTGACAAAACTGGGAAAGACCTTTCTTACAGAGGTCTGGGTCATACAAGCAAACCATTATGGGGCCAGGCACCTGCTATGTTAGTTTCCTAATTGGTCTTGCTTGCCTCCAAAGCAATTTCCCTCAGTTGTGACCATCCCAGAATTTGTGCAGCTAATTATTACGTTCACCTAATTAACTGATGTGGGATGACAGTGTTAACTGGTTGTAGCAACAGCCAGGCCAAATCATGCCATAGCACTGTTCTCTCCTATGGGGCCAGCTTGCCTAAAATTGAGCAGTCAATTAGTGTGTCAAACTGCTTACCTGAAGCTGGTTAATTGGCTGCTGTGCAGCAAAGCAAGGACGCAAATGTGTTTGCAGAGACCATCAGTGAGCTGGCCCTGTTTCTTGTGCAGCATCACACAGTTCTCCTTCACAGGGTCAAGGGCTTTGAATTGGGGAAAAACCCACTCAGGCTTGCTTGGATAGTTTGCCACCGATCCACTGGTGCTCCAGGTGAGATCTGAACTCTCTAGAAGTACCACACACTAAACAATTGCACCACTGACCTGCAGTATTACTCCTTCTTGCTCAACTACTCCTCTGCCGGGAAAACAAAACTCCTTATCTGGCCTGCTGCCCTGGGAGCCCACTCTTCTAGGGAATCAGGACAACCTGTCTGGACTGTTGCCCTAGGAGCCGTCTGCAGCTCCTGCCGCTGAACCCACCAAGGGAAGAAGCCACTTGGAAACTCCCCTCCAGTGCTTGACTCCTTGATGCAGGAACTCAGACCCCCATGGAGTTGATTCCCACACATCTGCTGAGGCACAGACCAATACTGAAGAGCTGAGGGCAGCATCAAACCTTTATAGGGAGAGTGAAGTCAGCTTTGAGCTTTTGTCTCTTCCGCCATCTGCTGGCCGGGGGATGTATCCCGCTTGTATGGACTGGTTTGGCATGTATGATAAGGAATGGGAGTTATACAGGCAAAAGGGATGTCATTTAGATTTACTCCTGCTCTGACCTGGAATAAATATATTCATGGTAGAGGCCTCAAGGATATACTGTGTACAATTCTGGAGACCACACCTTCAAAAGGATATAAAAAGGATGGAGTCAGTCCAGAAAATGGATAATAAAATGGTCAGTGGTCTTTGTTCTAAAGCATACGGGGACAGACTTAAAGATCTAAACATCTATATGCTAGAGGAAAGGTGAGATAGGGGAAATATGATAGAGAAATATGATAGAGACATTCAAATATCTCAAAGGTTTCCATGTATAAGAGATGAGCCTTTTTCAATGGAAAGGAGAATCTAGAACCAGGAGTCATGAGATGAGGGTGAAAGGGTACAGACTCAGGAGTAATCTTAGGAAATATTTCTTTACAGAGAGGGTGGTGGATGTATGGAACAGCCTCCCAGTGGAGAAGGTGGAGGAAAAACAGTATCTGAATGAAAGAAAGCATGGGATAAATACAGGGGATCTGTAAGGAAGTGATGGGAATTATAATGCTAAATTAATTGGACAGATGGGTAGACTGTATGGGCCATATGGACTTTTTCTACCATCATGTTTCTATGAGGACTACATATTAAATAGCATTAGCATTAATGCCTGTATTAAATAAGCATTAATACACATCCCTTAAAATAAAATTAGAGCCTCAAAGCCTGACACGTCAAAGGGTATCTAGATCCTAACCACTTTCGCTTCAGCATAATGCAAAGGCTTCTGGGCCTGCCTTCCACTCCTGGAACATCAAAAGAACTCTTGGCTCCACATCCTCTGGACTCACATTGTTTTCCTCGCTAAACATTAAAGGATCTTTATGCCCACTCAAAACATTCAAGGGCCTCTGGGCTTTAACCTCCCCATCCATACATTCCTCTGTGATATCAAAAGGTCTTCAGGGCACCCCACCACTCACCATTTGAAAAAGTCTTATGAATCTTCACAAAAAGAAAGGAACTGGGAAAACATACTTCCAGCATTGACTTCTGATACATGTGAGAGTTCTGTCATAGTCCCTGGCCTTAGCTCCTTGCCTGTGCCCTGGTTGGCTTCAGCTTCTCTTCACTTCCTGATTTTATAGGCCCAGCACCCTGTACTTCTTGTGGCTCACCCTGATGATGTCATCACTCTTCCTGCATATACGCTTGTTCATTTTGTTGGGTGATGCCTGAGCAACAGGTTCTATACCTGCATGTCCTGAGTTTTTGAGCTTTGGTTTCTTGTATTTTTCCTTACCTGCTTTGACCCTTGCCTGTTTACCAGACCTTGCCTTACCCTCTGCCTGTTCAATGGACCTTGTCTTGCCTGCTGCCTGCCTTGACCTCAGCTTGTTAACGGACCTCATCTTGCCTGCCACCTGCCTCAACCCCTGCGATTCTTTGGACTTTACACTCTCTGCCTAGGTGGCTCATCATCTGTCAGCTGATCGATGCCAGTCTGAACACAGACTGGACCTTCTCCTTCTGACACTGGCATCAAGGGTTCACATGTGAGGGATTCCCGGTACAATTGGTTTCCCTCCTGCTGAAGAAATGCTGAAATCAAAATATTGCCACACTAGCCTGTGCACTAAAGTGCACAAGAGGTGGAAAGCTGCCCAGCGGCTCTTTTAGTGTCACAAGGTGGGCCTGAAGGCCCTTGGATATTTGTGAGGTGAGGGTGGTATAGCAGGGGAGTCCAAAGGCTGTTGCAATTCAAGGGGGAAAAGGGCAAAGGCCATGGGAGGTTGTACTCTTGCCTTTGATATTTGAGGCGGAGAAGGGGAAAAACAGCACCTATGTTGGTGGTCCCCATTCTCCTTTCCCAATTCTCTGCAGTCTGCATTAACCAGAGACATTCAACAGGGCTGCAGGGAATGAGAGAGAATGCAACAGCATTAAGAGAGCTGCAGTCAGTTTAACTTGGCCATTTTGATGCTGCCATAATTGTTTTTAATTCTTTAATTATCACTTTAAATTCAGTATTAACAAGAATACACTTGTTTGAGAAGTGTTCAGAGTTGAAAATTTACAAAGACAACAAAAAAAAAGGAAAAAAGATAAACATTCTTTCTTCATACAATAGTCCTCCATTTGTTGCGCATCCCGGCTGCGTGGGTGCCGCGACCAGGCCTGCTCACCTCGCACTGCCCTCCACAAGCACTGGCCTGGCTGCTGCCACTCACCATGGCCTTCCTCAGCGTCCTTATCCCTGCAGGCGGTCTGGGTACCCAAGGGCTCAACCTGCAGAAACCCCAGACTGTTATTGTTGAAGCTCCATTTAGCCTCTGTCTCCTTGTGTGCTCCGCCTCCTATGGCAGGCGCTCTCTGGGTCCGACCAGAGGGCTGTATCAATCCTGCACCAGGCCAAGGGTCCACCTCCAGCGCAAGAGGTTGCCTAGGCCATGGACTCTGTGGAGTCTCCTGCCTTGCAGGCCATCTCTAGTCTGGTCACTCGTGTCCGAGAGCAACAACAGATCACGGAAGCGTTGGCTTCTTTGGAGGAATCTGTCATGGCCAACCCAGGGGCTCTTGCCCACACTTAGCCCTCACGGGCACCGCTGGCCTTCCCAGCTCTACCCCGTTTTAATGGGGATCCGTGCCTTTGTCGAGGCTTCATAAATCAATGTTATATGCAATTTTCATTGCAACCCTCACTGTTTACTGATAAAGCAAGTAAGATCACCTTCATTCTCTTGCACCTTGATGGGAAGGCCCTGGCATGGGCTTCCCCACTTTGGGAGCGTTCTGACGCCATCCTTCACCAGCTCCCTCAGTTCATCTCCCGTCTTCAGATGTACCTTGCATATGTTATTTTACGTCTCCACCAATAAAAATTGAGAAAAGACTTCTTGTGGCATCCACTACTTTGTTATTTCCTTACGGCACTACTGGATCGCCTACCCTGTTGCTTTTTGAGTTCAGTTATGTCAGACAGGTGGGTGTCCCAGGTTTTTAGAGTGTTTGAGGGATGATTTGAGGGGGAGCAGAATCTGTACGTCATTTGCGTATAAGTAATAGGTAAGGCCTTGTTTGGAAAGAAGGTTGCAGAGGGGGAGCATGTAGATGTTAAACAGGGTGGAGGAGAAGGATGATCCTTGGGGTACATTGTGTGGTAGGGGAATCTGTTTGGATTGAGATGATTCTGTTTTTACTGAGTAGGATCTGCCGGAGAGATACGAGTCAAACCATTTAAGTGTGGTGTCACCTAGACCAATTTCTTTTAATCTGGTTAGCAGGGTGTTGTGGTTGATAGTATTGAATGCGGCAGAAATGTCAAGGAGTATCAGGAGATACGATGTGTTCTTGTCTAGGCCTCTGAGCATGGAGTCAGTGAGGGTAGGAGTGCCTCTGTGCTGAGGAGTTTTCTGAAACCATGTTGAGCCAGGTTTAGAATGTTGTGGTGTTCTAGATGTTCAGAGAGCTGTTTGTTGACAGTTTTTTCCAGGATCTTGGCAATGAAGGGGAGGTTGGAGATTGGTCTGTAGTTGGCAGGGTCTGAGATGTCCAGATTGGGTTTTTTGGGAATAGGTTTGATGACTGCAGATTTGAGTCTGTCTGGGAAGATGCCCTGTTGTAGGGAGAGGTTAATGATGTCGGCTATCAGCTTGGCAATGATGTTTGAGACTTGTTTGAGGAGTTTTATTGGGATGAGGTCAAGGGGGTGTGTGGAGGAGTTTGTTCTTCGTATGATTGGTTCCACTTCAGAGGAGGCAATGTGATCGAAATGAGTCCAGAAGGGAAAGGGTATGTTGGGTGGTTCGGGTGTTTTTGCGTTGGTATTAGGGATGTTTGCAATCAGGCTGGTGGCTTTGTTACTGAAGAATTGTGCTAAATCTTCACAGATTTTGTCTGGGTTGTCATTTGGGGGGAGAGGTGGGTGGGGCTGGTTAGGTCAGATACATAGGTGAATAGTGTTTTGGGATTGTATTGATAATTGTGAATCCTTTTTGAGTAGAAGAGGCATTTGGTATTGTTAATGTCAACGTTATAGGTGTGAAGAAGGGTTTTGTATTTGTTTTTTAGTTCGGAATATTGATTTCTTCTCCATGCTTTTTCTGTTTGTCTGAGGGTGATTTAGAGATTTTTAGCTCCGGTGTGTACCATGGGGACTTGTGTTTGCTGGGAGTTTTGATTTCTTTTTTTATGGTAGGGCTTAAGATCTTAGCTGTTTCAGCGTTGATTGAGATCCACGATTCAACTGCGGTGTTTGCATCGTTCATATTTAGAGAGTTGAGTGCTTCTGGTAGTGATTTGATGTGTGAAAGTACCAATGTATATGCCACAGATTTTAAAACAGGCAGTCTAAGAAGGGACTAATAAAAAACTCAGCATTTTCACTTTGTAATAGGTGCTTTTTTGTTTCTTATTAAATATGCTTTTCCATGTTTAAAGGACATAAATAAATAAAATAATTAGTATGGTATTTGATTTTATTATACCGATGTTCTGAATCAATTACATCGGTTTACATCAATAAATATCACAACTTAAAATACATTACAAAACACATCGACCTAAAATAGCTTATAACATAAAAAAAAATCAATAAGGTAGTCTAATATACAGTAAGATTACAAAATGAAGCCTAAAATTTTATAATAAAAATGCAAAAAAAGCCAGTTTAAGATCTTTAAATTCTTTTTTCAAAATCTGTCTTCTTTCTCCAACTACTAGCTTGGACAATTATTTCACACTCATCTTCTTTTCCAAATGCTTGACTGAACAGCCATATTTTCAGGTTGTTTTTTTTTAAGTTGAAAAAATGGGTTCCAATCTTAACTCTATTGGCATCGAATTCCATAATTTTGGCCCGGCTAGAGATAAAGCTCTCTCTCGTACCTTATTGAGTCTCGCCATTTTCAAGGATGGAATGGTTAAAAAAGTCTCTTCTGCCCCGATCGGAGATTTCTTTGCGGAACATGAATGCGTAGTAAAGCATTTAACCATTCTATATTCTTATTATTCAGCGATTTATGGATTATACACAATGCTTTGTATTGTACTTTGTAGATTATGGGAAGCCAGTGAAGTTCTTTTAAAATAGGTGTGATATGATCATATTTTTTAGTCCCAGTCAAAATTCTGGCAGCTGCATTCTGCAGTAATTGAAGAGGCCTAATGGATGACAGAGCAAACCCAATAAAAGCGCATTGCAATAGTCCAGTTTTTAAAATATCAGAGATTGCAATACAGTTCTAAAATCATTGAAAAGTAAAAGTGGTTTTAATTTTTTTTAAATATATAAAATGTATTAAAACCACTTCTGTGTTAAAGATAATTTTTTTTTCATGTTGAGTGATGTAGTGCCAATTTCCCACCAGTTCTGTTCCACTTGGTGAGGCACTTCTTTTTCTATGAACAGTTTTTAACCCTCCATCACTTCTCTGCATACAGCACAGCCAATCAGCGCCTGAAGAGGGGTGGAGGTGAGAGTGATGAGGGACAAACAGGGACAAAAAGATGAGAGGGAAAGAGGCTGGAAAGGAGATGAGAGAGGAAGAGAAGGAAGGGATAAAGAAAAGGACAGAGAAGAAAGGAGGAAAAGAAGGGAAGAGTAGAGGAAAAACCACTGAGGGAGAAAGGGGATCCTTGGAGAACAGGTGGGGATGGGTGGAGGAATAATTTGGGGAGATGAGGGAAAGGTGGATGAGGGGGATAACTGGAGGAAGAAGGGTGGAAGATAGGCATGATGGAAGTGTAGAGACCCCTTGGGATCTCCAATAGTAGTTGCTCTAGTTTAGGACCTGTAGGCAATGTAGGAGTTGGAGCATACCACTATGTTACATTACCCTCGTGCTGTTGCTGCAGTGATAAATTCATTAGAGGTCAGTGTGGTTTAGTTAAACTTTTGAAGGCGGAGAAGGTTCTTTTGCTTTGTTTTCCTTGTTTCAGTATGGCTGGACCCTGGCTATATTGAATAGGAAGGGAGACTATATCTTCCTAATCCAAACCCTGACTAGTAAGGTGTCTCAGATGCTTTTGGATTAGCTAAAGATTTTTTTTCATTTTAATTTTTGAGATTTTCCTGGAAACCCTAGTTCTGCTTCAGGCTGGGAAAGCCCCTCCCCAGGATAGATAAGAGGAGGGAAGACCTTCAGATTCCAACTCATACCCATTGGTTGGACAGTGGTGACTATGCAAGTAGGACAGCTTTTGAGTATTTTTGAATATATGTTTTTCCTTTTCGGTTTTGGGAGGTCATTTTTTGCTTAACCTTCCTGCTCAGCATTGAAGAGAGAGAGGTTTCCCCTGCTGTACTGATTTTTGTGACTTTGAACCAGAAAGAACCAGTTAACACGAGAAAAGAGTTGGGAGTGAAAAGGATTTCATCTGGAGACCCCCACTGGAGTCTCTACCCCTGGAAAAGAAGGGGCTGTGAGAACCGAATTCTATGAGTATCTGTGGCCTCCGGTATTTTTTCGCCATTGGGAAGGGAAACTCATTGCTGCCTAGAGAACTCCATCCCCTACTGGGAGCCTTACTCTCCAAACCCAGGAAGGAAGGTTATCCTAGAGCCAGCTTAGCTGAGGCACACTTATACAGAAAAAGCAGAACTGAGATTATGGACTGGATGCCATTTGATAACCATTGAAGACTTACTACAATAAACCTTACTTTTGGAACACCCTACTAGTGTGGTTATTGGCACACTCACGAGCATACACTCAGGGGCGGATTTTAAGAGCCCGGTTTTGGGCGGATTTAGGCGCGCCGGGAAGCCTATTTTACATAGGCCTACCGGCGCGCGCAGAGCCCCGGGACTCGCATAAGCCCGGGGTTCTCCGAGGGGGGCGTGTCGGGGGGCGGGCCCGGTCGTTGCGGCGTTTCGGGGGCGTGTCGGCAGCGTTTTGGGGGCGGGTACGGGGCGTGGGTACGGCCCGGGGCGGTCCGGGGGCGTGGCCGTGCCCTCTGTACCCGCCCCCAGGTTGCTGCCCGGCGCGCAGGAGGCCCGTTCGCACGCGGGGATTTACGCCTCCCTCTGGGAGGCGTAAATCCCCGGAGAAAGGTAAGGGGGAGGTGTAGACAGGGCTGGGCGGGTGGGTTAGGTAGAGGAAGGGAGGGGAAGGTGAGGGGAGGGCGTTAGAGGATTCCCTCCAAGGCCACTCCGATTTCGGAGCGGCCTTGGAGGGAACGGGGGTAGGCTGCGCGGCTCGGCGCGCGCCAGCTATACAAAATCCATAGACTTGCACGCGCCGATCCAGGTTTTTAGCAGATACGCGCGGCTCCGCGCGTATCTACTAAAATCCAGCGTACTTTTGTTTGCGCCTGGAGCGCAAACAAAAGTAGGCTATTCGCGCTCCTTTTAAAATCCGCCCCTCAGAGAATAGGCTTTTCCCCCACTCCCTGGATGCTGGAGATCTATCCCCCCTTCACACTTTGGAGAACTCACACTTTGAGGCTGTTGGGACTGTGCAAGGACTTGGCCCTGAGACTGAACGTGACCATTGCCTTCACAGATAAATACCAGAAGAGGGGCTACAGAGTTATGGAGAAGGTGGGAAGCAAATAAGGTTGGATGGAGAAGAAGAGAAAGGAGAGAAGGATGCAGGTATAATGACTCACTGGAGTTCATTACAATATTGTCCTGGTAACTCCTTTAGCTAGGGACAGACAGGGCAGTAATTATTGGAGGTTTCATTCAGTACAACCCCTCCCTTTGAGAGAGCAGGGATGGCCATCCCCTGGGAAAGGATAAAAGCAGCTCTCTACTGAGAGACTGGAGGGCAGTACAGTTGAGTTTTGGAGTTAGGTAGCAGTGCAGGAGCATTTTCCTTCATCTGGATTTTGGGCCTACTTAAAGGATCCAGGCAAGGCCTGCCTGGAGATCCTGAGCAAGGTCAGGAGACTATCAATCCACTAACTGGCTGGCTGGGTTTGCCTCTGGGTTGTGCTTGGGGTTTGGCCATTTACGTGGTAGGAAGCTTTGTGAGACCCCTGGGTGTCACCTGGGTAGAGGGCACGGGGAACCCTTTCCCTGGGGATCCAGGATAAGGAAAACCTGCCCTTCTGCAACCTTCTTTGGGAACCAGAGGAATGGTGATGACTTGATTCAAGGACATTCTGGTATTCCTGGACTGTTTTGGGGAAACATATTTTGTTAGAAGTACCAGTAGGAAGTATTTTGCTGCCCCCTTCTGACCTGACAAGGAACATCGAGAGATATTTGTTCCTGAGAGGGTCCATGCCATCATGGGATTCAAGAAAGGAAAAAAACAAGAGAGACAGGACCTAATTGTGAGTAATACCAACTTGACACCTATTGAGGGCACCCATTTGGAGTCTTCAATCCCTGGGGAGAGAGGATTTTGGGCTCTCTATGCTGAGACTGTAACCCTTTTTACCAGTTTTGGAAGGGGGTTTTATTAGCACACAAAAAGGGATATACCTTGTCCACTTGGGGAACTCACTGGTTCAAGCTTGGATGGTGAGGGTCTCCCCTGTCCTAGTAATAAGAGAACCATGCACAGACAGAGACGACGACTGTGGTACTGAGGACTGTGTTAACCCTCAGTATTTTCTTTTGGAGTCTCTGTTGTGTTATTTGGCACTAGCAGCCCTCAGAGCAGTAAAAGGTATACCTCTCCCAGGGAAATTAGGAAGCAAGGCACCTCTGTCACTCCGGGCTCTGAAAGAAGGTTTCCTTTCCCCCCACCAACTAAGAACTTCGACCCTGGGGGATAGAGACTTGTGTAAAAAGCCAGCCGGTGTGATCCAGTCCCAAGAAGTACAAATATTTTTATGGTCTCATCAGTGTTAAGCTGGCAGTGGGAGATGGGGGTTATACATGTGTGAAAGAAGAGGTGATAAAGAGATGAGGGACTAAAGGAGAGGAGTGAAGGAAAGAAGGGAAGAGATAAAGGAGAGTGAAAGAGGGAGAATTAAGGGAGGGCTGGAGGAAGGAGACAAGGAAGGAGGGGTGAAAAGTGAAATGAGGGAAGGAGAGGGATGTACTGTAGGTACGAAAGGAGCAAATGTGAAGTGTGAGACTTGGAGAAGGATATGTCTTTTTAAGAGGAGGGGTGTACTGTATAAGAGAGGAGGGGAGGAGGAGAAGGGAAGTGTGGTAAATGAGGTAGCAAAAAAAAAAAATGACAAAACAAAGAGGACAAGAGAATAAGATCAGCAAGAGAAAAAAAAAGTCATCTGAAACATTTAGAAGAAAATCTTGAGAGAATGGTACAGGTAATAGAAGGAAATGTAGAAGTCAGAGGGAAAAGGAAATATAGAAACATGTAAAATGAATAATATAAACAGAGAAAAATGAAAATAAGTATAAGGAAAAGATGAACGATACTGTGGCAGAATGAGGAGAAAGGAACAAGAAAGAAACAGATCAGGGAAATGAAAAGACAAGAAATAGAAAGTTTGAAAATATTTTATTGAAAAGAAGTTAAATTACAAGATAAATTGGCAGAAGAGGGATACCAGAGAGTGAATGGGATGAAGAGTCTGCACTTGGTATATATTCAGATGTTCCATTTTTCTGGTAATATATCACACATGATGTGGTAAATAACCTAAATATGTGCAGTTCCAGAATTAAGTTTCTCAAAGTTAGATATTTAAACCTCCCTAATTGTTTTCAGAAAATCTTTGCATTTACTTATTTAGCTCTTTTTATAATCCATTGATATCCACATATGTTCATCACGTAGTACAAAGACACTACATTTTCATAATGAAGACAAATAATAAAATACAACAAAAAATTGTCTTATCTGTCTTTGTATGAAAATGTAGTGTCAAATATTTTGTATTGCTTGTGTATGTTCTTGTGGGCTGTGATACCTTGTAAAGGACCCACAAAATGATGTATTGCAACCTATAAATACTCCAGTTTTTTCAGGATCATTGTTCTACTGAAGAAAATCTAGTTTTTTCTTTGTTTTGGATATCCCACATCTCTTTAAACACTCACACTAGACTCGTGAAGGGATGTATGTGCGTGTGTAAAGGAAGGTGCTTGTCAAATGTTCTCACTGCCAGCCTGCAATACTCTACCCTTCAAAGCTCCCTGGTAGTTCTGGGGTAAGGAGGCAGAGATAGATTTATTTATTTGATTTCTATTCTGCCTTTCAGCAACATGAAAGCAAATTACATTCAGGTACTGTAGGTACGCTGGAAGATGGGCAAGAGCCAGGGGCTCTTGCCCATGCACATCTGGGCATGCACATCTGTACATGCCCAAAAAAAAAAAAAAAAAGATAGAGGGAAAGCTACTGGTGGACCTTCTCCTGACTTAACAGTGGGTTAGGGGTGAAAGGAAGGGAGGGGGTGTTAGAGGCAGTCTGGTATACCTACCCTTGCACCACTAGCATCAAATAGCACAGAGAAGCATACTAAACATTCTAATGAAAATCCAATGCTTTGTAAAGAACAGACCTGAAACTCAGTTTGATCTTTGGAGTAGCATAGTCAAAGACCAGAAAACAAAATAAAGGTCACTACAGTCTTGCTCCAATACCCCAGACCAGAAGCACTGGCTCCTGTGAGAAGCAATGAGATCAAATTGAAGAAGCAAGTCCTGCCCTCCTCATCCCACTCTCCCTACACAAGCTAGATGGGTCTGCTGACTGGCTGCACTACAGGCAGGAATAAAAACGGAAAGGAAGACAGCCCGAGCAATGACAAGCAAAAGAACGCAAGCGCTGCTCCTCTCCCCCCCCCACTACCTGGCGGGAGAACTCAGCCCACACATTAGACAGAAACCAGAAGAAGGCAGAGGTAGGGAAAAAGAAAGCAAGCTCCACCTCTGCTCTCCCTCTCCCTAGTACCAGCTGCAGGATCGCAGGAGCCAAGGCGGAGGAATTGCTCAAGATCAGCTGATTGGCTGCAGACAACCAGGAAGTGGTTTTGGAACCCTGTCAGGTATAAGAAATGAGATCGAAGTTGACAAATAATTCATCTGACTGAACGTGCAAGTTTCCGTTCCTATTGTCTGTGTGCTGTTGCAGAATGTTAAAGCTTTTCAGTGAGAGAAAAAAAAATGATCATATATGTTTCGCCATTAGGGATTTATTGATCCTATATCATACCATGAGACCACTTATACAAATACCTACCTCTGGCAACACTGGTACCAGGCAAAAGGCAATAAAGGCTGCGTGGGGGAGTTAGGGGAGCGTAGACTTCTGTATTCCACTCAGTCAGCTCCAGGCTTCTCCCTTTCCTGTCGTTCCCGGCACGCTGCTTGGGCTGGAGCAGGAAGCAGGGGTCTATTATCTGTTAAATGAGATTAGGAGCACCGTTCAATAGCGCTAGCCGTAGTCTCCCGTCCTTCTAGATAAGTGAAACCTTAATTTATCCAGTTGTGTAGCTATGGGTACATTTTGGGGGTTTTTTTTTTTTGTTATTCTTAACCATGAGACTGAAGGGCTTAGCGATTGGTGAAAAGAGTAACATGGGCGGAGCTTCAACGGTTTCCCAACCTTCCTCAGCTTCGCTCCTTCCCCTCCCTCCCGGTTGCTAAGGACGCAGCAAACCCTTAGCGATCCAAGATGGACGAGGAGGAGTCCAGCGCAGCCGTGGACAACCTCGTCATCCAGTTCAACACCTACGAGGACTTTCTGGACTCGCAGATCACCTCCCTGGACCTCTACTATTTGGAGGTAATGGCACGTGGCAGGGGGCGATCCCCAGGGCCGCAGCCTCCCACTTCCTGTCGCCCGTTGTCAGGGTCTGGCCTGGAGGCAGGGCTGGCCATGATAATGTGTGGCAGCGGGCGGGAGCTGCTAGGGCAGTGCACGTGCACAGAGCCACCCGCTCACTGGGCTCGTAGGATGTGGACCGGGGCAGTTGTTTTTATTTTATAGTGGTCATGGTCAGTGCGGGAATGGGGAAAGGGTTTCGCTCACAACCCCACTTTGGCACCAAGTTAACCCAGCTAGGGTTGCAGAGCTGCTCCCGTTCCAGGTGGGAGACTCTTTGCTCAGTGTGGGATTCTTAGTTCCTGATTTTTTACCCATTGAAATCAGAGCTGCAGGTCCCATCATGCACCAGACTGGGGCTGTCAGAAATCCAGGATTGGCCTAGAATGCTCTCTCCTGTAAAGAGGTAACTCATGTCCCGCCTCCCCGAACTTTGAAAGGAAATTCTATCCCTTTGATTATAGGCCCCTCTCCCTCGGATGACTGTATGATGTACCCGCTCTCTCCGCCCATGAGGACTTCTGTAGGGTCATCTCACCTAGCCAAAGGTCAATCAACTTGTGTTGCCAAGAGACGGCGGGGTTATGGGCCATGCTTTTCCTAAAACGAATGTCATAATTAAGCCAGGCCCACCCTCCCCTCCTTTGTGCTGTCAAGATGGTGTCCATGTATCTTATGAGAAAGGGAGCATGTGCAGGCTCATGTTCCACAATCACGGACATAAAAATATGGAAAGCCCTGGTCCAATTTTGGATGTTCTTGGCAACCTTTGGCCTCTTATCTTTCGCCTCAGCAGATCCCCCTTTTTCGGGTTCCACTTCCATATCCGTAACAAGGAGGGAAAATATGTCAATGTACTCCCTCTTCAATATTTTGTCTTTTATTTGTCTGGCACACTGTGAGCTAAGGACGTAACCCCACATAAAACCTCATTCCCCAACTGCTGTGTTGGAATTTGCACTGCCGAATTAGCAGTGTGTAAAAGAGGATTTACATCTACAGGCGGCAAAGTAGGTTGAACTGGGGCTGGCAGAGTGTTGGCTGGTAAGTGCGTCACCGGAATAGCGGGTGAGGCTGGCATACCTTGAGTGGCCAGCATACTCTGTAGCCTCCCTGATTCAGTAACCGTTTGCCCACTGATCTCTGGCACGGTTACCGGATTAGCACCCCAGACAACAGCAGCCGAATTGCCTTGGCTCACATTCCTCTTTCTTTTAAAAGAATGGAATAGAGAGCAAAGTGACTTGGCTAACACTCTCTCAGTATCACTGCAATCTGATGACGATAAAGGGTGGCAAGTCTGGGGCTTACCTCGTCCCAAGTCACGTGAAGTGGTCCCAGTGCTAGCAGCCCTAGAAGCTGTAGCCAGTGAGCCGAGGGCAGTACCAGAACCTGATGTCGGCGTGGGCGCCCCATCGCCACCGAGGGGCCCAGCCGCAATCGTTTTCAGGCCCGCCGGGCGCTTTCTCTTTCCAACTAATGCCCCTGCTTGCTGTGGTCTGGTGCTCCTCTTGCGAGAAGCTGCCAACAAACTCCTTGGAATGAAGGAGATGAATGTGGAATCTTGCTGTGGCTTGTCGCTTGGTGGGCACTCCTGAGACGGAGAGGGAAACTCTGACATGCGCTGCCTAAGCCAATCTGTGCCATGCGCGGCAGCATGCTCCTTAACCTCCAACAGCAACAGGTCTAAGTCACTTATAGCTGTAACTGCAGGAATGGGTGTTGCTGCTGTTACATTGGGAGGAGTTGTA